>NC_139035.1:38134882-38569882 GCF_964662115.1 Mustela nivalis
CTCTGCTCAGCAGGTAGCCTGCTTCCCCCTTTCTCTCTGCCTACTGTGATCTCTGTCTGTCAAATAAATAAATAAAATCTTTTTTTAAAATGTCAAATACAGACTACATTTAATCTTACTAAAACATATATTGTAAGGTATTTTTACAAATTATTTTAAAGTTAACATATAGATGATAATACAGAATTTTAGCAACTTCTTAAAGGTCTACTTCAGTAGTTCTCAAACTTTAGCATGCAACACAATGGGTCCCACTTTCAAAACTTCTAAGTCAATAGGTCAAAGGTGTGTCTGAGAAAACGCATTTCTAGCAAGTTCCCAAGTGATACTGATGCTACTGATCTAAGGACTACACCTTGAGAACTAATAGCACAGACCATGCCGCTCTCACAACAATTAGCATTATGTATCATATGCTGAAGAATTTAATATTTGTTGGCTGGAAATAGTCTTTAAAATATGGCAATGAATAATTCAGAATTTTCCTTAATATATTCCTTAATATATTTAATATATATTTAATATTTAATATATCTCCTTAATATATATAATATTAATTTTCCTTAATAAATATAGATAGATAGATAGTTTGGCAACAGGTGTATCTTCAGAGGGCTAGGAAGAAACATCAACCATGACAGTTATAGCAGAAGGTAATTTTTGCAAGAGAAGTTACTAAATTTTTTAAAACCATTTTGTTTAAAAAATCATTTCTGTGCTGATAATTATTAATACTATAATTCTGCTTTTACAGAATAATGGAAATCATTTTATTTCAAAATTGAGTATTTTATGACATTGGAACTATATGATTTAAGGAACAATGACAGGGAACTATATCTATATCTATCTATATCTATATCTATAGATACATGATACATAAGATACATAGTCTATTATTCCCTTTATCCTTTATTCCCTCTATCCCATGTATATCCCATGCCATGTACATGAAGACTGGTAGTTCATATCTAAATAAGATATATGTCTTTTTGTACTCTACTACCTAAGATATCTGTGAGAAAATACTTTTTGTTGTGTTTTCTTTTTCTTTCTTTTTTTTTAGGATTTAGTTTATTTATTTGACAGAGATCACAAGTAGGCAGAGAGGCAGACAGAGAGAAGGAGGGAAGGATGCTCCCTGCTGAGTAGAGAGCCCGATGTGGGGCTCAATCCCAGGACCCTGGGATCATGACCTGAGCCAAAGGCAGACGCTTCAACCCACTGAGCCACCCAGGCGCCCCTTGTTGTGTTTTCTTACAATGCTTTCTTTCATAAAATTTAAGCGATTAGTTCCAATTTGAATAATAGAAAGTATGAATGCCAGTATCTATGAATGTAAAAACTAATTTAAAGCCTCTGTTTTGTTTTTCCCCCTTTTAGAGTACTCAAAGAAAGGTTCATTGTTTGTGAATAGAATCACAAAGTTTTCTGAAGGGGAGAGGCCCTAAAGATTCTTTTCACCACTCCATAGTCAGGAAGTTATATTGTATCCCATGTCTGAAGTTAGTAACTATTGAAACCAAGACTAGAATCCAGATATTCTTGTTTCCAGTATGACATCCTTTCTAAAATATGCTGGTGCATATGAAAGCACACTATAAATAAGACAAATTTTTTTCTACTTTGTTGATTTTTAAATTTATTGCTCATTGAGTTTAAGGCATATTCACAAGTTTAGAAAATTTCCTTACTACCTACAGGAAGACATTATCAGCAAACCAAATATTTAAGTTTTTTGTAAAATAATGGACTAAATCTTACGGATTTCCCCTGAACAATACTTGGAAATTTGTGTGTGAAGAAACTTAGGATCCAAATCAATACCCTCTCATTCTAGAACTAAAATCATTCTTCACTTAATCATTTGAGTTTCATTTACACATACAAAACCTTAAGGAAATGAAATTCTTATTTGAAGATGTTTTATTTTATAACCGGTTACAAAAATAGCACAGATTACACTTCTATTTGTGGCCTTACACAAGGTACATATTTAAATTAAAAGTAACTGATTTTGGAAATTTGTCAATATGTTCACCCCCTTAAAAATGTATAAGCTGTGATGCAAAAAAAAAAAAAAAAAATCTAATCTAATGATGCCACTGTGTTTCTCTTCATTCTATAGAATAATCTGGATAATCAAACAATTCCTAGTGCAAAATTATTTTGGTGCTTTTGAAACTCAAACAATTTAAGCAATTTAATTGATAATTCTAGTCTTCCCAAATGTTTCTTCCTAGAATGACCTAAAATTAGCATCACAACTGAAAACAATGAAGCTCTAACGAAAATGGAGCTTCAAAGAACCTTAAGAAAATATAATCCATAGCAGATTAGATATATCATTTTGCTACTTCCATTCCTTTTAAATAAGACCTATTAAATAAAATGAAAACCCTCATCAATCACCTGATAGAGTAATTCCAAACTTAACCAAACAGGGCTAATGGGTGAGAATTGAATTGAAAACACCTTGACAAAGAAAGCAATTTCTTTTCTTCGCACTCCTCTGAAGCTGTGGGTGATCATGGTAATCGAACCATCAACAGTGAGGGGCCATCTGTCCCAAGGGCCCTCCGTGAGAGTTAAAAAAAAAAATCAACAACAAAAAGGGAAAGAAATGCTGTACCACAGATGTTCAATTTTGATTAATCTATGACAAGGAACTTACAACTGAGAATCAATGTTTTGACGTTTTTCAGATACCAATCATTTAAAGCCAACACAAAAGTTTTTATAAGAACACAGGGTGGGGATAGTTAATAGGTTGCTTATAGAAAGATAATCTTTCATACAAAATCCAAATACCTTTTAGACAGCTGAGATGTTCATCATATCACAAAGTAATAGCTTTCATTATGATTGCCTTAAAGAGCAGGGCAGACAAGAGACTTTACTTTGCTAGCTCTCAGACGACCATTTGAGACTTTATTTTTTATATATTCTTTCTACAAGTATATAATTAAATAAAAAGAAGACATGTTTATATTTACAATACTCATATTTAACTCTTTGAACTAAAATTGATTTTCAGGAAATATAGCATTAACTTGAAATCTCAGTAAAATTAACTGATCCTAAGCAGTTTCACTATATATTTATAACAATTAAAATAATTCACATATTGTAGCAAAAAAAAAAAAATTATAAGCAGAAGAGCAAACCAGGTCAAAGCTTTTCTTGTTTGATATATAGTCTTAAGTATAGTAGATTCCTGGCACTCTTGGATATAACAGACACATTTTCAATCCTTTGGAAAAAAGCCAAAGAGGTTGAATAAATATACTAGCTATAAAAATTATTCAAGCTTACTAAAATGAAAACCTGGGTGAGCTACATTAAGAATAACTATTAAAAACATTTAAAAATTAATTTTAAAGGGGCGCGTGGGTGGCTCAGTGGTTTGGGCTGCTGCCTTCGGCTCGGGTCATGATCTCAGGGTCCTGGGATCGAGCCCCACATCGGACTCTCTGCTCCGCAGGAAGCCTGCTTCCCTCTCTCTCTCTCTCTCTCTGCCTGCCTCTCTGCCTACTTGTGATCTCTGTCTGTCAAATAAATAAATAAAATCTTTAAAAAATTTTAATTTTAAAATGAAAAGTAAAATTACAAGACAAAATATCAAAGAACCACATAGATCAGGCCATTTAGTTTTTCAAAATGCTTTTAAGTTAGGATCAAATTAAATAGAGAAGAAATGTAATTTAAGACTCAAATTCACTATGGGACTTACTATAAATGCAAGAACTCCTTATCATAATTATGATACCGGAGAGATCCTTAGGCAAGCAGGTCTGCCCTCTAGAAGGAGAAACAGTGAACCCAAGTCATGCCAAAAATGAGTTTGCAATTCAGTACTACAGAAAATCTATAAACCATCAGAAACAAACAACGGAACCAGATCACCTCTCCCTCAAAGGCTAAAGATATTAAAATTATCTGAAACAGCAATTATAATAAGGATGTTTAAAATGGTTAAAGAATAAAAGATCAAAACATGAGCAAACAATGAGAGATCTTTTTTTTAAAGAAAGCAAATTTTGAAAATGACTAGAACTTCAAGAAATAAAAAATATACAATCTATTAAAGTAAAAGCTCAATAGATGGAATAAACAGTTTAAATACAGCTAAAGACAGAAACAGTGAACTTCATCAGACATATAAGTTATTAAACAGAATGAGGCAGAGAGAACACCCCCAAATGAGAAATATAAGAGAGGCTCAGAAAATTGAAGACCAGAATGATAAGTCTATTTAGAGTTCTAAAAAATCAGACCCAAGGAACTGAAGTGTAAAAAACATGGGAAGGATGGAGATAGTATGAAGAAATAATGACTAAATTTTCCAAAAGCAGTGAAAGACATAAATCTTCAGAATTAAAAATTATAACAAACCTAAACAAGATCTCAAGAAAGACACGACTAGAGGCATTATAATGAAGTTACAGAATAAAAAATGACATAGATATCTTTAAATGTATCCCAGAAAAAAAGAGAAAACTCCAAATCTATCTACCTACCTACCTATCTAAAGTTATACTGACAGCAGACTTCTCATCAGAAGCAATGGAATCCAGAAGACAGTGGAATAATGTATTTGAAACTTCTGAAAAAGTGTATTTGTCTTCGAAGAACTGTATACACAGAAAGATATTTTTAGAAATAGAAAGTGATTTATCAAAAATAAACCTTTGCTAAAGGAACACCTAAAGACTGTAGTATTGAGAAGAAAGGATAATTCTCAAAACAAATGTGTAATGCAAGAAATGTTTCATGTACCTAGTCATATCTATACATACAACAATATTTACTGAGCACTGTCTGCATCTAACAAATTCCTGGGAATAACCTATATGCCCATTAGCATGAAAATGGTTATATCATAATTATTCTATGAAATACTATACAGCCTCAAAAAAGACTACAGCCCTGAAAAAAAATTATTTGTTCGTATGGAAAAAAAAATCTCTGAAACAAAGTGTTAGACAAAAACAAGTAGGCAAGATGAAGTCAAAAGATAGAGGGAGCCGGCAGAACAAGAGGGACTTTAAGTCATAAAAAGGAACTTGGCTCTTACTCTAAGAAAGAGAACCACATGAGAATTTGACCAGAGAGGAAAAATGCTCTGATGTATTGTATCAATATCAAGATCACCTGGCTGCTGTGCTGAGTATAAAGTGAAAGAAAACAAAATAATGAAACTAGTTAAAAGGCTACTGCAATAACAAAGGTAACATAAAATGAACCTCTAGGT
The DNA here is from genome assembly GCF_964662115.1 of Mustela nivalis. Lineage (NCBI taxonomy): Eukaryota > Metazoa > Chordata > Mammalia > Carnivora > Mustelidae > Mustela > Mustela nivalis. Next base: position 38,140,137 of record NC_139035.1, read on the forward strand.
GAAAGAATTTACATCTTATATAATATTGGGATTCGGATCCAGGCATATATGGACAATTTGAAAATATAAGGGAAGGAAGCAGATAAAACAAAACTTATAACATGATCTACCCTCCTGGCAATAGGGCCTAAGAGCCAAAGGGAAAGTCTTCCAATAGATTATAGTAGACATTTTATGAAACTGACCTGACCCTGTAATCCTAGTGTCGTGTGTATATTCTGGGGAAGGAAAGAACAATGTTTTAATAAAAACTAAATGAGCCCTAGTTCTGCAGAACTTATTTAATACAGATGATGAGAAGCTCCCTCTTTACCCACTTTGCAGAACTTTGATCCACAATGTGACTAACCAAGTGACATTTAAAGTGCAAAGAGCTATGACTGGCTACATTGTCATGAATGGCAGTGCTGAAGCCAAAAGCAGCAATAATGAAATAAGCAGCCTAGGCTGAGACAGTCAGCACCAATCAGTGTCACACGCATCATTCTAGGTGCAGCACTAAAATAAGGTCTAGAGAAATTAGTCATCAATGATGCAATCACCACAGTGAGATATCAAGAGCAAAGGCAAGAAGTATAACATGTGAGATAGGTAAGAAATTCCTCGGTACCTATGAGATACCCCTGGGGGATTGACAGAAATATTAAAAAAGAAAGAATACTTCAAAATAGGACAGAAACCTAGAAGGTACTCTAGTAAGGGTTATTAGGCAGTCAACATTTGAGTCTGAATATCAGTGTGATGTCATCTATACCCTCAAGCTAGAGAAGCCTAAGGATCTAAGGACTTCTGAGTAACACCTCCAAAATGTCCACAGTAAAAATTAACAAACTTGTTCAAGAAAAAGCATAATGATAAGCAAAATGGGCATAATCCAGATGCTGCATTTCAGTTCTCAATTACAACACCTTAAAATAGTATCTAACACTGAATCCTATCCATCTAACTCTATTAACAGACCCAAGCATTGAAGCTTTTTCAAAATCTCTGAATCAGCATTAATGTGTCTTCTTCATCCTCCATGTTTAATCAACTTCCTAATCGTGTTAGTTCTTGCTTTGAAACGTAGCTCTCACCCTTCCTCCTCTTCCTCTTCTTCCATATCCACTCTTATCACCTAACCAGTCTTCCTGACACTCAGCCCTTCTCAAAACATGGCCACTAAATTCAGCCTCTTAAAAACAGTGTTTTGATTATGTCTCTCTCCACAGAAAAATTTCAGTAACTCCCTACTGTTTATACTAACAAAATTCAAGTCCTTAAACTATGTAGGCATTTTAGTCCCCAAACAAAATGCCCCAGTTTTAACACAATAAATAACTCAGTGTAGCAAAATTCTGCACATCATATCCAATTACATCCTACATATCCAAGAGAATTTCCCACCAAACTGCAATACAAATTTTCTACTCATTCTGGATCTCCTGTCTTTTATATACATAAAGATTCCCCAACCCAAGCATTACCTCATGCCCTAACATACACTATACCCTTTTCTTAAAATCCTATGTTCTTTTTTTCTTATCTTCCCAAATTCTACACATTACTCTGGACCCAGGCTATAAGGCATTCCCAAAACATGGCAACCACACAGACTGTCCCTGTTCCATGCAACAATTTCAATTTGAACCAGTTATTCTGAAATATACCACTTTAGGGACACCTGGGTGGCTCAGTTGGTTGAGCAACTGCCTTCGGCTCAGGTCATGTTCCCAGAGTCCCGGGATAGAGTTCTGCATCAGTCTCCCAGCTCCACGGGAAGTCTGCTTCTTCCTCTGACCTTCTCCTCTCTCATGTTCTCTCTCACTGTCTCTCTCTCAAATAAATAAATAAAATCTTTAAAAAAAAAAAGAAATATCTGAAATATACCACTTTACACTACTGCTTTATCTATTTTATTTGTGTCTCCTCATTTAAATAAAGTTCCTGAAGGCAAAAATCATGTTTTATATCCTTCATCTATACTACACAAAAGTAGCTTTTTCAGCTTTTAATTGGATTTTCATTCACTCCACTCAATGATATAATGCACATAAAATTATTGCCTATCTTACCAATTTCTTCAGGGTAAATTTTGTGAATTTGCTTATTTTCATTTGCTTATTTTAAGGAGAGCCAGTCTATAATTATTGCCTATCTTACCAATTTCTTCAGGGTAAATTTTGTGAATTTGCTTATTTTCATTTGCTTATTTTAAGGAGAGCCAGTCTATAATTGAAGTCTGATTAATTCTTACTGAAGGGTAATACAATGAATCAAATATCTCTGCCAAACAATGTTTCAGTGTAGCATAAAGAAAAAAAAATAAAATTTTTTTCAATACCTGAGATAAAGTCCAAGTATATTTATGCATTCATTATACATATATTATACATATATACTTCCTCTTTAAGGAAAGAAAAGGGAAAAGTGGTATTTCAAGATTAAATGCCTACAGAAGATACAGGTGATACAATGTGATACAGGTGATACAAATGAGTGGAGTGAGCCTACAGGGAACAACAGGAAATGGAGAGATGCATAATAAAAGACATCATTCTCCTTCCCAAGAAGGTAGCTATTATTTACTTAGTTCTGGCCCTGTTGAGTAATGGACAGAATGCCCAAGAATGGACAGATACTCTTGCCTTTCAAGAAAAGCCAGAATTTCATGAAGAAAAATTACCTAATTATTACATTGGGAAAAATAATTAAACATTTCATAAAAACTGTATGAGGCAAATGTGAGTCAGGTGGCTATAGTTTCTAACCTCTGTCTCATTATGTAAGGTACAAATTAGAAAAGGAAAAAGTTCTCGATGGTTGATCAGATGCTTAAAGTAAACAACTTTTTGGAAGTTTTGTTCTCTGTTCTGATGGCTTTTAGAATCAAGATGGTTCTTGTTTTTAGCTAAGTTCATTTAAGTGTGTCACACTAAATGAAACAGTCCCTTCTAATTTTGCTGAATTAAGATAGCATTTTAAAATAAATGAAAATAGATAGTATTAACAAATCAGTTGCTGAACTTAAGAACCACACTCCTTTTTCTAAGCAAGTCAGACACAGGTTGTTTAATCATAATTGGCACATATATACATTATAGAAATTTTAATATTTTTGAGATGTCTAATTTTCAGGTAACTGAAATCTCAACAGATATGAGCCACTGCAGAGTTCTTAAGAACAGCAAATACTACTTTATCCTGGTAACTTCTTGAGAGTATTCATGTCACAACTTGGAAGAAATAATAACAGAACCAGACAGTCAAAGGATTAAAACAGATTAATAAAGGAATTAGAAAGAGAAATATGTCACTGGGAAGAACAAACAGAATTACACATTTAGAACAATAAGGAACTAGATAAGAAAGAAAAGACAAAATGGGAGAAAAAAAATTTGAGATACAGATAAAAAAATAACCTTTATATTTATTTGCGTATTTTATCACCAGGTTTTCCTCTGAGAAAGTAATTGATTTCTGTTCAGGTTATTCTACAAGAAGTACTAAGGAAGTAAAATAATAAAAGAGTTGGGGGACTGCTGCTGAATATTAAAACTTCAGGCTGTATGTAATTACACCTTCTGTGAATTTTTAAAGAAGTACATCATAGTAGTTAAGAGGTGAGGTTTAAGCTCTGTTGTTAGACTGCACATTGATGTGCCACACACTGCCACTCACTAGCTATGTGTGACCTCTCTCAAAACACTTGATGCACTGTGCCTCAGTTGTCTCCTTGGTAAAGCAGCGACAGTAATAGTATCCACCTTGTGGGATGCTGTTAGAATGAGTGGAGACTATATGCATGCACTCGTACATACATATATACACTGCTTACAACAGTGCCCAACACAGAGAAGTCTTAGACTGATATTAAATATCATTACTACTCACAGTTGTATGGCAAGAGGGAAAACACGAGATACGGATGCACAAATGTGTCCATGGAGAATGAAGATGGTGGATTAGCCCAAATCACACATTACTATTATTATCTATTTCTGTCTTTTCACATAAATCTGCCTCTCCTCATCCAAGACATTCTGAAGTCTGGTTACTTGTCTTATAACACCACCCCTTCCATACTTTTGTCTTAAAGGATAATTCCTACCAAGTGTTTATATTTATGGGCTGTGTATGATTTGAAGACTCACAGTCCTGCACTACAGTTCACCACCCATTCCTAAATTATCCATTTTCTATGCTTCACCTCCTTCCTCTTGCCCTCAACTCACTCTCAACTTCTACTTCTTATCCTTCTCTCTTTCTTGGCTCATCATCACTGTCTAGCCAGCAGACACTCCCCCCTTGCCACGTATCTCTCTTTTTCTCAACCTCTCTCTCTCTTTTCTCCTTTTCTGTCAGGAGGAAAGTGGAACAGGGTAACTATAGGAAGACATGTCTATTGTTACCAAAGAAAATCCAAAAAGAAGAAGAAATACTATGTTAGTTCAAAGATGATACCATCACAGACTCAGCTTTAGATTATATCTCACATAACAGAATATAAGTAACTGTTTACCCACATTTCACATGATTACTTTTAAGAGTAATTTACCTACATTAGTATAGCCAAGCAATGAGCCCAAATGCCTAACACCTTAATTATTATCAAAGACCAATACCAGAGAAGAGAAGGGGAAACAAATAGCCAGATTGGCTGATCAAAGAGGGCAGATGACCCGATGATTAATTAACAACTTAACTCCCATCATTCTTTTTACAGTAGAATTGCAACTAGCTCCTCCCTGGAGCTGTATAAGAACACTGATGACCCAAAGACCTGTGTAGTAACACAATAGGTACCAAAATGCCCCAGCTCAAATGGAAGGGAGTCTTATTATTCACCAGAGAAGTGCACTACACTTCTCTATGTCTGTAGAAATACATGTTCATATTAAGTAAGGAAATTGGGGGAAGACAAGAAAAAAAAAAAAAAGATGAACAGGCTTTTATCCTCACATAAAAAGAAATAAATATTCTGAACTTGGCAGAAGTCTGTAATGGAGGTTCTTAATTGAGGGAGAAAAAGCAAAAGAGAAACATTACACTTGTGATTCCTGCATTTATATTGTAGTCTGCATGATTTCAAACTTCAAATAAAGTTAAACACAATTAAGTTAAGCAAATAAAGAATATTAAGTCAAAAGTCACAGTTGGAAATAAGCATGTATTACTAGAACTCAAGCATCCATCTCTGACAGATATCTGCTTAACCTGTTTTTACAAACACTTCATACAGAGCTAGATGAATGTTTCTCCTCTTTTTCTTCTACCTTACTCCCCTCCCAATACTTTCTCCTCCTTACTGGCTTTTTATTTTATGGTCAGAGGTTAAACTGCTAACCCTTCACCTTCCAGGAAAGTTTTTTTTCCTCTCTCATAAAAGGTTTTTCACCGTGTGCAGCAGTCGGATTAGCCCCTCTCCTCGAGAACAAAAGCTATGTCTTTGTCTTCGTGGTTTGGGCACAGAGCCCCTACATCAGAGGAAGCTGCTCTACTCCACATGCACAATAACAATATTGTGAGGCCCCACGAAAGCCTGGCCTCTCAGTGTCTAGACTCTTATCCAACCAGCTAGCTGAAGAGAAAATCCTGTCAGGCACTCAGCTGAAAATTCACTAAGGTATCCTGTTGAGAACCTGATGAAGATGTTATTTGACCATACGGTAAAACTTTCCATTGTTTAACATAAAGATAAGAGAAAAACTTTTGGAACTCAACGCTTTAACAATCTTGGTCACGAATTCACACATGGGTCAGTAGATGTATTTACTAACATACAACCCCTTCCTCTATACACTCTCTTAAAATACACAGGCTTATTTATGACATTCTAATCTCTTGCATTTAAAAATCTGCCTAACTAAAGGATACATTCAAAAAATTGCAACAGATTTTTTTAATTTTTAATTTTATTATTTTTACATTCACTAGTTCTCATCAGAAATTTTACTACTGTATCACTGAAGGAACTGGCTAAAAGAAAGCCTGTCTTTTCACATTTCATGATATTTATCTATTTTACAAGTTTTTAAATGTTGAACAAAGGAAAAATAGCAAACCACAAGGCAGGCACTTGATTAAAATTTAGAAATGGAAGTATAATGGTACATGAACCAAACCACACTTATAAAAATCATTTGTAATTTTTTTAAACCCGTAAATATTAAATACATAAGACAAATTTATATTTGACCATATCATAATAATAAAAGAATTCTCTCAAGCATGTGAAATTATGGGTAAGTTCATGAATATTTACAATGGCTGGGGAGAAGACTGCAGTTTTTAAAATATACATAATCTTATAATTCGTATCTATGACAGCAACCAATATTGAAAATTATTAAGACTACATTATGTATGATTAAAACTGTTAAGTTCATACTGGTCTGAAAGTGAATGCACAAAAATAGATGTTTTTATGTTATTGATATGAAAAAAGAATAATCTTTTTACTTTTTCGAAATTGTTCATAACACACTATTCTGACAATTAAAAAATAAAAGAAATTACAGAATAAAAATGGGATGGGTAGCAACTAATGAGAGGTGTACTACCACTGTATAAAAAATTAAGGAATAAATAATTTCTGTTAAATAGCCTGTAGAGCAATATAAAACGATTACCCAAATTTTAGAAGAAATACAAATGTGCTTTTGTAGAAACCTATAAAGATGATTATTAGCCTGACAACTTCAAGAGATCATGGCCAACAAGTTTAACAAAAGAAATATATCTCTTCTTGGGACATCTTCTATACTCAATGTAAAATGGGTATTTAGACCTTTATTAATTTATAAAAATAATATTGGAAAATATAGGTTGTAATAACTAAAAGGAACCCTCTCTCTACAGTTCATCAGCTACAAATTAGTAATTTTATTGAATTTAAAGAGTGAAAATTTTGATTTACAGGGAACCAAAGATATTATTTAATCTAACCCACTTATTTTGAGACTCAAGAAGATTAAATGATTTGCCCAATTCTTTTATTTTAAACTGAAGTGATAAATTCTATATTTTGTTATAGAAATTAGCCCTGAGATGATTGATGGCAAATTTGTTACTGTAACCTTTCTCTACAGATGCCCACACTCCGTGCCCACTGTATTGGAATGCCTATTCATTAGCTTCAACACTCTACTGATCTCAAATATTTTTCTGTTTTCCATGTTTTTGTTGTACCACTCATTCTGAAAACAGCCCCCTCTTTTTTGTAACCATATACAGTATATACCCAAGCCTCTATTCCTGTGAATGTCTCTTTGAGACTTACTTCATCAATGAGATTTCTCAATAGAAGCATTCATGCACAACATCAGAAGTCTGTGACCACATCTCTTGATAACCACTCAGGACTGATTATTTACACATTTGAAGGCCTATTATCAGTCTAAATCATCCTTAGTCTTTTTCATTATATGATAATGTTAGCTACTCTTAGCCCCTGCCCACCGCCAACCACATCCCAACTGTTTTGACAGAGGCCTATAAGAGACACTGCCCTTCTGCAACCAGGTATCAGGCAGCATATCAATGTAACTGCAACTACTCCCACAGAGTAGTGGGATTCAGACTCTGTCAACTGCCTGTGTTCAAGTAGCCGGATCCATGCACCACCATAGCCCTATTCCTTAAGACAATTACTTCAAACTTTCAAATACGTAACCATAACTTGGGAAACTTTTTCAAAAATGGAGATTTCACTTCTACCTCCCTTTTCCCATAAAAATAATCTAAAGTATGACCCAGGAACGTGATTTCTCAATCAACGAAACAGTAGCTCCAAAAAGCACACTAACAAACATAAAAGCAGCTCTCTTCTCAAAAATTTGTGGACTTCCATATAGCAACATTCCAGCTAGGAGGCATGACCAAAGGCCTCTCAAAATATGGAGATCTTTGCATTATTGTTAAATGTGTTTGCCTCTACAACTGCATCATAGGAGATTCTACTTACTCATTATAATAAGAGTGCAGCCATATTCCTTATTAGTTTTTAGGCCTTTCCTTAGGTAGACAGCAAAGACATTCACAGAGGTAATAAGAATCTAGTTTACTAAAGGTTGTAAAGCTTCAAGATTCCAATTATGTAAAAACTGGTAAATTTCAAAATAAGTATTTAGAACTCAGCTTTTAAAACTGGGCGGGGGGGACATGTGTGTGAGGGGGGCCTGGCTGGCTCAAATGGCTGGACAGCCAACTTCTTGATTTCGGCTCAGGTTATGATCCCAGAGACATGGGATTGAGCCTTGAGTCAGGCTCCACACTCAGCGGGAGGTCTGCTAGAGATTTTCTCTATCACTCTCTCTCTCTCTCTCCCTCTTTCTGTCCTTTCAACACTGCCCCCCCACTCTCTCTCTCAAATAAATAAATCTTTTTTTTTTTAAAGGTCTGTCTTCCTTCTTGTGTTGAGTTATGTATCTCTGTTCAACCTAGGTAGAGCTGAGTTTTGCAATCACCTAGTCTTTGAAGAAATAAAGCATTACTTAGCTCTAATGGCATAATTCCCAGTATTCTGCTGAAATGGCATTAGAAGGAAAGAAATGAAATATGGATACTAACTTGAAGAGTACCTATCCCAGCTCATTCTCTTCCAGCAGGATCTGATTACTTCCTTATAATTTATCTTCTCCACTTACATTCCCTTTCAATTGCTTTTATACTAATTTCTTTGATGCCTGTTCATTACATTTTCTCTTTTCTCTGATCCAAGATGAACTAGCAAGCATGAGTACTCACTGTTATATAACAGGAAAAAAGAGTATCTAATATAATTACAATTGAAGGGGATTTCATTACAAATTATTTTGAAACAATGATGAATTTTTTAAAATGCTGAGTTTAAATGCTATTTTTCTCATTTGGGCTTATAAACCTTTGCCTTTCAAAACCAAAAATAACAACATTAAATCTACAAAGGGAGCGACAGTCCAGGTCACAACAATTCCCATACCCAGGGTGGGGACCCAGTAGCCACATCCATAGTTGGTTAAGCTGACCCCAGGCCAGAAATGAATAAACCAAACACATGACCTAATCTGGACCAGGCTCTCTTTTATAGAAGTTGGATTGTGAAGCTAAGAAACACACAAAATGGGAAATGCTAGTACAATGTCACTCTTTGGCAGAAAGATGACAGAAGATCTTCAGAACTATTGTGGTAACCTATTTCCAAAAATTATTTGTCCTATTTATGTAAGTTACTATGTTATATAAGTTACTAAGTTAAAGCAGCACTTTTACAATCTATAAACAGGACACCTGCTTCTAGCCAAGAGAAAGTAACAAGGACTGGATTTACTTCCATCTTTAACAATTAAAAATCTGGAAGAAAATACAAAACAATTCTCAGACATCAGTCAGGGCAGGACAATGATCCTGGACAGAGAGAAAACAAATAAGGTAAGCCTTACAACTGTTGCCAGCTCACTGTCTGGAGACTTCCCAGCATGTTGCAAAAGAAGAGAAAACCCAGGCAGGAGCTAGTGGTCTCCTGAGATGAGGAAATGGATTTTGGAGGCTGAGAGGCCAAGGCAGCTAAAGTGCACAGAAAGAGTACTGGAGAAGAGAAAGCTGCACAGAAATAGAGCTCTGAACATCTGTAGCAGGTCACCACCCACCCCCAACTCCCCCATCCTGCCCAAGTCTTCAATGGAGTCCTCCTCATCAGTGGACACATACGAGGAAACTACCCAAAGCTGGAGAAAGGAAATGCACCCATGATATTTAGAGAAGGGACAATATGCTGGGTCATAAAGCAAATCTCAATAAATTTTCAAGGATTCAAGTCATACATTGTCTATTCTCTGGAAGTATATTATTAAAATATAATGGAAAGATCATTAGAAAATCCCTGGAACTGAAGTAATACTTTTTTAAATAACCCATGAGTCAAAAGAAATCAAAAGGCAAACTAGGTATCTTGAACTAAATAAAAATGAAAAATAATAAATTGAACTTTACCAAAATGAAGAATTCATCTCTGTAAAAGAAACTATTAAATTAAATTAAGGGAAAAACAAGACACGACTCGGAGAAAAAACTTGGAAATCCAACAAAGAAGTTGTATCCTCTGTGCGTGTGTGTCTGTGCATTATATAAAAACTCCATAGACAAATGATTTGAATAGAATTTACACCAAAGAAGATATACAGATGGACAGGAAGCATATGAATTCATTCTTTTTTTTAAGATCTTATTTTTAAGTAATCTCTACACAAATGTGGGGCTCAAATTCACAACCCCGAGATCAGGAATCGCATGCCCTACCAACTAAGCTAGCCAGGGGCTCCCACATGAATTCATTCTAATAGAACATAACCAAGTTATGTTCAACATGCTTCCACAAATTTCTGAGAAATCAGACCTTTATCTGAAAATGATATAAATAAATTTTATTTTATATAAGCAATTCAAAGAATATTAATATATACATATATATGTATACATGTAAGTACATGTACACACACACATCACAATATAGCAATATCATAAATCAAATCCAACTTTATAACTGGAAGAGCATATAAAGGAACTATGTATGTTTTCATATATCCATGATTAACTATCATATATAGATAGATAGATAGATTAACCATCACGTATGAAACCATACATAGTTGTTTCATCAGAGTCTATGATATTTTTTCCAAAGCCCCTGATTTCCATTGGGGAACTATGTGGTACCAAGGAAGTTACATTATTCCCAACTCCAGGAGTGGAGTCCAATCTAACAGAACATAACTGAGTCTACAAATACTTCTACCAATTTCTAGGAAATCAGACCTTTACTTCTAAATTATAATGTATAATGTGCTAAGATACTGTTAAATAGCTCCATTCAATTGAACTTGTGTTTGATTCAGGTTTGGGCATATAACTTAATCATGAATGCCAGAGAGAAAAGTGTGGAAGTTTCATTAGGTTGGTCAACGTGGGTCTCACTAATAAGCAAAAAGTTGAAGAGAGTAATTAGTTGTGCAGGTATCTTAGGGAAGAGCATTAGAGGCAGAGCGAACATTAGAGGCAGTGCACAGGCTTAAAAGAGTATTTTTGACGTGTTCCTAGTACAGAAAGGAGGCCAGTCTGGCTCTAGTTGAGGGAGGAAGAGTAAAGGAATGGTAGAGGTTATAAACATAAAAAGAGGGGATTTGAACCAGATTATATAGGACCATCATAGATCCCTGGGAAGTTTTTCATTTTTATCTGAATGATTTGAAAAGTCAGAGGAATGGAAAAAAGAGAACAATTAGCAGGACAATACATAGAACACAGACATACAAGAACCAGAAAACTGGTTCTTGAAAAGCCGAGGTTTGGAAATTTAGGTTGTGAACAAATTTCTATTACTATATTACTATATCCAATGTGTCACGCTATATATTGTGCAAACTCCCAAAAGATAAAATCCTTGCCTTTGGTGAGTTGATAACCTAGATGAAGAACCAAAACACAAATACACTTAAAATGAGAGAATGGTTTAACTTCAATGAGTTTTAGGATGGTTAGTCTATACCTTTTGTTTAACCAAAGGAATTTAAGCCAAGAAAGGGGAAATGATTTATGCAAGGTTGTATAACCAGTGTTGGTTCAAGGAGAACTAAAAATAAGTTATTTTAGATTCCAAGTCAAGCAAAACAACATTACGAAGGATGAGCTGAAGAAAAGACTATATTTATAAAGCACGTTTGCCAAACAGGTAAGCATTTTTCACATCCACCTGATGTTACAATTTCCAAAGAAACCAGCTACTTAGCCTGCCCCAAAGATCTGCCCTACAATTCTAAGGGAAGGAGTGAAAGCCAAAGCTGATACCTATGTTGATAAGTAAATCCAATGGATCAAAAGATAAAGAGCTTTCTGTATTCTGATTAAAAAAAAAAAAAAAAGCATTCAAAGCTTTTCATATAAAGACTGTATTTTCTCTCTAACAAGGAGACTTTGTTTTCTGGAATTTCTCAAGGCTACAAAGAAAAAGAATTAGGCAAGTAAATCATTATCCTATGTGTTGATAGAGCTAGCCTCTTCTCAAATCAAGTACAAACATCACTGGCTGGTGGAAAATAACATGTTGTGCCAAAAAGCCCTCCCACTAAAGTAGTAGTATTTCTGAAATACTCTGAGATACAGTAACCAATACAACTCAAGAATATATTCCAGTCAACATTTCCAACTCATTCCAACTAAGAACATATTACCCAAATAAGTATATAAGGTGATTACAATGGTGCTACCCTTATTGATACATATTAATAAGGTAAATAATCATTAAAGCAGTTTTCTACCATTAACATGATTTAAAGTAGATTCTAATGTCAGAATACTAATATCTATAGTACAAGTCTAATATGAGAATGTGTCTATACAATCCTTGACAAGTTTTTACACAATCGTTTAAAACTAATTTATCAAAATTATTATTTAAAATAAATAATTTATGGACTGAAATAACACACAAGAAAAATATTTTGTATGCCTTTACTGAAGAGTTGACTATTAACAAAAACCATTCAGCATAGTTTCAAATACTTAGCAATCACACAGAGAAAGTTAACAACTTTACCACTTGTGCAATCTCATCAGATTAAGAATTTAAATTTTCAATTTCATGATCCCATGTAGAAATCAAAGTATCTCAAATGGATATAAACTGCACACACTCAAATAAATAAATAAATAAATAAATCTAACTTGAGACCCACATATATGGTAAGCAGAAAGAGCACTAAGCTTTATTCAGAGACCCAGTTTTCAGTCCCAGGTCTGCCATGTCATAGCTTTGGAACCTTAAGTACGAACACTTCAATGAGCCTTCATTTCCAAATCAGTAAAATGGAAATAGCTATTGAACCTAACACAGAGAGTTGCTGAGAAATTTAAAAGTAACTTAAAAGTGATGTGTGTAAACTTCCTTTATGACCCATGAATTACTATATAAATTTAAATTATATAGAAATATATTAAATATAATACAAAGGCACTATGTTGAGTTACAGTAAAAAGTAGTCCAAACATAGAAGTCTAATTTTTACTAATTTCCCTAGTGATTACTTTTTCTTTCAAAGAACTCAACAACAGTTAATAAAAAGCTTTATGCTACCAACTTCAGGCATATGCTTACACAGAAGTACATAACTATAAACCAATCTGTCATACCATCCGCATTCTCATCATTATCACGACGACTTAAAGGGACAGCATTTTTCCACTTCAGTATAAACTCTGTACTTCAGTCTCATATTTCTACTGTCTGTTCTGTGGAACATGACATATTTATTGAGTACCTACTCATATAATAGTCTAAAGAATAAAAAACAGTAGAAAAAAATAAGATCTATGACTTAAATAGTCTGGATACCATAATATCATACACGCATAAATATTTCAATTAAAGTGATACCAAGTCTTCCACTTTGGGCCATGAGGCAGTAACGAGTGCAAACTAGCCAGCCCTCCATAAGCAATGTAAAATAAAACTGTAAAAAAAAAACATTTGAAACAAATGGTTTTAGATGTTGAACAATAGGCAAAGCAGGACTGTGGTCCCTAAGTAAAGGAAAACACACAAATGAACACTGCATGAACTTCTCCCTGTCTTTCTCTCTGGAGGCACTTATGAGACTAGAGCACATAAGTGAAGAATATGTTTTGTTGAGCAGAGAAAGAAGAGAATAAAGTTGAGGGATGCAGCAAAATGGGGGGTGAGGGGGCGCTAGGATACCAAATGCAAGGAGCTCCAGAAATATACATAAGGGTCACATTAAGCCTTTAGCCAAACACTAGTTTGCACATGCCCAAAGTGACACTCTACAAAACCTGGCAAGAAAGAGCTAAATGGAGATTCTGGATATCACATAATACTGAGAGATATAGCATACAGATAAAACGACACTGAACACCCAAGGAATTCAACTGAGACTACCATAGAAAGGTTACACTGTTGGGAGATAATTTTAGGGGTCCTTCAACCTTCTTCACTTCTTGAGAGCAGAGGCATGGAATAGGTTTTGTTCCAGACCATTTTTTCTAGGATGTTTGATTAATAAGACATATAATCACTAAAACAGTTTTAAACTATTAATATGATACTAATATGATTAAAGCAAACAGCCTCAGAAGACAGAAGCTGTCTCCAACCAAAGCAAAGGGCACATTAACTTATAGCCTAGGAACACAGAGATCTCCCTCCAGGAGCAAAGGAAAGGCATGCTACTGCACACTGTACACGATTTGGGTCCTCTAAGCTCATAGTTTCTCTCCTATAATATGACCAACTGCATTAACTGGCATCCATGTAAGCCCAACTACACCACCTTCATATAATTTAGGGGCAAGGAAAACTGAGGCAAATATACTGATGCTCCTGTTGCTGCATGCACCATATGTGATATCTGACCACATCCATGAGTGTAACAAGCTAACTACTACTTAAATCCGGTAAAATCTCAGACCCCATATGTTCTAAACATATACCTTGGAAGTTAAAATACTCTAGCTAGACCCACCAAAACAAACATTAAAAACAAACCTTGAGGGGCACCTGGGTGGTTAAAGTCAGTCACCCAGTCAGAGGTTAAAGCCTCTGCCTTCAGCTCAGGTCATTATCCCGGGTCCTGGGATCGAGACCTACATCAGGCTCTCTGCTCAGCGGGGAGTCTGCCTCCTCTTCTCTCTCTCTCTCTCTCTCTGCCTGCCTCTCTGCCTACTTGTATGTCAAATAAATAAATAAAATCTTAAGAAAAAAAAAAAAAAAACCTTGAAAGGATCAAGCTGATCTATCAAAAAAAAACTGCTAGCCCATGAAAACAAAAACCATTTACTAAAAGAAAATAACAAATTTTAAACTGCCAATAATACGATCTCCACAATATTTACTATATAATCTAAAGCTATCCCACATGCACAGATGCAATAAAATGTAGCTCATAACTAGGTGGGGAGAGGATAGTATGTAGAAACAAACTCCAAAATAAACCAGATATGAAAAGGTAACAATTTTAAAAGAGTTATATAGGAGGGAGGAGATGACCCTCTAAAGATATTTATGTCCTAATCCCTAGAACCCATCAATATGTTGGGTAACATCGCAAAGGTGAAATAAGGGTGCTAATCAGTGAACCTTATGATAGGGGAGCATCCTGCATTACCCAGGTGACTCCAGTGCAATCACAGGATTCTTAGATGTGGAAGAGGGAACCATCAGTGTCAGAGTGATAAATGGGAGAAGTTTATCACTGCCACTTTTGAAGATGAAAGGGGACCACAAACCAAGGAATGCAGGCAGCCTCTAAAGCTGAAAAAAGCAAGAAAACATTATCTCCTAGAGCCACGAAAAAGAAATGAGGCCTTGTTGACACTGTGATTTTAGCTCAGTGAGACCCATATCAGACTTCCAGAACTATAAGATAATAAATTTGTGATGTTTCAAGCCACAATGTTTGTGTTAATTTGACATAGCACCAATAAGAAACAAGTATGTTATAAAAAATAGGCATAGGACTTAAAGGAAGACAGAATGAGTAAATAATGAAGAATCTCAGTGGAAAAATAGAAACTACAAAAAAGAAAAAAATGGATAATCTAGAACTGAAAAACATTATTTGAAATAAAAAGTTCACTGTATAGGCTTAACAACAGACTGGATAGTACAGAATAAAAGATTCTGAATACAGAATTAAAATTATACAAAGTGAAGCACAGAAAGAGAAAATACTGAGAAATATAAAACAGAGTTTTGTGATTAGAGAAACAATCTAACATACCTGAATTGTAATCCTAAAGGGAAAAGAATGAAGGGGAGGATGATCAGAAAAAGTTAATAAACATAATGTTGGGCACCTCAGTGGCTCAGTCAGTTAAGTGTCCACCTTCGGCTCAGGTCATGATCCCAGGGTCCTGGGATGGAGCCGTGAGTCAGGGTCCCTGCTCAGGGGAGAGCCCTTTCCCTCTGGAGCTCCCCTTGCTTGTGTTCTCTCTTGCTATGACTCTCTCTCTCTCTGTCAAATAAATTAATAAAATCTTGAAAAAAAAAAGTCAACAATTTTCTGAATCTGAATACATACTCTCACACACACACATCCTTGGAGCTCAACAAAGCCCTAGGCAAAATAAATGTAAAGAAACTAAATCTAGGCACATGATAATCAAATTTCTGAAAACCAAAATAAAAACAAAAAATCTTAAAAGCCAGAAAGAAAAAAGATATATTACCATATAGAGGGAAAATCACTAAAAATTTCTGCTGAGATTGCATCCAAAACTTTGCAAGCTAGAAGACAATGGAACAAAATCGTTAAAATGCTGAAAGAAAAAAAACTATCAAAATAGAAGTCTATTTCCAAAAAAATTATCCTTCAAACTAATGATATTTTCAGATAAATAGCTCAGAAATATTTTCACTAGCAGACCTGACCTACAGTGAATATTCAGTTTTTCAGGCTAAAAGAAAAAAATACGAGATACAAGTTCAAATCTATGTAAAGGAAGAGTGCCAGAGATAATAAAAATATAAGTAAATATGAAAGGTTATTTTTTATGTTTTCTAATTTCTTTAAAAATTGTGTAAATGATGGGATGCCTGAGTGGCTCAGTTGGTTAAGCATCTATCTGCCTTTGGCTCAGGTCATGATCCCGGGGCCCTTGGATCAAGTCCCACATCAGGCCTGCTTCTCCTTCTGCCTGTTGCTCCCCCTGCTCGTGCTCACTCTCTCTCCCCCTCTCTGAAAAATAAATAAATATCTTCAAAAAAAATTATGTAAACAACAATAATAACAATTTTCTGTGGGAATTATAACCTATGTAGAAATAAAATGTATGATAGCAATAGCACAAAGGATAGGAGGGAATAAATGCAATTTACTGTTGGAAGGTTCTTATAGTGAAATGCTTTTAATTTATAGTAGATTGATAATTTAATAATGCCTAATGTAGCGCCACTAAATTTTAGAGCCACTAAAAACAAAGCCAATAGAAGAGAGGTATAAGATGCTTCAAAAAAATTAATATAGAAAAATGTAGGAAGAAAGAAAAAAGAAAACAAAAAAAATGTTTAAATCCTTGCAGTACAACTGGAAACAAACAGCAAGATGACAGATTTAAACCTAATCAATAATTACACTGAATGTAAAAGTACCAAACATTCTAATTAAAGACAACAACTATCAGGATAGAAAAGGAAAACTCAAATATATAGGTATTAAATATAGATAGTTTAAGAAAAAAAGTATGGAAAAAGAATTTCATACAAACACTAATCATGGGAAAGGCAAAGAAGTTCTGTCCCTTATACAAAGTAAACTTAAAAAGCATTACCAGAGACAAAGAAAGAAATTCTATTTGGTAGAAGAATTGGCTCACAAAGCAGATAAAATAAAAAATGTGTATGAATCTCATAACAGAGCTTCAAAATACATAAAGCTAAAATAAGCTGAACTAGAGGGGAAAATCAATAAGTCCATTATAACAGTTGAAGATGTTAATACTCCTCTCTCCCAGAAACTGAAAGAAACAGACCCCAAAAATCAGTAAAGATATGAAAGATGTGAAAAACTATAGATAACTTTATCTAAGAGGCATTTATTTATACAATAGACCCAATAAGTGCAGAATATAAACTCTGTTCAAGCACTGAATATTCACCAAATATAGACCATATCATGGGCTATTTTTAAAAACCTTTTCTTTTCTTTCTTTTTTTAAGATTTTATTTATTTATTTGACAAAGAGGGAATACATAAGCAGTGGGAGTGACAGGCAGAGGGAGAGGGAGAAGCAGGCTTCAGGATGACCAGAGAGCCCCACCCCATGGGGTTCAATCCCAGGACCCTGCTCAGCAGGGAGTCTGCTTCTTCCTCTCCCTTTGCTCCTCCCCCTGCTCCTGCACACGTGCATGCTCTCTCTCTCAAATAAATAAAATCTTTAAAAAAAAAAATCAGCACAGTCTGCATTCTAGGAGCTGGATGCAGACTACTCAGTCAGCATCTAGGTTTAGGCAGCAGCTGTGTAACTGCATTAGGGACTGGAAGCAAGACTGGCAAGGGAAGTGGTCAGGGTGGCATCTGTTGGGTCTAAGACAGATTACAACCACAAATAATACTAGTAGTAGATCTGGCAAGAAATCCCCTCACCTTTCATGTTCAAGCACTGTTTGAAAAGCAGCACTGAACAGTTATTCAACACACCTGGCCATTATTGAGGGTACATAATGTGCCAGGCATTGTGATAGGTCCTTTTACTGCTATCGAATTTGGCTTCACTACAAACCTGAGAGAATGATACGACTTTTTTTCCTTATATAAGACACTCCAGCCTAAGTTACAGAATTCAGTCTAGAAGATAAAATTTCTGGCTCCCAAGCTCAAGGGCCACTGGCTACAACACAGATGCCTTGATGTATATATGAGGCACACAGAATTGGACAGAAATGAAGGTTGTTTCAGAGTTCTTAGTCAAAGATGGAGTGGGATTTTATTTGAAAGTCATTATAACCGCTATACAGAGGCACCTGGGTGGTTCAGGGGCACGAGGCATATGACTCTGACTCAGCTCAGGTCATGACTTTGTGCATCATGGGATGGAACCCCACGTTGGGCTCTGCACACAGCTCTGCACACAGCAGGGAGTCTGCTTGATTTTCTCTCTGTCCCTCTCCCCCCCCACTCAGATGCTCAATCTCTCTCTCTAAAATAAATAAATAATAAATAAATAAATCTTTTTTAAAAACAGAGAGAGAGAGAGAGAAAAAACTGCTATACAGAAGCAATGCCTTCCCCTCAGGTCATGATCTCCAGGTCCTGGGATCGAGTTCCGAGTAGGGCTCCTGGCTCAACGTGGAGTCTGCTTCTCTCTCTGCCTCTCCTCCGGCTCCTGCTCTCTCTGTATCCCTCTGTCTCAAATGAATAAATAAAATCTTCCAAAAAAATCACTGTAGCTGGGGTTTACAAAAGCAATGGTCATTAAAGGCACTGCTTTAAAAAAATGAATAACAAGGGACTCCTGGGTGGCTCAGTTGGTTAAGCAGCTGCCTTCGGCTCAGGTCATGATCCCAGCGTCCTGGGATCAAGTCCCACATCGGGCTTCTTGCTCGGCATGGAGCCTGCTTCTCCCTCTGCCTCTGCCTGCCATTCTGTCCGCCTGTGCTCGCTCTCTCTCCCTCTCTCTCTGATAAATAAATAAATTTTAAAAAAAAACTTTAAAAAAATTTTAAAAATGAATAACAATATATTAGAAAGAATCCCAAATATTTAGAAATTAAGTACCACATCTCTAAAATAAACTGTGGATCAAGAAAGACATCAGAAGAAAATTAGAAAATATTTCCTACTACATAATATGAAAACATGCCCAAGTTTGTGAGACATAGCTAAAACATTACTTAAAGGTAAATTTATATATTTATGATTATATTAGGAAAAAAAGAAAGGTTTAAAATTCAACACTCTAAAATTAAGCACAATTTCCACATTAAAAAGCTATAAGAAATTAAATCCAAAATAAGCAGAAGGAAAAAACAACAGAGAGAGGATATCAATGAAACAGAAAATAAACAAAAATAGGGAAATTAACAACATCCTAAGTTGCTTCTCTGAAAATATCAATGAAACTGGTAAACCCCTAGCTAGAATGATCAAGAAAAACAAGAGAGAGGAGCGCCTGGGTGGCTCAGTGGGTTAAAACCAGGGTCCTGGGATCAGACCCCACATCGGGCTCTCTGCTAAGCGGGGAACCTGCTTCCCCCTCTGTCTCTCTGCCTGCCTCTCTGCGTACTTGTGATCATCTGTCAAATAAATAAAATCTTAAAAAAAAAAAAAGAAAGAAAGAAAGAAAAACAAGAGAGAATATATAAATTACAAACACTGAATGAAAACAGGGGATAACTACCACAGATCTTACAGAAATCAAAAAGATGATAAAAAAAATTCCACAACTTTGTACAAATATATTTTACAATTAGATGAAAAAGGATAATTCTTTAGAGATTAAAAATTACCAAAACTAATACCAAAAAAAAAAAAAAAAAAAACCCTCACGGCCATTTATCTATTAGAGAAATTGAATTCATAATTAAAATTTTCCTACTTAAAAAAATTCCAGGCCCAAGTGGCCTCACTGATAAATTCTTAACAAACATTCAAGAAAATAATCAGTATAATTCAGTTAACTTGATTTTCCCTGTATCCTAGCAAGAATATAATTGTAACAAAGCTGACCTGTATCAGAAATATGTTTAAAATGCTAACTCCTGATTTCTTCCATGGGTTCAGATGTTTGGCAAAAAAACCCAAAACAGAAACTATTTAAAAAAGCCTACTTTGACTAGAAAAAAAAAATGTTAAACTCCTGAATGAAGAATATCATAAACAGAATTAAAAGATAAATGTTAAATTGGAAAATATCAATATTTAATAAATAATTCATTGGTATGGAAAAAAGTCTTTACCTATCAAACAGTACACAAGACAAAAACAGGAAATGCCTCAAAGAAATAATAAGATCAACAAGAAATAATGGCCAATTTTCCTAACCAATCATAAATATAAATTTAAGCATGATAGGCAAAAACATTTTCAAAATCCCTCACAAAAGCAAAATTGTTGAGACTATAAAAAGATCAGTGGTTTCCAGAGGTTGGGCCAAGGAAAGAAGGGATGACTAGGCAAAGCATAAAGGATTTGGGGGGTTTTGAATGTATTCTGTAAAATACCATAATGGTAGATACATGTCATTACACATTAATCAAAACTCACAGATTTTACAACACTGAAAGTGAACTGTAATGTAAATTACAGACTTTGGGTGACAGTGATAGGTTCATCAATGAAGGTTCATCAATTCTAACAAATGTACCACCACTTTGGTAGGAATGCTGACAGTGGGGGAAGCTGTAAGGTAGGAAGTAGGGGAGATATGGGAACTCTGTACTTTATACTCAGTTTTGCTATGAACCTAAAACTACTTTTAAAAATAGTCTATTTTTATTTCCAAAAAATACATATAAGACTTCAAAGACTAAGTTGAAAAAATATGAATTATTTTATTAATTCTATTAATAAAATTGTGACTGAGCTATTAGTTCTAATAGTGACTGCATACCTGTAATGATGATGTTTTGGATGTGCTGAGTTGAATAGAATAGATTGTTAATATTTTTAAGAAGAGAATACCTAGTACTGTTGAGAACTGCAGTACACAAATGCTCACCTGAACTAGTTATAAGAATATACACCTTTTTGTATGAAAATTTGCCAGTACATATCAAAAGTCCAACAATGACCATGCTAAGAATTTATCCAGAGTAATAGAAGTGTAATGAGAGGTACACATGGTAGGCCCATATGGTAGAATTCTAGGTAGCTAGAAAATCCAATGATGTAGACTGCTATCTTTATACACAAGATGTTCATGACAAATTGTCAATTGGCAAAGGTCAGATTATAGGACATTATGGACAGGGACAGATGAGCCAGTTTAGTAATATGTACATGGTATTAATGCACACATATTCACAGAGAAATGTATAATGGGTTGTTCAACACAATATTAATCATGATACTCTCTGGGTAATCAGATTTAAAGATTTTTAGTCTATTCACAGTATTTGCTTCTTTTACTTGAATTTTTTACAACAGGCCTGGATCTCTTTTCCTAAAACATAAAAGCATTTACACTCACAAATATACATAGACACACACATTGACACTATTTGGCTACTCTAACTTGACTTCCAATTTATTCTGTCAGGGATAAAGTCCATCATACCTAAAGAGCTAACCCACTTGATTCCGTAATTTGGAGCAAGTTCCTCAACTGATTCTACTTATCTGATATAAAATCAAGCTGTACTGCAAAGTGCATTTTTTTTAAGATTGTATTTATTTATTTGTTAGGGAGAGAGAGAGAGAAAAAGCAAGCATGAGCACAGGCAGACAAAGTGGTAGGCAGAGGCAGAGAGAGAAGCAGGCTCCCTGCGGAGCAAGGAGCCCAATGTGGGACTCGATTCCAGGACGCCGGGATCATGACCTGAGCAGAAAGCAGCCGCTTAACCAACTGAGCCACCCAGGGGTCCCTGGAAAGTGCATTTTAGAGTTAAAGTCTTGTTTCAGGTCTGACATTTATCTGAACCTGCTCAGTTCACTTTTCTGCGCTTCAGTTTTCTTCAAATATACAATGATGATACTGGTATCCATCCAGTGACAAGACTGATAGAAGGATCAAACAAATAACTCATGTAGAAAATACTTTCCAAATAATGAATATTAGTAGTTGTAGTATACTGCAGAATAAAAATATATGTAATTGTACAGGACACCAAAACAATGAAAAAAGAAAAAAAAACAGTTTTAAAAATGGCAAGAAAAATAGTAAAAGGGAAATAAGTAAATATATGTACTGAAGAAAGAAAATGAGCTTCAACTAATAAGAATTTCCATTTTTTAAAAAGTAACCATTCGGGGCGCCTGGGTGACTCAGTGGGTTAAAGCCTCTGCCTTCAGCTCAGGTCATGATCCCAGAGTCCTGGGATCAAGCCCCATATTGGGCTCTCTGCTTGGCGGGGAGCCTGCTTCCCTTCCTTTCTCTGCCTGCCTCTCTGCCTACCTGTGATCTCTGTCTGTCAAATAAATAAATAAAATCTTTAAAAAAAAAAAAAAGTAACCATTGATTAGACTGCTTCAAAGAAGAAATAATAAGTAAAAAATAAGTATAAAAAGTAATAATAACTTAGCTAAATACAGAAAAAAAAACTTTGAACATAATTTACCACATGTTGATTCATTGCCTAATGTATTTAAAATATAAGTTCCCTTATATCTTCTTTTTTTTTTTTTAAGATTTTATTTATTTATTTGACAGAGACAGAGACAGGGAGAGAGGGAACACAAGCAGGGGGAGTGGGAGAGGGAGAAGCAGGCTTCCCACTGAGCAGGGAGCCCAACTCGGGCTCTATCCTAGGACTCCGGGATCATGATCTGAGCCAAAGGCAGATGCTTAACAACTGAGCCACCCAGGGACCCCATTCCCTTATATCTTTTACATTTTTACATGAATAAGATGAATATAATACTTGGCCCCTGTCATCAAAGGAACTTACAGCTACTCTATAAAATATAAATAAACATCATCATTCATTAGCATACATTCATTTAAATGCCTGCTAAACGCAGAGTGCTAAGCTAGGCATATGGAATTCAGAAGTATATGTGATATTACTTCTTGCTTTTTGAAAAACTGACCATTTATTGAGGAAGGAACTGGAGTACCAACACAATCACAAACACAAACTCTATTATAAGAAATGGGACACATGTGGCAAAGGGTAGCAGAATGGAGTTATAGCCCAGAACTAAGACAGATGCTGGTTCTCACACCTAAACTGCATTAGCAGCAAGAACAACTTGACACTACACAGAAACGGACCTGAATTCTTCTGTTCTGGGCATGACTGGGCAAGGAAACTGGAATTACTTACAGGCATTACTTCACTGGCAATAATATACAAACATTAAATAAGTTGTCATTCAGTACACCACCTGGTCAGTGCTGGGTTCCTACTGAAACGCTGCCAAAACTGACGGGAAGAGGAAGCCATCAGGAAATAAAGGCTGTCTCTATCAGCTTGACACTGAGTTGACCCAGCATTAATTTATTAAAAAAAAAAAAATAGCTGAAGGGCTAATTTTTTAAGGACCTAGAGAGTTTCCCCAAAACTCGTAAGTAAATAAATAGATAAATATTAAAAAATAAACAGACCAAAAAAACTTAGTAAAACCAAAGAGCAAAGTAAAACTTTATCAGATTTGATTATACTTACTGGACTCTCAAGCATTCACTCTTCTAATGAGAGTAGCAGTTACAGATGGTGCTTTGAAAGAGTCTAAAATCTAACAAATTTAATAAATCTGATATATGTTTCTCTCGTACCAGGTTATAAATTCCTTAGTGGCTGGTCTGCATTCCTGCAAGCATCAAGAATGACTTTTTATACATCTGGATAGATAAGTGGGTGGATGGGCGAACAACCCATGAAACAACAAATAGATGCATGTCACAGAGATTAAAATTTTAACAGAATACTTTGAATGTCTGTGAAAGTAGCTGGCTATTAAAGACGGGCTTGGGGAAGGTAATGACACAGCACATGAAGGTGACTGGAAGGGAGAAAGAAGCAGTGACTACTACAACATTGTCTCCACAGCAGAAAGGAAGAGGAAATAGCATACTGAGAAATAACAGAAAGGCCAGGAGGAAGAGCTAACAAAAGAAAAATGAATTAATGGAGGAAACAAAGACAAAACAAGGAGAGACATTAAAAGAAAATAAAGCAATCAATATTGAGAAATCTGAACAGAACCAGAGTCCAGTGCCTGTTCAGGGCAAAAGATAAGCTTTTTAAAAATCTTACGTTAGGGATTTAACAATGGTTCTCTCAATAAAAATACACATGGCCACAAATGCAAAAGAGAATGGCATTATTAAAAAAACACAGTATAGGGGCACATGGGTGGCTCAGTGGGTTAAAGCCTCTGCCTTCGGCTCGGGTCATGATCTCAGGGTCCTGGGACCGAGCCCCACATCAGGCTCTCTGCTTGGCGGGGGAGCCTGCTTCCCCCTCTCTCTCTGCCTGCCTCTCTGCCTACTTGTGATCTCTGTCTGGCAAATAAGTAAATAAAATCTTTAAAAAAAAAAAAACAGTATAGTACAAACAACCTTGCCAACTAACTTCCAAAACATATGGGAAAAGAAAGAGAAACATTAAGAGTTATATTAGTCATTCAGGTAAAAAAATAAGTAATTGTACACAATTTGAAAATGAAAGAAAAAGTTTGATGACAAATTTTCTTTACTTGTTCCAGATAGAGGTCAAGAAAAAGCTTATATAGATGTAAACTGATTTAAATTTCTTATAAAATGTGTATAGCATTTTACAATATGTCATTTTTCCACATACACTTTCTCACATGACAATGTGAAATGGTTATGTTTATTAAATCCAAATTATACATGAGGAAAGAGAGACATTAAAAAAGATAAGCAATTTGCCCAAAGTCACATACATTAGAGAGTACAAATGGATTTGAAACCCAGATTTTTGGGGTGCCTGGGTGGCTCAGTGAAGGCTCTGCCTTCAGCTCAGGTCTTGGTCTCAGGGTCCTGGGATCAAGCCCCACACACGGCTCTCTGCTCAGCGGGGAGCCTGTTTTCTCCTCTCTCTGCCTGCCTCTCTGCCTACTTGTGCTCTCTCTTTGTGTGTAAAATAAACTAATAAAATCTTTTAAAAAAAGAAACCCAGATTTTCCAAAAAAATTATTTTAAAATTTTATTTATTTATTTGACAGAGAGAGACACATCGAGAGAGAGGGAACACAAGCAGGGGAAGAAGCAGGCCTCCCACATAGCAGGCAGCCTGATGCGGGGCTCCATCCCAGGACCCCAGGATCATGACCTGAGCTGAAAGCAGCTGCTTAACAACTGAGCCACCCAGGTGCCCCAGATTTTCCAAATTTTATAATAAACAAACTATTAATGAAAGAATATTTTCAAACTATAATTTTAGGGGAGTGAGGTCTTTACAATATATACCAAGGTAAAAAGAAATTATACAAGAGATAGGCAAGTGAAATTTTCTACTTCTCAAAGCAAGCTTAACTATTGTCACTTTATGAAACTAAAGGCATTGGGCGCCTGGAGGGGGCTCTGTCGGTTAAGCACCTGCCTTCCACTCAGGTCATGATCACAGGGTCCCACATCAGGCTCCTTGCTCAGCGGGAAGCCTGCTTCTCCCTCCGCCTGTTGCTCCCCCTGCTAGTACTCTTCTGTGACAAATAAATAAATAAAATATTTTTTTAAAAATCACATAAGATTTGTTTTGAGCACACAATAAAATAACGTCTAAAATGGTCTTCTGAGTCCAAGTCATGGGTGACTTAGAATACCTGACTGAAATGTAGACCTTATTCTGGATATCAGGGTATCTCAAACTTAAGAATCTGCAGACCCCAGTTTGAGAAAAACTGCAGTTAATGATAAAGATTGATAGCCCCTTGGCTAGGCAAAGACTGCCACATATACTGTTCACATGATCAGAATAGCCAGCCCCACTCTAGCAATAGTGTGGGGCTCCATTAAGATTCTATAAGAATATTAAGAATATATGCTAAAAAACCAAAAACCTTGTTTTCATCAATGGTATCAGACTACTTATTCAGTAAAAGTTCCAGGAATGATCCCAAACATAGAATCTAACATGATTGAGAAGAATATTTTGCTTAGTCCATTGTGATGCACAGAATTAACATAACCACTATTTTGCAACACCAGAAGCTATTCACTCTTGGGTGTTTTTCCATCATTAAAATATGCTGCCATTAGACATTTAGCTTTGATTATTATTTAGGAAAAAAAATGGTATGAATATCCAAACTTCCAATAAATGTAAATTACTAATACTGAATTTTATTCATTTTCCTTTAAAAAAAAATCATTACAATAGGTGAATATAAAAGTTTATAATATTGGGGCGCCTGGGTGGCTCAGTGGGTTAAGCCACTGCCTTCGGCTCAGGTCATGATCTCAGGGTCCTGGGATCGAGTCCCGCATCGGGCTCTCTGCTCAGCAGGGAGCCTGCTTCCTTCTCTCTCTCTCTGCCTGCCTCTCAGTGTACTTGTAATTTCTCTCTGTCAAATAAATAAAATCTTTAAAAAAAAAAAGTTTATAATATTTATCAGAATCCATAATTAGAATGATTATTAAAAGAATTTACTAGGCCTTAGTCTAAAATAGAAAGAAATATTTAAATAAATGTAATATCCCCCATTAACCCACAATTATTATAGTCATTAAATCTTTAAAATTTATCCTCCTAGCTTTGGAGTCAAAAGCCCTCACTGACGGACACTGTATCATGATAGATTATATGTATATACACACATACTACATACATATCAAAAGCATCCCATAATTTCTTCTTGCAAGTTATGAAAGGGAGGTACTTACAGTTTGCTTAAATTATAATAACCATTATTTAAAAGCATATGCATATATTTTATTCTCTCCAATGATCATCACAGCTTTATGGTAGAACAGGAAAGATTGCTAATGTACTCATTTTAAAGACAAACTGAAGCTCAGAGAGGTTACAAGTCTTAATACAAAGCTAGGCCTCCTACCAAATTCTTCTAATTTCAGCCTAACATTACAGTTCTGCCTTCCTAGTTAGCATCAAACAGCAGTGAACAAAAACAGTGAATGAAAGAACAGATTCTTTTCTCACTAAAGAAACTGTAAAGAGAATATCCCAGTCTGGGTCCCTCTAATGGTTAAGAAGAGTGAGAATATAATATTCAAGAGGCCTAGGAGGCCCGAGGCCAGCTACCTCCTTACCATTGCATAAAGTCCATTTGTCCAGATGTCTATACAAATACTGACATTTTCTGTGCGTGTTGTGACATGAATAAAGTTGAGGAACACTGCTACTGAGAACTCAGGAATATACAGGATGGTCTTAAAAAAATTTTTTAATGTAAACTTCATAAACTTTATGAAATTATCTTTTAAAAAGATTTGTAACAATGATACTAGAGACTCCTGCTTCAAGGTTAACTGATTTTAGTGTATGTGTAGTGGTTCTCCACTCTTATCAATTACTTCTCACATAAAAGATAACACTCATATTCACAATCCACTCTTACATACATAATCCAGATTCTGTAAAAATCTAAATAAATTTTTAAGTAATTAACATTGGAGTAATTTTCAATCATCAGTTATTTATCCAATCAGTGGCTTATTTTGTTCTGTAGCATTGATAAAATAGCCCATGGTTTGCTTATAATTTCTAGTGCTAACTACAGCTACACTACTCCTTTAGCACTCACTCAAGAAAGTTATATAGGAATACAGATAAGTAAGAGTGATGTCACTACTGGGATGGCTTTGCATTTGTTATAGCATCTAATCATTCACACACTGCAACGCTTATTATCAGTTTACACAGAACTCATAACCAGTTCCAACATACTTCACAAGTGGTAACATTTCTACTGAGAACCCTACATTGTAAAACATTCCCCTTAATCTCCTCTCACCAAACGCCCTGTCAGAAATGTGAACACTTAGTTTATTTCCATTCTAGTTGCCTTGTAGCTTGTCGATATTAACTCTTTCTTACAAGTTTGAAATTTTACACAGGTATGGAATTCCCACTTCTAGCTGCAGTCTGTCCATGTAAAAAAATCT
Source organism: Mustela nivalis (assembly GCF_964662115.1). Classification (NCBI taxonomy): domain Eukaryota; kingdom Metazoa; phylum Chordata; class Mammalia; order Carnivora; family Mustelidae; genus Mustela; species Mustela nivalis. The sequence goes on from NC_139035.1 coordinate 38,168,355, forward strand.
AGAAGAAAGCAGTGCAAAGAAAAGTCACATTGCAACTTCCAAATCACACTTAATCCCTCTAGATGCCACCAAGCCTTTAAATGAGTACCATCAGATTTAGTGCCACAAATTTTTATTCTCTGATAACCATCCCTTTAAAAGTGAAACTAATTCATTAGCCTAAAATACATTACCATCTTCCATCATCCTTATTTCTGGCACATCTGCAAGATTAAATGGGGGACTTGGAAGTTACTATGAGACCTTTCTTCAGCATCTCTTTGTTCCAGATTGATCATATACATCAAAACAGAAGGAAAGTTCATCACTAACACTTAATTTCTGTTGATCACGCCTTTTTTTCTTTAAATACCACCAGCCCTATAGAAACCAAATAGAAGTTTATATCTATGTAGTGTTGCATAGTATAGTTTACAAAGAACTTTTCATGTCATTTTGTATTTGACTTTCATAACAATTCTTGAGCTATGCATTGCAAATTTTTTGTAACTGTGAAAAGAAAAATAGAAGTTAAAGGACTCAACCAATTTATATAACTAATAAGTAGTAAGGCCAGGACCAAAAGCCACGTTTCAACTCGGTCCAATAACATTCCACTCCACCGTGATGTTTGTAAGATACCGTTTTAGCCATAAGAGGATTCCAGTTTTTTTTTTTTTTTAATGTGAAAGAGAGATAAAGAGAGAGCACAAGCACAGGGAGCGGTAGGCAGAGGGAGAAGCAGGATCCCCACTGAGCAGGTAGCCTGATGTGGGGCTTGATCCCAGGACCCTGGGGTCAGAACCTGAGCTGAAGGCAGATGCTTAACCAACTGAGCCACTCAGGTGCCAAGGATTCCAGACTTTAGGCTTGTAGAAAATCATATCACCAAACCCATATATTTGTGTTCACCTTGAATAAGAGATTTAACTATCTATTCATATTCAATTAAAAAGAAAGCATTAGTCTGTTTTGAGAGTTCCCACAACAACCTTGCATAATACAGGCATACCTTATTATCTTATTATCAGTTTACACAGAACTCATAACCAGTTCCAACATACTTCACAACTGGTAACATTTCTATTGTTACAGTGCTTCCAGATAACTGTGTTTTTAAAATTGAAGGCCTGTGGGAACCCTGCATTAGGCAAATCTATTGGTGCCATTTTCCCAACAGCATTTGCTCACTTTTTATCTTTGTGTCACATTTTGGAAATTCTCACAGTATCTCAAACTTGTCATTATTGTTACATCTGTTATGACAATCTGTGATCAGTGATCTTTGATTATTATTAGAGCCACTGTTTTAAGGCACCACAAATCACACCCTTATAAGCCAGCAAACCCAATCAGTAAATGTTTGAGAGTGTTCTGACTGCTCCACCAACCAGCCATTTCCCCATTTCTCTCCTTATACTTAGGCCTTCCAAGTCCCTAAAACACAATATTGAAATCAGGTCAGTTAATAATCCCCACAGTAGCCTCTAGGTGTTTAAATGAAAGGGAGAGTCACATGTCTCTCTCTTTAAATCAATAGCCAGAAATTATTAAGCTTAGTGAGGAAGGCAGGCCGAAGGCCAAGAGAAGCTGAAAGCCAGCCCTCTTGAGCAAAACAGCAAGTTGTGAATGCAAGGGACAAGTTCTTAAAGGAAATTTAAAAATGCTACTCCAGTGAACACACAAATGATAAAGCAAAACAGCCTTATTGCTGACACAGAGAAAGTTTTTGATCATATCAATCATAATACTGCCTTAAGCAAAAGTCTAATCTAGAACAAGGCCCTAACTTGCTTCAACTCTATGAAGGCTGAGAGGTGAGGAAGCTGTAGAAGAAAAATTTGAAGAGGTTGGTTCATGAGATTTAAGAAGTAGTCTCCATAACATAAAGGTACAAGGTGAGGCAGCAAGTACTGATGCAGAAGCTGTAGCACGTTATCCTGAAGACCTAGCTGACAAAATTAATGAAGGTGGCTACGCTATACACCAGATTTTCAATGCAGACAAAACCACTTATATATTGGAAGAAGATGCTGTATTAGGCTTTCATAGCTAGAGAGAAGAAACCAAAGCCTGCCTTCAAAACTTCAAAGGACAGACTGACTCTCTTGTTTGGGGTTGATGTAACTGGTGACTGAATTGAAGCCAGTGCTCATCTACCATTCTGAAAATCCCAAGGCCCTTAAAAATGATGCTAAGCCTATGCTATCTGTGCTGCATCAATGAAACAATAAAGCCTGGATGACAGCACATCTGTTTACAACATGGTTTGCTGAATAGTTTAAGCCATTGTTGAGACCTACTGCTCAGAAAGAGATTTCTTTCAAAATATTAGAACTCATTGACAATGCTCGTGGTCACAAAAAAGCCCTGAAAAAGATGTACAAGATTAGTGTTGTTTTCATGTCCACTAACACAATATACATTCTGCAGCCCATAGATCAAAAAGAATTTTTTTTTTACTTTCAAGTCTTATTACTTAAGAAATACATTTCATAAGGTTTACAGATGCTAAACATAGTGATTCCTCTGATCTGCAGAAAGTAAGGAGAAGACCTTCTGGAAAGAGTTCACTATTCTAGTTGCCGTTAAGGGCATTGACAACTCATGTAAAGAAATCAAAACATAGGGTGCCTGGGTGGCTCAGTGGGTTAAAGCCTCTGCCTTTGGCTCAGGTCATGATCCCTGATCATGACTCGATCCTGGGATCGAGCCCTGCATCGGGCTCTCTGCCCAGCAGGAAGCCTGCTTCCTCCTCTCTGTCTGCCTCTCTGCCTACTTGTGATCTCTCTCTGTCAAATAAATACACAAAATTTTGAAAAAAAAAAAAAAAGAAGTCAAAACATCAACATTCACAGGAGATTGGAAGAAGGTGATTCCAATCCTCATGGATGACGTTGAGGGGTTCAGCACCTCAGGGAGTAAGTAACTGCAGATGTGGTAGAAAGAGCAAGAGAACTAGAATTAGAAACAGAGCCTGAGGATAGGACTGAATTGCTTCAATCTCATGATAAAACTTGAATGGATGAGGAGTTGCTTCTTAAGGGTGAAAGTGATGTTGAGATGGAATCTACTCCCGGTGAAGATGCTGTGAAGACCGAAGACTGCTGAATGACAACACAGGATTTAGGATGTCGGGACATTAGGATATCAGACAACAGCGGATACTACATAAGCGTAGTTGACAAAGTAATAGCAGAATTTGAGAGGATTCACTCCAATTCTGGAAGAAGTCCTATAGGTAAAGTGCAATCAAACAGCATCACACACAGAGAAATAGTTCGTAAAAGGAAAAGTCAATCACTATCGCAAACAGCTCTTGTTTTAAGAAACTGCTGATAGCCACCACCGGGATCAGCCAGCACACGTTAACATCTAGGCAAAATCCTCCACCAGCAAAAAGATTAGGACTTCTGAAAGCTCAAATGATGCTTAGTGTTTTTTAGCAATATTTTTAAAATTAAGGCATATACATTGTTTTTAGACATAATGCTATTGCACACCTAACAAAATACAGTCTAGGGTAAACATAACTTTTATATCCCCTGGGAAACCAAAAATTTCACTTGATTTACTTTATTGTGATATTTACTTTATTATGGTAGTGTGAACAGAACCCACAATATCTATAGAGTATGCCTGTATTCACCCTCCTCTTCTAGCTTTCCTTGCCTCATTAGAAAAAGCATTCAAGGGCACTCTATATAAGAGCAGAACTTTTTCCAAAAAAAAAATTTATTAAATACTTTAAACAATACTTTTTAAGAGCCAAAGAAATTAATACAAAATAATAAGAAAAGCAAAGTACAATGAAAAGCAAAAGCTAAAGAATAAACTAAAACATTTAAAAATATAAAAACATTAAATATCTAATGGAAGAAAAGCAAACACCAAATATAACAAAAAGTAAAAGTGAAACGAGGCAAAAAATACAATTTCCAAAATTTAACACCTCCAAACAGATGGTATGAGGTGGTACAAATAGGTAGCAGGCCTTCATCGGGTCAATTTGCTGATTACAGATACCAGAAGTATAAAATAGTCTTTAGTCTTTCCCTTAGTTGCAGAAGATTCAACACTGTCCTTCTGGGTTAAAAATATCTGTGTGGGAGGAAGATATCTCTTAAAGAGCACTGAGCTCTAGCTTTGTTGGCTTTTCCAACACATAAATTAAGCAAAAGCCACCCATCCTCTACTCTCTTCAACCTTAGCTTTTAAATGCAGAGTTTTAACTTAGAATAAGTATTATCAAGTCTCTTATTAACAACATATAAATAATTTTTGTGATTTGACCAGATTAAATTCAGCTATATCTAAAAAGGTAAGATTCTAGCCATATTTAACTGTATGTTTTAAAAAATATATACATTGTATTTATTAAATCTGTTATACATACCTATTAAACATAATAGAAATCATATACTTTCAAAGAGTTAAAATACCATAAAAAGATAAACAATAAACCATGCTAAATATAATTCAGTCTTACTATAATGATTTAGAAGACAATCAGTAGTATTCAGTAAATTCATTTTTAATACTTGGACTACCATTTTGAACATCTCACAAATAAGAAAGTAGTAGTATATGATACAAGGCTTAAAATACAAAAATTTTTTTAAAGATTTTATTTATTTATTTGACAGAGAGAGATCACAAGTAGGCAGAGAGGCAGGCAGAGAGAGAGAGGAGGAAGCAGGCTCCCTGCTGAGCAGAGAGCCCGATGTGGGACTCGATCCCAGGACCCTGAGATCATGACCTGAGCCAAAGGCAGTGGCTTAACCCACTGAGCCACCCAGGCGCCCCTTAAAATAGAAATTTTGATATGAGGGCCATTTCACTTCTTTCCATATCCATCTATTAAAAAAAAATGATCATTGACAACCTGGATAATACCTGAGAGAAATGAGTCCAAAAAATTGCCAAAAGATCTTATAGATTCCCAGCCAAGTAAACCATAAGTAAATGGCTTTCATAATAGCTTTATAAAGAATTTTGGACAGCTACATTAGACTTAAAAGCCAAATTTAGGAGAATGATACAGTATATTTATATTATATATTATAACATAATATATGAGTATATATTATAACATAATATATAATATATACATATATATACTCATTTATATCTTCAACTATCAAGCCAAAAATGAAGTAAATATTTACAACTAAAAACTAAATGAAAACTCTGAATTCCAACTAGTATTCAGTTTTAATGTTTCCACTTTTTAGAGTAAACATTGTCATTGACAAACACAACAGTAACCATTAAGAACTTGGAAACTAATATTTTAGTACATAAAAATTCTCGGCTTACTATTTCTTCAATAACATGTCTAAACTCATACACAACAAATACAAGCAACATATAATCTTGATGAAATTGTGTTACCCTTATTGTTAATAATTATCCTGCATATATTCATTACCAAAGTCACACATTTTATAGCGAAACTACAACTTCAAAATTTAGTTCTCACGTTCTCTGTAGAAATAAGCACAAAAATAAAAAGAGCACATTATTCTCTCAAAACCAAAAAACCAACCTCATTAATTGCTTATAAGTATTAAAACACTATTTTAGTTTATATAAAAGATTAACAGTGACCAAGACCTTGAAAAAAATCCCCCAAATATTAAACAACTTCCTCTTCCAAGAAAAAAAAAAAAAAACACCAACTTCCTCTTCCAAATATCATATCCAAAATACACTGGAATCTCCAAAAAAAGAAAGGGGGGGGGCATTTAAGAATCCTTTCTGAACCACTTACTTATAAAACAAATGCGAGTTTATTTCAAAGCAACTGTACCTTAAATGCATAGAACCTAAGGACATACAGTGCACTAGCATATTAAAACACACCTGGACTTACTGGGGTCTCATTTCAACCAAAGTTTTCTATACAAATTCATAAATTATTTCAAATAGTCTTTTGTCAAAATTAAAAGAAGGCAAATTTTACAATCACCCAGGTGACAACATTTTAAAGGATAGTTAATTTTAATTAATGATACATTTGAATACTACAAACATCCTTATGCTTGGTGCCATTTCTGCTACCAAACTAAGACAAATTTCTTTTTGAAATGACTAATTTCTGGACACTTACACATTTGCAGAAGACCATCAGATGTACTAAACTGATAGCTCTAGACTTTATTTTCAGATTCAAATGATAAATAAGAAGGAACTGAAAGAGGAAAAGGCTCTATCTGATCTTCACCACTTCTGCCTACGAAGCTACAGAGTTTGTGGTTTATCAACACAGTTCTATTTAAAAAAAAAAAAGTTTTAAAAACAGCATCTATTGCTTGTGATATAAAAGTCTATAGCCTTTCAAAGTTCTTTACACTGAAGTTTTTTAAGATTTAAGAAATCTAAAACAGGTATTAAAAATACAGCACAAACTTTTACTAATTTTACTTTAATAACAAAGTGAAACTTGGCAAAACTTATTTGAACATCATCCATATGGAAGATACTTTTTCTGAAAATCTATAAGAGATCCAAAGAGGTACTTATCCTCAAAAACCTAAAATCCAGTGGTTGGCATAAGTCAGGGTGATAAAAATCAAGTTCAAGACAGAATATAATTGCCACAAGACAGATATCAAAAGGATTACTCAGCAACTTGTTTTTATATCTTTTATTTCCATAGCTTCACTTTTACAAATTTCATCTGTTCTACAGTTGTTATACTTTAAGAGAAAAAATGAATTTAACAGTAATTATTAAGGTCTTAATACCCTTTACAATTTCTATTCCTTTTCTTTAAAAGCCGTTTCAGTACCTTTAAAATAGCGCTTCGACAGCTCAGTAAGTCACACTTTAGATCAGACACTGTTTTAGGCTGTGAGTAACCAAAACCAAACCCGAACAACCCCCTGCCAGGGCATATTACACTGCAGTAGAGAGTGCTTCTTAATCATTTTCATTAGATATAAATGTTTATACTAAAAGCAATATATCCTTTACTCATATTCACACCAGATTTTGAACATGAAATAAAACTCCAACCAGCTTCAGAGAAATAACAGCCTGGTACCCAACTGAGAACTGACAAGACAGTATCTAATTGTCTCTTCCCTCCACCACCTCAGGATGATCCCTGACTCCCCTCTGTCCTCTGTCTCCCACTGTCCCCCATTCCCCTCACACAGAGCTGAGTTAGTGCCCTCTTCAGACTCAGTGCTACACACCGCAACCTCTTACATACCCTTCCTACACTATTACAATCACTGATTTGAAACTCCAAGAACGTCATCTTTTTTACTGCTTTTCATCTGTGTTTGACACTCAGAAGCATTCAATGAATGAACAACAGAGGACTGAATATCTTATACGGTGTTTACATTCTTCTTCCCATTGTCACCTTTTGATGTCTACTAAAAATTAGTCTCACAACAACTCTAGTCAAGCCTAGAATTAGCCAGGAATTTCCTAAATAGGTGACTTTCAAAAATTGTCGAGACAAATTTCAACGCTATTATAAAAGGATGACTATTGGGGCGCCTCGGTGGCTCAGTGGGTTAAGCCGCTGCCTTTGGCTCAGGTCATGATCTCAGGGTCCTGGGATCGAGTCCCACATCGGGCTCTCTGCTCAGCAGGGGGCCTGCTTCCCTTCCTCTCTCTCTGTGATCTCTTCCCTTCCTCTCTCCTACTGTGATCTCTCTCTGTCAAATAAATAAATAAAATCTTTAAAAAAAAAAAAGAAATTAAAAAAAAAAAAAGGATGACTATTGGATTTTAAAGGCAACACAGTGTAATGGTTGAGTTCAGGCTCTAGAATTGAAAACACAGGTTCAAATACCAACCCCATCTGTTAGAGCTGTGAGACATAAGCAAGTTACTTAACCTTTCTGTGCTTCCATTTCCTCACCTGTATGGAAAGGTTTACAGCCCCTACTGCATATGGTTGTCATGAATATAAACTAGAAATAGAAGCTCTGAGCACATTTACATTTATGGACATACTGTAAATACTAAATAGTTCATTTTTATTTCTATTTCTGTAAAACATTTAACTGGAAGCCAAATCAGAAAAATAAATCAGTAAATAAGGCTTTAAAACCATAATGCTATAGCTTTATTAATTGAAAGCTTATAACAAAAATATCTTAATGAAATTCACTGAATACATAAATACACTTACACACTTATTAAAGCTGTTAATCACAAACTATAAATGGAGTGTCAATACAGATGGGGGAAGAAATGGTAAAAACCTCACTAGAAACTGACAGAGGCATATCTGATCTTTAGTTCAGAGATCTTTCCACTATAGCAAACCGCATATTTTTAATTAATTCAACTTTACAAGGCTTTCTTTAAAATTAAAATGCTCCCTTGAGGGCTGTCTATCAGTTGTTCACACCTCACTGTGAATTACTTTAATCAGATAAATGCATTAATTTAACACCACCTACTTAAAGAAATTGTTATTGAAAAGTATCGAGAAGAGGAGTAGCTTTCAAACTAGTGTGCCTGGCACGGGGAAGGCCTGTTTCACGCTCGCAGCAAGCATCTCTATGCAGTCAGGGGCAGCGTGAAGACAGTGGCACCTGCAGCACCTTGAGAGCACAGGGTTGTAGGACTTCTAAGGTCCATCAAAGCCAATTCCCCGCTACTGGGTTGTATTAGGGGCTCTTTAAGGAAACTTCCAGTTCTATTATTCCACTGTTCTCTTCTGCAATATGCCCTAAGACCCCAAGTGGTACCAACTTCCTAAATACCTCTAAAAAAATCAATTGAAGAGCACCTCTGGCAGGTTCCCACAAAGCAAAAATGAGTGAACCACTACAGAAATGGGAAACAATACACCCTTTACTACAAATTAAAATTAAATCACCTGGAATAAATCAAATTATCCTTAATTTATATAAACTATGAGTCTATGTCCAAAATAAATACAACAACAGGAAAACCATTAAACTTAACAGTACAGGAACACCACAGCATTTCAGGGGTTTCTTAAAGCTATCTCTAATGCTTTCTGGCTCAAGTGGAAAAAAAAAAAAAACCTTTAAAAAAATCTTCAAGCAAAAACTTTCTCCTAGCTTGTATAATATTACTTTAGTGCAAACCAAAGAGTCTGAAAGTAGAAAAAATTTCTGAATGTTAAATATTAAAAAGTATTTCCAGTAAAAAAAGATTCTTTTGGGGTTGATTGAGAACATACTTCACACTTAACACCCTTGATTTTTGTTGTTATTTTACATAAAACTATGGCTGCATGCTTAAAGTACCTCCAAAATGCCTATTGCTAATATTATGTATATCCTTTAAAATGTATATTTTAAAAGGTAAATTATTGTCCTCTACTTTGTCAATCAAAAATAAAAATCAAGAGGAAAAGAAAGAGGGATATTATTTGCACATAAGAAAATCCTCCGGGGGCGCCTGGGTGGCTCAGTGGGTTAAGCCGCTGCCTTCGGCTCAGGTCATGATCTCAGGGTCCTGGGATCGAGTCCCGCATCGGGCTCTCTGCTCAGCAGGGAGCCCGCTTCCCTCTCTCTCTCTCTCTGCCTGCCTCTCCATCTACTTGTGATTTCTCTCTGTCAAATAAATAAATAAATAAATAAATCTTTAAAAAAAAAAAAAAAAGAAAATCCTCCGAATGAGAGAATATTATCAAAAGAATATCAGGAACATATTATCCTGAAGGTCGATGAAACAAGAATGTTCCAAGGAAAAAACCTGAGCAAACTTGTGACGCTGGGGCCACCCAGCAGACTCCAAGCCCCAGTCCAACAGCATACCACTGTGAAGAGGACAGCAGCAGACGCTCCACCCTCCACAGGCAAGGATGGGAATCATCATTAAAAATTAAGAAGTGACCTTGGATTAAAGCAGCAAAACTAAAGCACATATGAACAAATAAAAGCACTTAATGAGACAAGTCATAATCAAACTACTGAAATATAAACTCCGCAGCATCCCTATCAAAATGTTAATCAACAAATACTGGACATTGACATTTGATTTGCTTCTTAGACTTGCAGGCGGCTATGTCAGGGAGCACATAATGTTCCAAAGCCAAATACAAAAGTTCAGCTATTCTTAACTATCTTCTTTATAAAGCCAAAATGACATATCTCAAAGGTATGGTTCTAAAGAACAACATTAAGTTTTGTTCCAGGTTAGCAAGGATGAGAAAATGAAAGTTTCATTTTCTTCAACAATCTATGATATCAAACTAATACTTTCAGTGGTGATAACTCCAATTCATCCACATGCACCTAGATTGAGAGGGACTCAGAAGGAGCTCTGCAAGAGCACACAGCTAGAGCAAAAACATGGTAACCGCATTTGACTCACAGATTTTTCTCCCATGTTAGGCAATATGTAAAGTCTCCTAAACCACTTAATCATATGTATGATTCATCAATTCTACTTTCTAAACGTTGGGTTTTTTATTGGGTTTTTGCTATGTGTGGAGGGGTACAAATAGGTTTGAAGGTAGACTCCAAAACATATATATACAGCAACTGTCCCAATAAATCTTGTAATGTAAGAAGGCAGCAAGCAGATGTGGGTCCTGAATGGGAAGAGTTTAAGCACAGACTATCCCTAAATAAACCTACTAGTCCAAGATATATATATGGTTGCTTATTTCTATTGTCCCTACTTTTGTCATACCAGCGCATACTTCAGATTACTTCTACAACAAACAGCTCTCAGTGAATTTATCTGATCGTTTATTTGACCAGTGGCTGGCACTATGCTAGGTCCAAGTTCTGATTTAAGAAAAAAGTAAGAGGCAGTTAAGCTATTAACCTAGCTAACGACCAGAAAGGTAGATAACTTGATACTGAGTTGAATGGGTTTATAAAAGTGGAAAGTCAGTAACAAAGGAGGATTTGTTTCGAAGAGAAATTCTTCCACCTAAAGAGACAGGAATAAAGAAAACAAGACCTAATAAAGATGTGTTGAAAACTACGAATAAAAAGCTAGGACGGTGAGAGCAAGGACTCAAACATGGAGACATAAATCCTAAACCCGAGGAGTAGCGAGTGCAGAAGGGAGATATCCTGAGCCAGCATCAATAATCATAAGGAAAAAGTTCAGTAATTGTTTTCTGTGGAATTACCCTTGATTCATTAATTTCAGAGAAGAAACTGCATTCTTGTTTAAAATTACATATACCCGTACCACATATGGTTTAAACTCTAATATTTCCTCCCATGGTAATAATGCAGCCTATATTGAGCTGATTCGAGGTCTCTACACAATGAGAGACAATAGAGCAGACTTTTTAGATTAAATCTACTAAAAAGCAGCAGATTAGGGGCACCTGGGTGGCTCAGTGGGTTAAGCCTCTGCCTTTGGCTCAGGTCATGATCCAGGGTCCTGGGATTGAGCCCTGCATCGGGCTCTCTGCTCAGCGGGGAGCCTGCTTCCCTTCCTCTCTCTCTCTGCCTGCCTTTCTGCCTGCTTGTGATCTCTGTCTGTCAAATAAATAAATAAAATCTTAAAAAAGAAAAAACAAAACAGCAGATTAAAATACAGACTCTGGAGTCAGACTACTGTGGGCAAGTTTTCTCATTTCTCTGTGCTCAGTTTCTTCACATGCAAAATGAAGATAAACATTTCCCTTCCATAGGATGTCCGTGAGATTTAAAGTTAGTCCATGTATGACAGCTACAACTGAGCACAGCACAACCAGCATGACTACCACTTGAGGTAAGTCATCAACAAAATATAAAAAAGAAAGCTAGAGCGCCAAAGCCACTGCCTGAAAGAAAAACCTGAAGAGAAAGCATCGTCAACGTTGTATTGAGGACGGGTGACTTCTGAGTTCCCTGAAGTCCTGCACCACTTCAGGGAATGAAGGGACGGTGTGTTAACAATAACTTCTGCTGTTAAAACTGAGGAGAGGCCATCACTACTAGCTCTACGCCGCTGACTGCTGGGAAGCATGAAAGACAGCGAAGAGTGACAACCGCAATTCCCTCGGAAATCTACCAGGGAGAGTATTAAGATCCAAATTTTGGCATTTCACTCTAGGATAGTTGCAGCAGAAGTTATTAGGGAAGTTGTCCCACCAGGGAGACATCCGTGAATATATGGGCCAACCAGTCTGGCAGACACCATCAGAACCCGCTCCGCTAACAAAAGGGAATACGATAGGGAAACACAACCAACCACGCTCATGGCAATTTTTTCAGTTCCTGAGGCCCTCCATATGAAACTACTTCCCAGTGTTCTAAAATGTGTTGTTTTAAAAAAACCAATGTACTGTCTTTGAAACAAGTCCAAATAAGTAATAGATCAAATGAAGATCACCTTTTACCAGAGCTAGCTATATTGTTAAATTTCAAAAATTAATATCATTTCAAAACACCAAGTAAGACTTATGTAAATAATAATTGGTCTCTGGAGATATTTAAGAAGTAAACTACACAAAATAAATGAATTTAGAACCTCTCTATTAGAAAATGAACAAGAGAAACATGCCAAATATCTTAATGCAATATCACCAATCTCAGCATAAACCAAATTTATCCTGAGCATGGTGTTTTCTATTGGATCAAACAGATAGTCTTCAAAAAATAAACCAGCGGGGCCCCTGGGTGGCTCAGTCAATTAAGTGTCTGCCTTGGGATCAGGTCACAATCTCAAGGTCCTGGGATCAAGCCCTCTCCCTCTGCCCCCTTCACCCCAGCTCATGTGCACTCTCTCTCTGTCAAATAAATAAAATCTTAAAAAAAATAAAAAATAAACCAATATTCTAAGAAATGCAGAGAACATTTTAATTGATTTCCTAATGCCTATTCCTTGCCAGGTGTTTAATAATAATCTGTCATAATAATCTCGCCATTCACCCATCTACCACTACCCCACCAATGATTATTTTAGGAATGTGAAGTTCATGCCAACTTTGGCCACTGGGATCCAATGTTCTGGAAGATTCTGGGGAAAGAAATTTTCTGGATTTAAGCAGTGTGCCATGAAAAGCCACTGTCTCTCACCCCAAGGTCATTAAAGAGAAAGCAGAGTTCTAACTTCTCTTGACCACTATCCCATAACCACAGGAATCTAAATCTTCCAATGATACCAATTACTATGAGTGGCAGAGCTGAGGTGCAGAAAGAACCTGGATCTTTGATGATTTGCTTCTAAACTTCCTCTTATATAAACTACTAAGTTCCCTCATTACTTAAATTGGTTTTATATTTGTACCCCAAAAAAAAAACATTTTGTTTTCCAGGCCTATTACTATATAAAAACGTCACCCATATTCATGCGAATGTTAGCAAAAACAAAAAACAAAAAACTATCCTACTTTAAACAAATGGATACACATATCAGGTTTGTAATAAATAAATAGGTTTTACTGACAGTTAAATAGGAATATTCAGTAACTCTCTTTAATAATTTCTAGACTATTTCCCTTTAATATTTATCAATAAAGTAGAAAATTAATAAAAACATTTAGAAACATTAAAGTCTCCTTTTGAAGCTCAAAAAGGCATAATTTTTTAGACTCTAAAATATTAGCCATATTTATACTATTTAAGTCATAACTAAAAGAAGAAAAGTTGTTAATGCTTTTCATACAGTTGACTTTAGCTTTACTAAAAATCTTTCAAATTTGCTGCCTGTGAGTCATATTGATGGAATACATGGGTAGGATGGATTAATTGCAACCTATAAGGAGGCTGAAGTGTTTATTTTAACCATTTGTCTTATTTCCAACTTCACTGTGCTGGATCAACTATTAAAATACACAAGAAGATATTTCTAATGAGTAGTCATTTAAACAATAATAACAGCAAAAAGGCAAAAAAGAAATAAAAGAAGGGCACAAGAAGAAGATAAAAACTGGAATAACTGGTTCCTAAGGGCCAAGGGAGGAAGAAAGGAGTAAAACACTCACAAGTCTTTATGGAAAGGTCACAACAATCTGACACATGCACAGATCAGGTGTTATGTAAGGTAGATTGATCCTTGTATCAAAATCACTTTAGCATGCATTTAAAATTACAAAAAAATCGTATTTTCTAAAGTAATTTAGCCTATTTTACAAACACATTGGGTGAGCATTAATTCACCCACCTTCACTAACATTATGGTGGTATAGGTTATTCTGAAGACTTTTTCACCATAAATACACTAAAGAATAGATTTAAATTCGAGCTGAAAAAAAAAAAAACATGTATCAATTTGAGTCTTTAAAGAAAACTTGGTTGTGCCTGGAAAGAATGTAAATAGACCAACTTTAATACATATAGGACAACAAAAGATAACCTTTTTAATTGGAAAAAGCTCCCTACAACCTAGGATCAGTCCCTGCCTGGGGACAAACCTGATCATAGCTACAGTTCAAACAGGCCAAAAATACAGCAGGCAGGGCCAGTGGAGTCAGGAACATGTATGACTTCCTACCTAAAATTAGCCATGCCCACTTCACCACAAGCTGGGTTGGGCTTCTCTATTTTAAGGTGTGCAGCTCCAAATTGCTTAAGAGCATATAATTGCTGGTCTGTTTCTGGAGCTGAGTGTCAGCAGACTTTCCACCAAGTCTTTAGAATGGACAACTCGTCTCTACGAAATCCCACACTTAATCACCATGTTATCTAGCATCTAAGTACACTGCAAGTGAAATCACACACTGGAAAACATTACACACAAGGACACATCAAAAATAAATAAATAAATAAACAAGAGACAGCCCTTATTCCTTTCCACCACACCACCCCTTGATGCATACATATTGTATATGACAAAAGTGGAGGGGAAACTGACAAAAGTGTCCTTGTCTTTTCAGGAAATTATATAGAGCTGGCAGGTGAAACCCTTCCAAATGATGGCACACCATTATTTACCTCTCTCTGAAAGTGCTTTGCTACTGGAGTAAATCCAAAAGAAGGGGCTACTCAGTCTGCATTCTGCATTCTGGAAACATTAGAGGGAACTGGTGTGGCTTCCATGTACTGGCAAGAGATTTTCACTAATGTTTAAAAAAGGAGCTAAGTTTTCAAAGACAAATGAAAGAAAATGAAAAGGTGTGCCCTACTACCAAAACTAATGATCACTCTATCAACAAATGATAAAGCTGAGTTCTAAGTTATATGGCCCTAATGTACACATGAAGTTTAAGTTGCACAGATGACATTCATGGTTTCTACAATCTCATGGCAAAAACCTAGCACCTATTTTATTAACAGTACCGTCAGACACTAGATGCAGAATATACATTTAGTACCATTATTATCCTGATACTATCATGTTCTAGCCATCTACAACACTAACACTTGTTTTGATAGACTCAGTTATTTTAAGAATAAACAAAACACACATACCTTCATTTTCAGAGGCATGACATTTCACTTTCAATACCAAGTCAAAGGTTCTTTCTGGATTTTCCCTAAAAGAAAAAGAATTTTGTTTTATTTATTTCCTATGACAAAAAAGGATCTCTGCAGAGTATATGTCTTCTTAACTCAAAAAACTGATCATCTTTTTGTTGTAATGTATTCTATGTAACTATACAAGCACAATGTAGAAAATAACAGGTTTTTTTTCCCCAGTTCAATAATGTAAGAGGCTTAGGAGTTCTGAGACCTGGGCCAAACATTTAACCTCTGAGCCTGATTTCTCATCTATAAAGTGCCTCCTCGCTCACATCAAAGAATAGTTCTGAGGATTGTAAATCAACAAATTTAGGTGGAAGTACTTTATAAAATATTAAGTGCTATATAATTGTAAAGCATTGACTTTACCTTACTGAATCAAAATTTGAAAGCCAGTATGCTCCTAAATATTTCTACCTTTTCCTGCGAACAAAGCTGGCCAGCAGGTTCTCAGGCTTCCTCCCCCTGCCCCAGGCTTTTTTTTTTAAAGGACCTGCAGTATAAATGTAAATGATGAATACCTGGTTCCACCTGCCCCGTTCTAGACCACCATAAAACAGCTATAATGCTCCTAAATTTGACACTTTGCATATGCTTCTCTTGAAATAAAGTAGCACACTGTACATAAACTCTAAGGCTAACACCACCACCACCAACAAACACCAACAAAAACCTGGTTTTACATCTATTTAGAGTAATTAGAAATAGACATCTACCTTAATATTTTATTTTCCCACTAGGAACAGTAAGATTGCTTTGCTTCATTCAGAAGTTATCCACTTCTTTGTTAACTTCTCACACATTCAACCAATTCATTGGTTTAATTTCAAAAAGCAAACTGAAATCTACTGAGACACATTTTCTTTAACCGTTCTGTTTTAATCTCTTTCTACTAGAAGATAAGAGATGAAGCAAAATCTGATACCACAGTGCCCACATGACCAAAGTGTTAATCTATCTGTTATTCCTGTTGAAGGAGAACTTAGGTCTTTGTACATTAGCTGTTTTAAATATGCACTTCCTTTAATAAAGTAATGCCAGTTTTGGCTTCCAAATAAACATTCATTTTTCTAAATTTATTACAAGAATTTAGAATCACAGGAAGTGACAAGCTATATAAATTAATTTGCAAATATACAGTTCCTCAGCCCACCCACTATTAATTTGTTTCAATGGAAATAATATGCATTTAGGTGACCTCCTCCCTCATAGTCCAATTAATGTCAAAATGTATACTTTTTAAAACACTTACGCATCCCCCCCCATGTCAAACCCAGAAGAAAATAATTATAAATCACGTAATTTTCTCATTTTCCTAATATTTTTTTAGAATCTCTTAGGTGTAAAACTTAAATAGTGATTCAATTATACTGTGAAATTTTACAAACCTTTCACACTAATACTAATATATGTAGTATTCATTATTTTAAATGGGGGGGTGGCGGTGTGAACAGGGAGTAAGGGAAGAAGAAATTCTTTGCAGAGTAAGTTTCAGGAAAAAATAAATAAATAAACATAAACCTCATACCTAAGACCCAAAACAAAATCACCATACTTACTCAAATTGCTTTTTTACATAATTAATCTCCCGACGCAAAATATCCACTGATGCAGACACAAATACACTATCTAATTGGGATACCATTTTGCAAGCACCATGCATATACCCAGTGCCTATGTAAACACCTATGAGGGGCCAATTTAATTTTATAAGAAAAATTGTTAGAAAACATCTGGAAACTGATAACCATGCTTAAAAATGAAATGGTTATTTTCACGTTAGGGAAATACCGTAACTAATAACCGCTTAACCTCAGCGCTGACGCCCTCCCGGACAGCAGCAAGACACAGACAACCGACAGTCACGTCTGCCACACTCCGGGAGGAACAAGAAGCCCACAGCGGGTGGTGGCAGGAGCCGCCAGGCCTCCCCCACTACCTAGAGATGCGGGCGTCGCCGCCGGTCCCCGAGGAGCGGCGCCCACCCCGCCGGGCCGGGGACGCGGGGCCGGGCAGGCTTTGCGGCCTAGCGCTGTCCCGCCAGCCGGCCGCGCACGGGGGGCCGGGCCAAAGTCGCCGTCTGGGGGACCGGCCGCCGCGGGACGCCACCCCCCTTCCCGCGCGCCCGCGACCCCCACTCACTTGGTCCTGCAGTCCATGGTTACATGTCGGTGTGGGGCTGTCCGTCCCGCCCCCGCGCCGGCCCGAGAGCCCACTGTCCCGCGCTGGGAGGGTCGCGCCGCCCCCGCCCACGCCGGCCGCCCCGCGGGGAAGGAGGCTACTCACAACGCCGGCGGTGGCGGCGGGCCCATGCCGGCGGCGCCCCCGGCGCTTCCCCGCCTCCCACCCCACCCCCCAGAGCCTTTTTGTGACAGCAGCAGCAACAGCGGAGGCGCGGCCGCCGCCCCCGTCTTCGCCGGCCGCCGCCCCCGCCGCCTCCGAAGCTGGGGCCTCTCAGCTCCTGCGACCGGGGCCGCCCGCAGCGGCTCCTGCACCTTCTGCGAACCAGGAAGTCGCCGGGAGGGGGGAAGGGGCGCGCGGGGGCGCGCCCGGCGGCCTCACCTGGGCCGCGCGGCCCGCGGGCCGTAGCCTGAGGAGGAGACTGGGCGGGGTCCCAGCGCCCAGAGTGCCCAGAGGGTCGAAGGGAGCGCAAGAGTCGGCCCGAATGGCCCACGTACCGCTTTGTAACTGAGCCAGAAACGCAAGGTGCCCCCTGTGTCCTCAGTCCTGGACCAGTCGACTTCCTTTCTGGGTCCAGTCCAGGCTCCAGGGCTACAACCCACCCAGGAAGCAAAGTAATTGAAAATAGTACCTCGATTTGCAGTTCTCCACACCATATATGCACACGGAATTGGATCACCCATTAATAGGTATTGTTTGCTAGAACCTTCGTCGTTTGGGGGGTGTTTCATTTCGCTTCAGACTGCACTTTGGAGCTCAAGTTGATGCTCCTGGCTCCTGCCTCACTCCAGCTGTGGCCTGCTTACTGCTCTCTGAAATCCAGAGCTGCCCCCCTCCTGATTCAGGAATGTTCAGACATGTGCACCTGCTAAATAGCCTTGTCTGGTAGCAAAATGGTAGTGCTCCATTTGCCTGCACATATGGAAGCCAGACGCTCTTAGACCACAGGACCGCAGCACGCCGAAGACGGACTTGGGACACGTTCTCCACGCGGCAGGCCTAGTAGAACAGCAGTCTAGGGGCTCTGGGAGGGCACAGCTGAGGGTGACAGAGGCCAAAATAAAAAGCTCAAATTTACAGGGCACTAAAGTACCTGTTAAGCAGGTTATGTGTATTGTCACAGTATTTACCATAACTCTATGTGATAGATACTTGCGTCAGCATTTTATAGATGAGGAAAAAGGCCAAGCTAATCCAGTAGGTGCTAGCAAAGTTAGATTTGAGAACAGGTCTACTTGATTGCTGATCGTTAACTTCTGCCATGTACTGTCTCATCGTGGTCTGCTGCCTTATATCTAGGATCTACCGAGAAAAGACGTAAAAAAAAATCTTACGGTGCACATTTAAAAGATAGTCCAGGACTGGACGATTGCACAGAGATCTTCTGGAGAAGACTTCTCCTGCTAACGTTAGCATCCTTGACACATGGCCCCAGTGTTTTTCATCCATATAGAGGCTGCTTCAGACTTTATTCATGCAAAAGGAAAGATGATGAGAGGAAACCAAATGTGGTATGAATAGAGTATGAGTCATGAGACCTGAAAGTCATACAGGGAGTCTTGGGAATTAAATAAAGAATTCAGAAGCAAATACCTAACATTAAAATCAGTTATGCAGATCTGAAATGTTCTCGCCAAAGGTAGATGCTACTTGGTCAACAAAATGAAATCTATTTCGTAGACACAGACCTGATAATCAAAAATAAGGTCAGGACAGAACAGGGAAACAAAAATATTAGATTTAAGCATGATGTGCTGTCATAGCTTGACTTGGGGTGAGACACTTCAGTTTCTCAGTTCCTACATTTCTTAAATGGGAATTATTACTTGTATATCACATGAGCAATGTGATATTCAAGTTAAAAAGTACTACACACTGGTGTGCTCTTTTAAGAAATTGTTCTGTGGATTTCAGTTTCACAATTAGGCAGTCTGTACCACATAATTTTTTTTTTTTTCCCAAATGAAGCTTCTTCCCACCTAAGTACTTAACATAGTACAAAGCCTTGAAAAAAATTCTGTAAAAAAAACCACTTCTGCTCCAAGTGTTGCTAAATTTTTCAAACTTCTCCTTTCATTATAATTAATTCTTTTCCCAAGAAAAGGAAACTTACCTGGGATGCCTACATCAGGAATATTTGTTAGTGGTAAAGAAATATTAATACAATTGTTTTCCCTATCCATTTGTTGTCATACCTCTGCATAATAGAAAATGTTATTTTTTAAAATTTATCTTAAGTATATAAAGGGAAAACACTGCATATGCACACATAAACCAAATCTCTTTAAATCAGCTCTTAGGCTGACCATGATGAGGAGATATATTTATCTATTCTGAAATTACTGAAGTCAAAGAGATAGGAAAACAGACACAATTTGAATGATTTATTAAAAATTACTAAAAAAGGACATTTTTGTACACTTATATTGGTGATATGTTTAATGAAGCCAGTAGTATAATTTTAGCAATGCTTATTTCATATGGAACTTCTGATATGACTGATTGAGAAGCGTGCAAAGGGCAAGGCTTCAAGCTGGTATTATATCTTTACAAGATCATATTTCAGCAATAAAATTTCCTACTTGACTATTGATACTAACATTTCTCGGGACCACAGTAGTCAAAGAACGTAGCCTATGTTCTCGCCAAAAAACACAGAACCATATGCCAAAGAACTATAAACTGTTAGTCTTTTTCAGTGTTTTAAACTCATTTTAAATTGTTGACATGTGTTTATAAAGAGTGTATGTTCAGCAGGTCTTGGGCAAGGTGTTCTAAAAAATGTCCTTGATCAGAAATTGCCTATGGTTTTGCCATAGCTTGCTTGCCCCAAATTGCAATTCTCAGCTATTCCCAAATAAACACATTTTTGTTGGAAAAATAAGTGACAGTTTTATTTTTAAGGTTAACATTACTTTGGTGATCAGAAGTGGGATCTAGAGAAGACCCTCAGCAGGTCTGAGGCTGGTGAGAAAATAGATGCCACAGAGTCAACTGGGCCCATTGCTTTCTTGCCAACCCTGGAGTTTGAGGGTAAGTTTTTTCCTGGATTAAGAGCTCTGCTTTCTTTGTGTTTGAGTTCTCCAGGCTTTATTCAGGTTCTATTTTTAAGGCCTATCCTTTCTGAGAGTACTTGTTTGTTTTTTGGTCTGACTCCTTTTCAGAAGCAGATTGTTTTTAGTGGAACTGTGCCTGTTGGAAGTGTGTTGGCCTTCAACTCCAATTCCTTTTCAGAACCAGACTCTTCCTGGTGGTACTGTGATGGCCTTCAGTTTGAGTCTTTCTGGAACCAGAATATTCTTATTGAAACTCTGCTGTTTAGGAATTTTTCTCATCCCACTCATCAAATTGCTTTGAGAGTAGTGGGTCTTCCCACTACTGGGACTCTAGTGGTTTTAGTTTTAAAAACTATGGGACCTCTCCAGTGCATTTCTAAACTAAATGGATCAACTTAACCAAAAGTAATTTAAAACTTCAGTGCCCATGATGGGGAACTTCAATTTCCCCAAACTTACTTGTTTTTCTTTAAATTAGAAGGCTGCATCTCCTAAGAAAAATAGGAGAACAAACAAAAGGCCTTGATCAAGTATTATGATTGTTATTGATGTTTTCTATTACTATGATTGTGTTATTGATATCTTCTATTACTGAATTTGCATCTGCTTAACAATTCCTTCATGGGAGAGATGACTTAAAATTTCTTAATGTGATGACAAATTTGTCAATCTCATAGTTCTATTTTTGCTTTATGTGGTTGGGACCTGTGTTGTTATATTCACAGAGGTTTATAATTATTTTATTTGCCTGGCAAATTTTTCATTATGTTGTGACTTTCTTTGATTCTAGTAATGCTTTTGCATTAGCATGTAAATGGCTTTCCTCTGATTAGTATTTGTCTAGTATTGGTATAACTCTTTCCACTCTATTACATTAAAATTTTCTAAATCATTACATTTCAGGTTATCTAATTAGTGTTCATTTTGACTTTTAGTCTGGTCTAATAATCTTTGACTCAGATCAAACATTTAGACATTGCATGTTTTATAATTGCTGATATATTTCAGTTTATTTCTGCCTTCTAATGTTGTGCTCTCCATTTGTTTTCTTCTGATCTATGTTTGTTTTTTTTTCTTTCACCATTGCCTTCTTTAGGATTATTGACAGTTTGTCTTTATGTTGCCACTTCTCCTAGATTTAGTTTGGAAGTTATATACTCTATTCCTATTTATTTAGTGGTTATCCTAGGAATTTTAACAGGCAAATTTTAATTGATTAAATTCATAATTTATCAATTCATCAGCCTTCTCCCAGGCAGCACAAAAAGCTTTAAAACCCTTTAAAATTAACTTTCATCAGTCCTGGAAAATTCTGATCTCCATTCTTTCTCCCTTTTCCTTCTGGGACTCTTACTATACACACATTCTCATTTACACTCTATGTCTCTTAACATTTCTTTCATAGGTTTTTCTTGTTTGTTTGTTTGTTTTTTCCAATCTTTTGAGGCTGACTTCTGGATAATTTTGCAGATATCTTTGTTTCATTACTTCTTTCTCTAGCTGTTAAATCTTCTGTTAAAGATATCCATTTAGGTTTTAATGTGTATTATTTTCATTTCTAAAGCTCTGTTTGGTTATTTTAAATCTACTTTCTCTTCATTCATATTTTAAGCATCTCCTTAATTTCTTAAGATATATCTAACATACATATTTTCAGTCTTTTTTCTGATAATTCCAATATCTGAAGCATTTGTGAGTCTGATTCTACTATCTGACTTTCTTCTGCTGGTTTTTCTGTATAGTCTCTTGTTTTTTTTCCTGTTTGGTGACTACTTTTTATGTTACCTGATCCTTGGAGTTTTATATGTGGAGATGAAAAGAGGAGTTTTCTCTAAAGAATATTCATTTACTGTTGGTAGATGTCTGGGGGGTGTCACTACCCAGTCAGGGCCCTTTCATACTAAGTTCTTAACTGGAAATTTCTCAAACCACTCACGTGAGAGCTGACTTATAGTTATGAATCCTTGAAGATTCTGTCTCCTCATGTCCAGTTCTGCTCCAGTGTTTTGACACAATTGGTTTTGGTTGAATCCCTTTGGTTGAATTCCCTTTGGAAGTTCAATCCTATTGAACTTCCTGCATTAGGAAGGTCCTCAAGCCCCATGAAGCTATAATAACAGGTGCCCAGCTCATCTAGCATAACCAATACTCTCAAGATGAACAGTGGCTCTGATGGCTACTTTTATTTATTCCCAACCTGTACCCCCCACACACACCACCACCAAGTATTCCTTATTTCCTTGACTACTCTTGAATGCATTTAGTAATTTTTAGAGTATTTAATTCTAAATTTTTAATTATTGTCAGTAGAAGTTTTGGTAAGACATCACAATTGCCTAGTTTTCAATATGCTATCATTTTAAAGGTACTAGTAAGAACTTTTTTTCTACCTAATAATCTCCAACTTGTTTAAGACATACCCAAATAGTCCCTGAATAGTATATTTTTATGTACTAATGGTGTGGGGGGAATCTAAGTTCAATGCCTTTAGTGAGATACATATCCTTCCCAATGTACTGGGATAACCATAAAGGTAACTGCTGGTCCGCTAACCCTCATCTGTTTTGTACAATATATCCGTGTGGAAATTTGCCTTAGACATAAATGAAGAGTCACTAATACCCAGGAGTGCCTGACCTGATAACTCCTTCCCTTTATGGAGTGTAGAAAGAGAAACAATATTGTAAACTCTAGAATGGTATTTTTTATATAATACTGTTAATAATTCTTCAGCTTCACTAAAATTTACCGAGACTCATGGGCTGTGAGCCTCACCATTTATATCAAAGTTTTGAGTTCCAAACAATTAACTTAGAAATAAACTTTTGGACATATTCCCTCATGAATTACAGTCCGTGTATATCCAAGTCAGATATTTCATAGAATCTAACTCTGTATTGTCTCCTATTAATGTTATTGGGTGAAATTTATTAATAGTATATATAGATAGATAGATATCACCTTTATGTGAAGTAATAAGTCAAATTTTCTTGAAGTACTTAGAAGACAATCTTGAAAATATTTTAACAGTAACTGCCTTATAGTGTCAACTGAGGAAGAGTTGTTAAGAACATTCTCCAAAAATATTGTTCTTTTTATACTTAACAGCAACATTATGAATTTGAATCTGCAGATGAAGTTCTACTTCAAAATGGCACTTGAAGTACTTTTCAATAGAGAGATGGTAGAAGAGAATATTTGGGAATAATACCTTTCCAGAAAGTATGCTTCTCCTGTTTCTGTCACAACTCATGGCCTATGAAGTTAGCATTCAGTGTTAATTTGAAAGCTAATGCTAAAAAAAAAAAAAAAAAAAAAAGTGTCTTCCAGTTTTGGAGACAAAAAAGACTCAGATTATTCTTAGCATCTTTATTAGCAAATCTGAACATATCCAAATATTTATAAAATTCAAGTAGGAAATGATAATAATGTTTCTTTTGCTGCTAAACTTTTAGTGAAAAAGGCAGTAAAATTCTCAAAAATATACAGCAAGGTACTCTCTTTCACCTGTGTTTCAGGTGATTTGCCCAAAATTATATAATCAAATTCTCTTACCTCTGACCAGCTTCTGCTAGTTCATCTTTATCTTTATCTTGACATCTGCCAGACATTGGAAAACTTTAAATAATCTTTGGAGTTAAGAAAAAAAAATACTTGAAGTAGAGTATCACCAACGGACTGTAATCAGAGGCGACAAATTTTCTTCATGGACTGTTTGAGGAGCCTCACTTGGGTTACAAGAAACAGAGTAATGTTTTTGTAACCCTGTGGCAACGCCTGGGAAAGAATCTCCTAGCCCCACCCACCAGACATTCCACATAAATAAAAACATCTTTACTATATGGCAATTCCACTCACACCCATTTAATAGTCTCAAGAGAATGTGTAATCACATCCAGTGAGCCACAACATTAGAATTTACTGGAAGGAAGCATATAAAGTCATCTTACATGACATTGATAGTCCAACAAAATCAATAACCCCTATAAGTAACCCTAATCTTAATATAAATTGAGAAATGATCAAAACAAATTCCTATAAAAAGAAAAAAAAACACATTCTTGTATGCCAATTTCTACTTTCCTAAAATATAAGAAAATAACTAGGTAAATATTACAGGTACTTAAATCTAATTGGTTCTAGGGGGCGGGGAGGAGGTGAAAAACATTACATGCCAGCACAGAATTCAGGCAAATAACAGGTTAAAAGGCACAATTCCATAGCAGAATGATAAGCAGAGATTCAAAAGCAGAGGTCTAAATATTTGACCACCCCCCCCTTTTTTTTTATTATTGCAAACAAGGTTAAGCTAAAAAATAAACAAGGACTGAGAGGTCTCCCAGCCTTCAGAAGTGTGGGATGTCATCTTATCTCTCTGCTGTTGTCTCTGATGTCAGGCCCAAGACATGGACAAGTATTTGCTAAGAAAACCTCCGCTTGTCATCTTTTCTGGGAAAGAAGGAGCAGCAGAATGAAACTGATAAAGACTTCTTAGTGTGTTGGGAATTTGCTTGCTTTGTAAGAAGGCCTCAGTCTTACTCGTGTATTTTTCATTCAGTATGCACAAATGCAATTAGTGTCCTCTGCCAACCAGGATAGCTGAACTTGGGTGGAGTGGGATGGAAGCATCTGGACCCATGACTAAGCCTGATAGTCTGCTTGTGACTTAATGGGACATCATCATGTGGACTGACCACTCTTTCTGTCTCCTATACAGCCACTCGTTGGGTCTTCCCTTTACTTCCCTTCAGGTTAAATTATGGATCAGGAACATATGACATAAGAATGTGCACTGTGGGGGCACCTGGGTGGCTCAGTGGGTTAAGCCTCTGCCTTTGGCTCAGGTCATGATCCCAGGGTCCTGGGATCGAGCCCCACATCGGGCTCTCTGCTCTGCAGGGAGCCTGCTTCCTCCTCTCTCTCTGCCTGCCTCTCTGCCTACTTGTGATCTCTGTCAGATAAATAAAGAAAAAATCTTAAAAAAAAAAAAAAAAGAATGTGCACTGTGTATAGTAATTACAGTGTGTTCTCACTGTGGTTACTTTAAGAAAACTACCAAATAGCTACTAATTCCTACTCAGTGATGATATAAGACCATTGATCACCATGCAACCCATTTATTTCCTCATTTTTTTTTTCTTTAACACAAGCACGTTGCTCTTTTTCTTAAAATAAGCAGGTATGAATTCTTAAATAATATATGCACAAATTCATGGGGAGAGGCCTAATGTTAGAATTGGAGGGAAGGCTTTAAATCAAAAGACTTACCATTGAGTTAACTCAATTCGCTACAGTTTGCTACAACAAGCCAGCTGACAAAACTCCTTCCAGTTTGTGAAAGAGAAAAAAACGGCTTAACATTTGAGTCACTGCATCATTTCACACACAAAGATGTCATGTATGTACCAGAAAGACAAGCCTTACCACATTTGCATGTATCCTTTTATAGTTGTTGTGATTTTGCCAAGTGCTTTATGATCATTTTTTATTAGCTAGGGCTCTCAACAGTCATGTGAGGTATAAATTAGTAGGTAAAACAGGTACTATGCATGGTGAAGCAGGAAGTGAACTCTCTAGAGACATTTTATTCCAAGAATGCCTGTGTGGAAGAATGCACTTTCCCGTTTGCTGGAGGCACCAGGAAATAAAGTGGGTCTGCAAAATACTACTGAGCCATTTTAAAAAGCCATTTTCTTCACAAAGCGCATATATATCTCTTCTGTCTCTCTGCCTCTTTCTCATACTTTCGCTTGCGCTCTCACTCTTGCTCTCTCTCACTCGCTCACTTGCTCAACAAAAGTAAGCAAGGTTCAGTTGGGTTTCTATTTCAATTCAAAAGTATTACCATATAACATCTCCCTCATCAACATCTTTACTGAAATTACAAGCCGTCTTAAATATTTCTGAAGTCATACATTTTATTTAAAAATCGATTGTACAAGTTGCAGGAAAAGCAAGAGCACTTACACAAAAAACTGAAAGAGTTATATAAAACTAAAAGAAACTAAAAAACTAGTTGTTCCTTCCTCATTTTATAAACAATGAAAGCTAAAGTTGAAAGAAACTTTATTAATGTAATTAGTCCATAGACAAATTGTAACTCTGGGGAAAGACAGTCTGGAAATTGGATTTTCTGGTTCTCAAAGATGCAAAAGCAAAACAAAAGTATAATTTTCTATGAACATTCATAAAAATAGAAAGTAGGCCTTACGTTATGATTCTTGGTATTTTATGTCATATATTTGTGAAATTAATCTCCATTTGACATAGAGTTTTTAACCTATTACATTAAAATCACATATTAGGAAAAAATTATACAGTAGGAACTTTTTTTTTTCAATATTTTATTTATTTATTTGTCAGAGATCACAAGTACGCAGAGAGGCAGACAGAGAGAGAGAGAGGAGGAAGCAGGCTCCCCGCCGAGCAGAAAGCCCGATGCGGGACTCGAGCCAAAGGCAGAGGCTTTAACCCATTGAGCCACCCAGGAGCCCCTACAGTAGGAACTTTTTTAATGTTAGGTGAGGACCTAGAAAAAAAAAAAGAGGCCAATGAATGTAAACTGTCTACATAGTCAGGCTGCATGTTATAAGAAATGAATGCTGGAAATAGCCACCTGGGTAGATCTAAATTAGCAATTACATCATGATGGGTTCAATCACCCGCTCCTGAACCAGTGTTCAAATATTATCATCTATTGTGTAACTGTTGTGTCCATTCTGGCTCCAGGCTATGCTATCTTCTGCTGTATAGTTTCTTATTGTCCTGTCCAGATTTTCTCTCTTCCTTTAAATGAACAAAGCCTCCAAAAACACTGTCCTTTTGCTTCAAGCTTATACTTTTCCTGCATTTCTAGAAAACTCTGTGTCTTGGCTCCCAAACTTCCTCAGTTGGAGTACCTGATAATATTCTCTAGCTCGTCATAATAACTAGTACTCACTACTCTTTGGAGAGGTTCAGTTTCTTTGCCCAAGAATTCCTATCCTGTGAACCTTCACTATTACCATCAAATATTCAGAAAGACACTAAAGTTCTGGGGACATGTTTTCTGTCCATCTATAGTATAAATAGAGATGACTGACATACTGAGAGCCCAATGATAGGTTAAAATTTTCTGACTCAGGTTATCAGCTGCATTGTCTCCTCTGGGCTTGCTTTAATGATTCATTGCCTGAGAAGATCCTATGCAAAGTGAAAAATAAAGACCTATTATTTTGGTAATATGTACCAAAAAGTCTAAATACATAGCAAGAAAAAGCATCCATAAACTTAACAAAGAAAAGAAAAGAGCTTATTCTTGCACTAACCAGGAGGGTACTGAAATGTTCTCTGGTTTCCTCATATTCTGTGACACTGTTTCAGGGTTCTGTAGGAGGACTCTGGCAGTTTAATGAGGCCAGGACAGGTTCCATAGAATCACTGAAGTGACTTTTAAGAGCCCCCCCCCCAAAGACATCCTGAAACCAGACTTTGAGCCCTGTGACCATATGGGTAGAAGTCCCTTCACGCTACTGGATGCACTTGGTTACAAACAATTCCTGCAAGAAAGCCAGAGTAGATTAGAGCTTAGTTTCTGTTGACTTACTTTGTCCTACACTATCCAGTCAGACTTATGCCATGTGCTAATTAATGTATTAGGACCAAAGCTTCTTGGGCTGAGATTCTCCATGTTGTTTGTTTGGCAAGCATAGAATTAAGTTCAAGAGGTAAGCTTATAAATGCAATATTAATTGCTGCCAAAATTTAAGGCATTTTACAAAAGAGTCCAGTCATCAAAGGAAGAGAGCAGCAATAATTTCAACTTCACTATATCTCTGTCCCCACATTTTAGTGAGGGAATTCAAAGCATAAAAATAAAGTCATGAAATCTCAAGAAGTCTCTACAAGTTTAGTTATTCCCATGTACCTCAACACCACATTACGCTGCATGGACCTCTTGAAATCCCTCTCAGGAAAGGCCATCATATAAATTCAATTTTATCTCCCAAACTTAATCACTCTGGAATCTAAATATATTTAAACCTGGTCCTTTTAGGCCCAAATTACTGGTGTCTCTAATTTCCCAGGATACCCAGAATGTATTAGCCAGAAAGTTTGAAAGGAAAGAGTAGGAAAGAGGAAGTATGTGATGTCATGAGGGAACAGGAGTGGAAGTTTGCAGTTAATAATATGCACATCACTATTCTTAGTGAGAACTTTCAAGCACATTGCAATGAGGTTTTGATTTTGATATACTTGTAGAGAAATGCACAGAATATCTCTTGTGATGCAAATGCTTTATTCTATGGTTTATAGGTGTTTAAATATTTTTCTCATGTCTTTTTTCTTTTCTTTTCATAAAGAAATATAATAAGAGTCAGTTTCAATTTACTACTATTCCCCAGTGTGGTTTTCAGTAATGCTCCATTTTAGTCCAAAAAATGTCACAAGCTTATATGATAAGTTATGTAGTCTTCTTGAGTATAGTTGCCTATTTTTTGAGAACTGAGAAAGAAAAATAAGGAAAGAGGAAAAATATATACCAAGAGATTTAGAATATATTTTGAATATATTTTTCATTTCATCTTCATAATCACTAAGTGAGGCCAACTGTTTCTCCCTCTCTTATGGATTAGACTCAGAAGGATAACTTTCCCAAAGATATATAAGTAAGCTTTAAACCCAAGACTCTTCTTAAGCCATCAAAAAGCATAGGATTTTACTAGGTGAAATCAGAGTTAGAATAAATAAGCCAGTCAAATAGCAGCAAAAATTAAGAAATAAATTAGTTACATTCCTAAAAACTAACCAGCATTCTATTAACTGTCCTGCCAAGGTGCCTGCTTATGTAGAGCCATGGGACTCCCAAATCATGCCAGCCACAGCTCTAGCCAGCCAGCAAAAGTCATCAAGTATATATAGTCTACATAAGGGACAACCATATACAAGACCATGTCTCCAAGTTTAGGAAAAGTAGCTGTTCCACCCAATCCATAGAAACAAGCACAGAAAGTCAAGCAAAATGGGGAGACAAAGGAATATGCTTCAAAAGAAAGAACAAGACAAAACATCAGAAAAAGAACTAAATGAAACAAAAATAACCAATATGCCTGACAAAGAGTTTAAAGTAATGATCATAATGCTCACCAAGCTGGAGAGAAGAGTGGAAGAACTCAGTGAGACCTTCAATAAAGAGATATATAAAAAAGAAAACAATAACTGAAATTTTAAAAATATGTCAGAGGGAATAAACAGATTAGCAAATGCAGAAGAACAGATTAGAGATCTGGAAGACAAGGTAAACAATAAAAAGAAATAAAAATTAAAAGCCAAACAATAAAAAGAAAAGAATGTTTAAAACTGTGGAAAGGTTAAGGGCTTGCTTAGACAACATCAAGTGAACAAACATTGGTATTATAGGGATTCCAGAAGAAGAAGAGGAGGAGGAGGAGGAAGAAGAAGAAGACAATGACGACGGAGGAGGAGAAAGAGGGTAGGGGGAGGAGGAGGAGAAGGAAGGGAGGGGGAGGAGGAGAAAGAGGGTAGGGGGAGGAGGAGGAGAAGAAAGGGAGGGGGAGGAGGAGAAGATGGAATGGAGAGGGAAACAAAGAGATAGAGAAAGAGGCAGAAAACGTTTTTGAAGAAATGATAGCTAAAACTTCCCTAACTTAGGAATGGAAATAGATACCCAGGTTCAAGAAGCACAGAATTTCAAACAAGTTGAATCCAAGGAGGTCTACACTATGATACATATTAAAATATCAAAGGCTAGGGGTGCCTGGGTGTTCAGTCATTTAAGCATCTAACTCTCGATTTTGGCTCAGGTCATTATCTCAGGGTCATGAGATCAAAGCCTTCACATAAGATCAAAGCCTACATCTCAGCACTGTGCATAGAGCCTGCTTAAGATTCTCTCTCTACCTCTGCTCCACTGCCCCCAACTCTCTCTCTTGCTCTAAAAAATAAATAAATAAATAAATAAATAAATAAAAATAAAACAAAATGTCAAAGGTTAAAGATAAAGAGAGAATTTTAAAAGCAGGAAGAGAGAGACAAATAGTTACCTACAATGGAAACCCTATAAGGCTGTCAGCTGATTTTTCAGTAGAAACTTTGCAGGCCAGAAGAGTGCTGAAAGGAAAAAACCTACTACCAAGAATAATTTACCCAGCAGGATTATCATTCAGATTTAAAGGAAGGATAGAGTTTCTTAGACAAACAGAAGTTAAAGCAGTTTATCACGCCTAAACCAAACTTACAAAAAATGTTAATGGGACTTCTTTAAGTGGAAAAGAAATAGCCATAATTAGACATAAGGAATTATGAATAAAAAGATGTAAAATATGGCAAGATATTCATGAAATGTGGGGGAAGGAATAAGAAAATGAAAAGTTTTCTTTTAGAATGGTTTGAACGTAAGTGACTATCAAATTAATATACACCGCTATATATTTAGAATGTTATATATGAACCTCATGTCATGGTAACCACAAATCCAAAACTTACAATGGAATAATAAAAACAATGTAGTGCTTTACGATCAATGATCATAAACGATCAACAGGACCAAAAAGTCAACCTACTGAGTGGGAGAAAATATTGCTAGTGATATATCTGATAAGGGGTTAGTATCCAAAATATTAAAAAAATGTATACAACTCAACACTAAAACAAACAAAAATAGACACAAAATTTAATAGAACAGAATAGAAAGTCCAGAAATAAACCTACACTTATGTGGTAAATTAATTTACAATAAAGGATGCAAGAATTTATAATGGAGAAAACAAAAGCCTCCTCAATAAATGCTGCTGGGAAAACTGGATAGCAACATGCAAAAGAATGAACTGCTTCAACTTTCCAACACCACATGCAAAACTTAAAAATCAACTCAAAATGGACTAAAGATCTAAATGTGAAACCTAAAACCATAAAAACCCTAGAAGAGAACATAGGCAGGAATTTCTCTGACATCAGGCATAGAAACATTTTTCTAGATATGTCTCCTGAGGCAAGGGAAACAAAAGCAAAAATAAACTATTGGGACTACATCAAAATAAGAAGCTTTTGCACAACAAAGAAAACGATCAACAGGACCAAAAAGGCAACCTACTGAGTGGGAGAAAATATTGCTAGTGATATATCTGATAAGGGGTTAGTATCCAAAATATATAAAAAACGTATACAACTCAACACTAAAACAAACAAACAAACAAACAAATGCCTAATAAAAAATGGGCAGAGTACCTGAGTCGACATTTTTCCAAAGAAGATACACAGATAGCCTGCAGACACATGAAAAGATGCTTACCATCACTAATCATCAGGGAAATGCAAATCAAAGCCACAATGAAATATCATACACCTGTCAACCAAAACAATGAGAAAGAACAAGTGTTGACAAGGACGTGGGAAAAAAGGGAACCCTCATACACTGTTGTTGAGAATGTAAATTGCTACCGACATTACAGATAACAGTATGGAGATTCTTCAAAAAATTAGAAATACCATATGATTCAGTAATGCCACTACTGGATATCTGCCCAAAGAAAATGAAAACACTAATTCAAAAAGATATATGTACCCCTATTTTTATTGAAGCAGTATTTACAATTGCCAAGATATGGAAGCAACCTAAGTGCCCATTGAAAGATGAATGTTTAAAGAAGATGTGGTGTGTGTGTGTGTGTGTGTGTGTGTGATGGAGTATCACTCAGCCTTAAAAAATCATGTGATCATGCCATTTTCAACATGGATAGAACTAAAGGATATTATGCTAAGTGAAATACACCGGGCTGAGACAGACAAATACCATATGATTTTATTCATATGTGGAATCTAAAAAAAAAACAACAAATGAATATGCTGACAGACAAGCGGAATCAGACTTATAAATACAGAGAACAAATCGATGATTGCCAGAGGGGAGGGTGATGCAGGGACAGGAAAAATGGATGAAGGGAAGTGGGAGATGCAGGTTTCCGGTTATGGAATGAATAAGTCGTAGGAATAAGAGGCACAACAAAGTCAAAGATACTGTAATAGTGATGTATGGTAACAAATGGTAGCTACACTTGTGGTGAGCATAGCATAAGGTACAGAGAAATTGAATAACTATGTTGTATACCTGAAACCAATGTAACATTGTACGTCAACTATGCTCAAAAGAAAATTACAAAAACAAATCAGCACTCTAAATTTCATAACCATGTTTCACACAGAACATCCAGAAGCTCAGCTACTCCTCATTAGCTTCTTTAAAAGTATCCACAGCACACCTGTTGCAGGCACAAAACATTAAGACTGAAATTAATTCCCAAACAATAGTGCCATCTGTCACTGTCCCAAAGCAACATTTCTCCTCAAGTAATATTAGTCTGGTACTTACAGCCTGTCACTTGCTGTGAGAGTCACACCTTACTTTGGCTTCTAATGTGGGATGTAAGAAGTGTCAGCCTCATTTTCCTTCCAGCTTTTATGCCTGCGTTTCAGTTTATCCATCCCATCTGGAAGACCCTTTATCCCCCTGCTAACCATCCCTCAAGGTCTAGCTTAGGTCCTGCCTCCTTCATAAAAACTCCAGTTTGGGTCCATAATAAGATCTCTCCTTTGTGTTTCCATGGCACTTTTGGACCATTTCCAGCTGTACAGTGTTTAACTGCTCTTTGCTTTATATACATTTATAATTTAAGCGCTTCCAATTATAAATATCTTAAGAGAAGGAACTATGATTTCTGCTTTTTGTGTGTGTGCATGTATTCCTTCTGTAACACCCCACATTATGTAGGGGCCATTTGGTATGAAATACATATTTACTGGTTGAATCAAGCAATGATGGAATGACCATCCTGTCAAGAAGAAAAGAATGATAAACTGTATATTATGTTATTACTCTGGAAATCTGGACTCTGAATTTTATTACTTTCATGATGGATCCATCTGTAAAACTTTATTGTTTCTCTAAGATTTTGAGTGCAGAAAGACAATTGGTTCAATATATAAAATTATGCTTGAAAAATAAAAAAGCTAAAAGAGAAAATGAAAAAATATATATCTAATATTAATATTAAATGAATAAGAATTTTTCTGTAAAAAGCTTAAATGACTTAGAAGATGAATGCTTAATTATTTTATTATTCCAATAATTTGAGAGAGGGAAGGAGAAAAGAGGAGCTTCCCTCCAGAAGTAATAGATTTCCCCCAGAGATATTAGATTTCATCTAACCTTATCTAATATGAAATTTGGAACCTCCCAGACTCTTCTGCTTCTTCTCTCCCTCAAATTTTACCAAACCTAGTTACTATTTTGTTCATTCATCTATCTGACAAATATTTTGAGTGCTTCTTTTTCTAGCCTCTAGGTATTTAAAGACAATAGTGATAAAACTGCATAGATTTAGTACCTATTTTTAGAGATGAATTCAAACTAAATTATATTTAGCTTGAAAAATATGTTTTCTGAATTTCTGTAAATCAATGAACAAATTGTAAACCTCTCACAATTGTAGATCGTATTGGCACTGCCCCTCAGTCACACCTACAGCTTTCATCCCAGTGAATTATTTTGGAGCAGATGTGGCAAATGTAGAGGTGCGCCTGTTATGAGGATCTTCTGTGTTAAGTGGTGGGGATTCTCCCTGCTGTTCCCTTTAGCTGAGTGGCTCCTCTCAGGGTGTTGTTAATGAAATTTAGTCTCC
Source organism: Mustela nivalis (assembly GCF_964662115.1). Lineage (NCBI taxonomy): Eukaryota > Metazoa > Chordata > Mammalia > Carnivora > Mustelidae > Mustela > Mustela nivalis. Next base: position 38,202,606 of record NC_139035.1, read on the forward strand.
TGTCTCATGGTCTTCTGAACTTGCAGCATCTTCTCGCTTATGGTTTCTCATGGATAATCATGAGTTTATGGATAGACTAGTTAAGCTCTGACATTTAAGACTTTAGTAAACAGGTACTTTCCTCAACAAGTTTGGCTGATATGACCAATAGCAGTTTTTGCCTTGACATAGAAACAAGCCTATCATTTTCTTGCTAAATAGTATACTAAAAGATTGCTTTCTCTAGCATTTTACTACATAGGATCTTCCCCGCTCTCTTTACTTTTATTTAAGCTTTTATTCCCTCTGCAGCATATGAAGGTTACAGTAATCATGATCTCTCACCATGCATTTACACAAGCAGGTCCATCAATTAACACTTTTCCAACACACCTGTTACCTACAGTGCTCAGTATCTACATTCAAAACCCTTGGACAGCTTCTGTGTAACTGGTCCATGGAGTTTTATAGTCACATATTGACAAAATGAACGCAATCTCTTACCCCATCCCCACACAAGTTAACCATGCAAAACAATATGTCAGGTTCCCAGTATATTCCTTTCAGTGTTTCTTTTAACCATGACCCCTAAAAAGCAACATATTTATCAGTGCTTGAACTCACTATTTCCAGACTGAAAATTATGAGTTTTAATATTCTTTCCCCTAAGTGATATTTGTTCTTAGTGCTTAATAATTACCACATACTTCCATGGAAAATTTTTTATAAATTAATACTTTTCAAAAAGTATTATGAGGGGTGACTGGGTGGCTCAGTCAGTTAAGCATCTGCCTTTGGCTCAGGTCATGATCCCAGGTCCTGGAACTGAGTCCCGCATTGGGTTCCCTGCTCAGTGTGGAGTCTGCTTCTCCTTTTCTCTCAGCCCCTCTCTCCTGCTTATGCTCTCTCTCTGTCACTCTCTCTCTCTCAAATAAGTAAATAAAATCTTAAAAAAAAAAAAAAGCCACGCTATTGAATAGTCTAGAAAGAGAGTATGAATTAGTATTTAAGACATAGACTAACTATGGAAATTGATTTAAATAATTTGTGAGTCCATAAAAGTCTTGCCATTGATCTGTTTTAAGCTACCGTGGACTTTATCTTTCTATGAACTTGTGTTCTAGTATCATATATCCAACAAGCCTTTGCCTAAAGACCACTTCACAGACTATGCATAATGTTTAAACTGAATAGTTTTAAACAACTTGAGCTAAGTGCCTTCCATACCAAGTCACTACAGGGTGGTTAGGAGAGTAGGGTTTCTTCGCCTCAGGCTTTTTGTTGCCTCCGGGTACATGACTGAGGGCTCTAAGTAGCCAATTTGTGAATTTGGTGAGTATATATTTTTTTAAAGATTTTATTTATTTATTTATTTATTTGACAGTGAGAGATCACAAGTAGGCAGAGAGGCAGGCAGAGAGAGAAGGAAGCGGGCTCCCTGCTGAGCAGAGAGTCTGATGCGGGACTTGATCCCAGTACCCTGAGATCATGACCTGAGCCGAAGGCAACGGCTTAACCCACTGAGCCACCCAGGTGCCCTGGTGAGTATATTTTAATGACTCTATTTTTATACTCTCGTACAACCTCCAAGAAAAAAAAGGGGGAAATTATTCTCCAAGAAAATGGACTAGCCTAAGAGAAAAGAACTACAGATACTCTTTTGAGCCCCATATAATGACCCAATAGTAAAGTGCACTAGAGGAGAAGCTCCATCTGAGCACCCAGAGCTTTTAATTTGCTTTTTACTGTCTTGCTCTAAAAAAAATAATAATAAATGGATAGCAAAGGGTCATCAACATCTGCAGAAAATCACTAACATAAAAGGCAATGAATATAAAAAAGAAGGAAAAAGGAGAAGCAAGGGGGAAAAATATTTTCTAAAAGCTTATAATTAGGGGCCCTGGGTAGCTCAGTTGGTTAAGTGGCTGCCTCTTGATTTTTAGCTCAAGTCATGATCTTGTGGTCCAAGGATCCATCCTCACACTGGGCTCTGCACTCAGCGGGGAGTCTGCTTTAGGATTCTTTCTCTATCTTTGCTCCCCCTCCCAACAACTAGTTCTCTCTCTGAAATAAATAAATGAATCCTTTTAAAAAGTCCTATAATTATTATACTCAGACAAATTATTGAGTCTCTGAAATAAAAATTAGATACTGAAGAAGAATGGGAGGAAGAAGGAGAAAAAGGAGAAGGAGGAGTGTGGGATCTTGGAAGTTAATATTAGCAAAAATAAAGTAAAAAGGTAACCAGCAGAAAGATTGGAAGAAAAAGTTGAGAAACTATTCCTAATTAGCATAACATTTCAGAAATAGAAAGAGAAAGTGAATGAACAAGAAAACTAGAACTATCAAAACTAGAGTATCAAGTTAGGAGGTCCCATACCTGAAAGAGAGAACTAAGAAATGGGGAGATGATATCATCAAAGTGAGAGAAATTTCCCCAGAACTAAAGAATAAGAAGTTCAAAACTGAAAGGACTCACTCCAGGTCCATTGACCAGAAAGAGACACATGTCACATTACCATGATGATTCAGAACACCAGGGTTACTGTGAAGATCCTCAAAGCTTTCAGGGATCAGCAAACAAAACTTACATAGAAAGGACAGGATCTTCCCACCAGCATCTGGGGAAGTTGGAAGACAATGGAAGATTTCATGATTCTGAGGAAATGATCCCTAATCTAAAAATCTATACTCAATGAAACTATCAACCAAGTATGAGGCAAAAACAGACTTTTTGGAAGTGCAAGGTCTTAAAAGTTTGCCTCCCGTACACTCCTTTCCAGAAAGCTACTTGAGTATGTGCCCCGAGTGAAATGAGAGAATAAAGCAAGAAAGAGGAAGCTATGGAATCCAGGGAACAAGGAATTCAAGACAGGAGGTAAATGAAAGGGATTCCCAGAATGATGGTGAACAGAAATACCAAGACAACAGCCATTAGCAGGCATAGAGACTGACCAGATTAGAACAGAACAGAGGCCCCCCAAGAGCAATGCCTCTAAGAATAATATAAGACTAACTGAATAGCTAATATTAGTGACCATGTTCAAAGGAGAATTTGTTTTAATATTGTAATGAGGAGATAATTGGTATAAAAACCAAGGAAATAAAAATATGAGGTAACTGTTTACATCGGGAGAAAGAAAAAACTTCATGAAACAAAATCTAGTCATAGCAAAGGATGTGACACAGCTGTGAATGTTGCTACCTTGTCAGTTTACTGCATGCTGATTTTGTAACGGATTCCAAGCTCATCTGCTGGATACATGGCAAAGCCAACAACTGAGACATCCAATATGCAACAAAGAAGGGTTTATTAGAGAGGAAGCCAGAGGAGGAGACTGGAGGACAAGCTTCAAATCTGCTTCCTCCCTGGAGGATTGGGGTTGGGCATATTTAAGGACAATGGGTCAGAATGTCACCAGGTACGTAGATTCAATGGAAAATGCTGATTGGATATAGGGAAAAGGGAGATGCCTCCTTTCTGAGCGTGAGCATTCAGAAATCATGTGTCTTCATGGGACTCATGTTCATTAACTGGTGGCATAAGCATGATGAGTTGGGGGAGATCTCAGGCTGTGTTTTGTCACGGAGGTGTCTTACGCACTTCTGCACAACAGCGACGGTTCCGTTTTCTCCAGTCTTAGCTAGTCTTACGAGTGACTAGTCAACTATTGCAAAACAAGCTCATAAATCAATCAGGTTAACCAGAGTTTTCTTAAGGTAGAAAGGTCAAGCATTTTCTAACATGTCTGCTTCAATTTATCTAAAAACGATAATGTAAGTACACAGAGAATGTGAAATGAAAGGAAGCCATGACAGGGTTAAGGGTGGAGGAGTGATATGCCCGTTAGAAAAGACCTCATCTCCCACAGCAGGAAGTCAATGTAGTGATGCCCCAGGTGAATTCTTCAGCAACCTCCTCTGAGAGGGAGGTCAACGGCTGGAAGTTTATTACAGAATATTCTTCGAAAGAGAAGGAAAAGAAGGAGGATTAAACAGAAGTTGGGCTGTAAAGGAGTCTCAAGGAAGGCGCCAGCCAAGCTTTCAGGAAGCTCTGACACTAGATTGCTCTTCAAAGTTGGTTTCACCCAAGTGAGAGTGAGGAGGCTGGTAATCTGTACTCTGTGCATATAAGGCACTGTGTGTGGGCCTCCTCCCTGCGAGGAGGCTGTGGTGTTGGCAGAGAAGGGATTCCCGAAGAGAGCTGACAACCAAGGTTGTGTGCCGGCAGCACCTCAGCAGCTGCTTCATTCCTGAAGGAACAGCTCATCACAGTATTTGAATCAACAGCACCAAAAAGGAAAGACCCAGAAATGTCAAACTAGGCACACTTTTCAGATTTAGGTAAATATACAAGATGAAAAAAAGAGGCACTTCAAGGGATGGGGCAGGGAGAGGGGAGATATGGGGCAGGTGCTGCTGTTTTTCATGATAAGTTTCAAAGTACTACAGGACATTGAAATGAAAGCTTTTAAGGAATTTGATGTGTGTGTGTGTGTGTGTGTGTGTGTAAGCAAGTAGCCATTACGATGTCTATCACTATATAAAGACTGTGGTCCTTAATCCTGTGAGGACTAGATGTGACAATGTGGAAACGGTAGAGTTTGGGAAAGGAGGAAAATGAGTAATTTAAAACATTCTGCTTAATAATGTGGAGGCCGGGGTTGATAACTTTGCAAAGGAAGAGGCAGTTTCGAAAGTGATTCTCTTTCTCCTAATGGGTTTAAGAAGCTACACACTCTGTCAGAACTAACATTTGCCTTTCTTTAATGGTTATCCTTTGGCAGGTGCCCTCTTGTACTCAAGTGAAGGCTAAACACTCTTGTGAGTGCTCTTCTCCACTCAGGGCTTTCTGATGGGATTTGGAGGGCCTCAGCCTATCCTGGACTGGTCCTTCTTTCTTATGCTGTTCTAACTTTTATTTTCCCTAATCTTCAGTAAATGGCCATTTTATTGTTAGGAGGATTTTTGTGGGTTGCCTAGCCCTTCTGAAATTTCTGTCATCACTGCAGATTCAACTGTGACCCTGGGGGATACTTCGCAGCCTACCCTCCCAGGAAGGCCTCCAAAATCACTACATCTTCCAGGTTTAGATCATTCTTACACCTGCTTCATTCTGGTGTAGCAGGGAACAACGGAATGGAAAACCAGCAGAGTGGCGCTGGGCCTCTACACCTCTCAGACATGAGAATATCTTATCCATGATCAACTTGAGCTCCTTGGCTCCAGAACATATTTGGAGCTATTCACAAGGGAACTTGGGCATAGCCAGTAATCCCTAAATTGAGTATCTGTTAAGGTCTCAACAGGAAGCAGATGGCACTCCCAAATTAGGATAAAGTTTCAGAAGGGTTTATTTACAAAGGGACTAATTGCAAAGGTGTGACAATGTTGGGAAGCTACAAAGCACAGTACAAGAAACTGGGCTGCCAACACCAGAACTGATCCATCTCTAGGGCCAAAAGGATGAAGACAGAGAGGTTATAGAACCCAGGAGAGAGACTCAAAAGGGCAATGTCCTTCAGAAGAGGAATGTGACCAGCTCAAAGTCCATTTCCAAGTAGAGAGCAGGGTGGTGAAGGGTGATGAGTGGTATGAAGGAGCCAATGGAAGGTATCCAGCACTTCCTAATGCAATTTAGAATTCTGATAACAGAAGTTATGAAGTGGTTTCAATTGTGAATGATAAACACAAGTCTTATTTTTTTTTAAAGATTTTATTTATTTATTTGACAGAGAGAGATCACAAGTAGGCAGAGAGGCAGGCAAAGAGAGAGAGGAGGAAGCAGGCTCCCTGCTGAGCAGAGAGCCCGATTCGGGACTCCATACCAGGACTCTGAGATCAAGACCTAAGCTGAAGGCAGCGGCTTAACCCACTGAGCCACCCAGGCGCCCGAGTCTTATTTTTTTTAAGATTTGATTTATTTATTTGAGAAAGAAAGAGAAACCCTGATATCATGACCTGAGCCAAAAGCAGACACTTAACTGACTAAGCAACCCAGGTGCCCCAACACAAGTCTTACTACAGAGTTTCTCTAACTGAAGTGTGTGTCTTCAAACATGAATGCTTTTAAGGGGTATACAGGGAGAGATTATTATAAGAGGATCAATTTCTAGATTTTTTTATTTCTGTGGAAATTGTACCCATTTTTCAAGTTTTCAGCTTGAGAATGAGCTTCTCGCTTTTCAAAGAAAAGAACTGCTCCTCACCTATCCAAAATTTTAATTAAAAGATATATATACATATACATATGTATGTTTATATATATATTTATTAAAATTACATATTTTAATATGTAATAATATTACATATATTACATATGTATGCATGTATATATATATATATATATATATATATATATTATATTTCTGGGGTATCAGATAAAGAGGGAATTGTTGATCATGATAAAGGCTTATACACCTCTGGGGCTTCCTCCCTTTTCCCTTCCTCCACTTATTTCTCTTAATGTGAAGACAGAATATTTTGGACTATGTTGGGATATTATGAATTGAAATATATGCAAGAGTGAGTGGTAGGAGTGGTGACAATTTTTGTTGTATAATTTTGTCTTTTTCTGTATTTAAACAAAAGCAATTCGTTTTGGCTCTTCTCAACATTATCCTTAAAATATGTCATTAAGTGGAAAGAAAGGTACCTTTGAACAGCTGAAGAGCCATAAGATAGGGATGTTAATTTTATTAAACAAAGCCAAAATGTTTTCTGTGTTAAGAAAACTTATACCCATTGTAGAAATAAAGCAAAATGATGATAGTGTGTCCTTTTAAGATTATTCTGGAGTATTGCCTAACATACTAACCTAAGAAATATATAATTCATATCTAACATATCTATAATCTATGTCTGACATTTATATATATAGATATCTGACTAGGTAGGTATATCTATATCTGACAAATTATTAATATCTAAAATGTTTTTAAATAACCCCTTAATCATTTTTGTTAAAAAGCACATAGTCCAGGGGCACCTAGATGGCTCAGTCAGTTAAGCAGCTAACTCCTGATTTCAGCTCAGGTGATGGTCTGTAGGTCCTGGGACAGAGCTCTGCATCAGGCTCTAGATTCAGCAAGGAGTCTGCGAGGATTGTTGCTCTTCTTCTCCCTCTGCCCTTCTCCCCACTCATGTGTGCTCGCTGTCTCTCTCACATAAATAAATAAATAAATAAATAAATAAATAAATCTTTTTTAAAAAAAGCAAACAATTCAAAAAAATGCACAGAAGACTTAAACAGGCATTTCATTAAAAGAAGATATCCAAGTGGATAATAAGTACATGAAAAAGTGTTCAGTGGTATAGTCATCAAGGAAATGCAAACTAATACCACAGAGGTTTTACAATATACCTACCATAAGGCCAAGAGTATAAAAAGATTGATAGTGCCAAGTGTTGGAAAGTCTTTGAAACAACTGGAACTCGCATATATTGTTAATGGGAATGTAACAGGTACAACCACTTTGGAGAACTCTTTGGAAGTATCTACTAAAATATGGCAGGGAAAATAGCCTATAACAGAAATTCTACTTCTAGGTATACACCCAGGAGAAATTAGTATACATGTCCACCAAAAGATCTGTACAAGAATATTCATAACAATTTTATCTGTTAGAGTCAAAACCTTGAAACAATCTAAATGTCAATCAATAAGACTGTGTAAATCAGTTTTGGTATATTCACAGAATACTACTCAACAATATAAAGAATAAAACATTGTTATATACAACAATGTGCATTGGTCTTATAGATATAATGTTAAGCAAAAGAAGGCACACACATGGGGCACCTGGGAGGTTCAGTCATTCAGCATCTGCTTTCAGCTTAGGTCATGATTCCAGGGTTGGGATAAAGCATCGCTTCAGGCTCCCTGCTCAGCAGGAAGCCTGCTTCTCCCTCTCCCATTCTCTGCTTGTATTCCCTCTCTCACTGTCTCTCTGTCTCTGCCAAATAAATAAATAACATCTTAAAAAAATAAAAAGAAGGCACACACAAAGGAATATATTCTGTATGATTTCATTCACAAGAAGCTGAAGAACAGAAATCATAGTACACATGCAATTTGTTTTACATTCATCAGCTAGTCTTCATTCATACAAAACAAAAGGATGAGGTCAGAGGTAGGGGGAGGATGAGAAAGAATTTCCAGAGCAACCAGTTAGGACTCAAAGAGGTATCTTTTTTGAAATTGCTCACCTTAAGTGTTAAGCTCACTCCAGTCTCCAGTCTGAGGAGGAGAGAGAGGCCATTTGTATTCCCTACTTATTCCCATTCTGTTGTTACAACTCTTAGAGTGATCATACAGGGCTGATAGAACAAGTCTAACTAGGCTGAGACAATTTCTCCAGTCCTTAGACAAGTCACTTATGTTTCTAAGAAAATGAGTTTCTATAACTTCCCAGACCAAGGTTACTTCCAAGCAGCAATGCAGATAACCAGACCAGGCGAGATATATGCATATTGAACCAAAAGATTTCTTACCAACACCACTTAGCCAGTCTCCCAGAGGCACTTGAGTATGTGGGCTTCGTTTTACTTTTTATCTTTAACTTGAATTCTTTCCTTCATGGTTTTCTCTTTTGTCTGCAGCACCACACTCTCATTGACTCACTCTTCTACCAAGACTTTCTCCCAAAATGTAGCTAACGAAACCATATATTGCTCTGCTACTAATTACTATTTACTGCCTTTGCATGTATCTTTTCTTGCTGTTATGGAGAAATATTTGACAAATGATATCCTGTAAGTTTAAGGTGAACAATGTGCTGATCTGATACATTTATATGTTGCAAATAATGATATCACCATAGCCTTGGCTAACACCGTCATCATGTTACATAATTACCATTTCTTTTCTTACAGTAAGAACATTTAAGATCTACTCTCTTAGCAACTCTCAGGTATATAATACAGTACTATAATTAACTATACTCACCGTGCTATACATTAGATCCCCAGAACCTTTCATCTTATAAACGGACATTTTTGTAACTTTGACCACCATCTCCCATTTCCACCAATTCCCAGCCCTGTTTGCCACTATTTTACTATATGCTATAAGTTTGGCTTTTTTAGATTTCACATATAAATGAGATCATACAGAATTTGTCTTTCTCTGACTCACCTCACTTAGCTTAAATGCCATCAGGTTTCACCCATGTTGTGGCATATGACAATTTTCCTCCTTCTCATAACTGAAGAATATCTGTGTATCTAATTTTCTTCCTTCTCATAACTGAAGAATATCCGTGTATCTGTATATATCTCACATCTTTTCCGTTCATCTGCGGACACTTAGGATATTCTCACTATCTTGACTGTTCTGAATAATACTGCCATTGTATCTTTTGTCATCTTAACGACATTACCAAGGGGAAAGGGCCTCCGCCAAGACAACTAGGAGTGGAAGATTTTTAATTCACCCTTTACTGAAAGCTTAACCTACATGGATATTGGGCTTACCTTATTTCTGTGCTTCAAAGAGAGTAAACATATTGGAGTTTCTCCTGCTGAGTTTGTCTGTTTCTCCCCCAGTTTGGTAGCCCATTTATATTCCTTAGAATTCACATATTCTCTTTCCAGTAATTAACCCTGATACTCTGTCTTCTGTTGCTTTTCCTTCTGACGAAGACTGCCAGTTCAACAAAAGACATTTACAACAGGCTAGGAACTTTGAGTTAGTGTGCAACAGTGGATTGGATAATTAACCCTGACTAGCTTGTAATGAGAGACAAGATTAAGTTCAGGAGGGGAAAAAACAACTATGCAGCCATCAAAGGAAAGAGGATTTTTAAATATTGTTCACCAGTTAGACAAGAAGCACATGTTAAGGGGTGCCTGGGTGGCTCAGTTGGTCAAGCATCTGCCTTTGGCTCAGGTCATGGTCCTGGGGTCCTGGAATAGAGCAAATCCAGCTCCCTGCTCATCAGGGAGCCTCTTCCTCTCCCACTCCACCTGCTTGTGCTTGCCCTCCTTGCTCACTGTCTCATCCTCTCTGTGTCAAATAAATGAATAAAATATTTAAAAAATAATAAATAAAAAATTTAAAAATAATTAAAAAACTTAAAAAAAGAATCACATGTTAAATGTATCACTTTCCAGTAATCCTCTTGCAAAACAAAGATTTATCAAAGATGTATATATATATACAAATAATTACTCCCTAATTTATTTCTTTACAAAATGTTTTAATATTGTGTTGTCTGACTTTATGGTGCATCCCTGTAACTGATACATTATATCTAGAACTAGGGATACTGTAATGGTCAAAGAATTAGTACACTTACTAGTTTAAGACAGTTGGAATATTTCCTGTCTAATCTCTACAAAAATAATACAGTATTTGTAATGTTAAAAATCTTGCTATTTGAGTCTTTGTTACACCTTATATATGGCCTCAGAGGCCCTGAAGTGGTTTTGATTTCCCTGGGATAGATTACATAATCCCCACTACCACACTGCTGCTTTGAGGTTTGGGATTTAGCTAGGGGTTGTGGCCATATTCTAATTTAGGGAATGTTGGCAATTGAAAATTTTCCTGAACTTTCAGTTAATTCTCATGCTCTTCTTTATTTATGTTTTAAATCCAAGTGTTAAATGTTTCTTTGCTGGATTAAAGAGGGGCCTATATTCCAGTGAAAAAGAAAGGTCACAGAACACAGATAGAAACATTTGGGGGAAATCAGGGAAAGATGGAGTCCAAAGAACATTATTAATAGGTCTTGCTTATTCTTATACTTTTCCTCTATCTTCTTAGTTGCTCATATGGGTCTTTTTTTTTTTTTTTAATTTAAATTTTAGGTAGTTAGCATACATTGCAGTATTGGTTTCTGGTGTAGAACTCAGTAATTCATCACTTACATACAACACCCAGTGCTCATCATAACAAGTGCCCTCCTTATTAAATCCATCACACATCTAGCCCATCCCCCACTCACCTCTCTCCATCAACCCTGTTTGTTCTCTATGATTAAGAGTCTCTTATGGCATGTTTCCCTCTCTCCTTCTGCCCCCCTTCCCATATATTCATGTCATTTCTTTCTTAAATTCCATGTATGAGTGAGATCATATGGTTGTTATCTTTCTCTAACAGACTCGTTTCACTTAACATAATACATTCTAGCTCCACCCATGTTGTCGCAAATGGCAAGACTTCATTCCTTTGATGGCTGAATAATATTCCGTTGCATATATACACCACACTTCTTTATCCATTCATCACTCAATGGACATTTGGGCTCTCTCCATAGTTTGGCTATTGTTGATAATGCTGCTATAAACATCAGGGTGCTGATCATAGGAATCTTTTCCAAATTTAGATCAAAAACAAGTTTAATTAAAACAGAGATCAAGGAGATTAATGAAATAGCAATATTTATATTGAAATTTTCTTTGTGTTCTATGTCCACTAATTGATTTACTAGACCATATTTTAGAAATGTAAGTAAAGGATGCTTATGAATTACTGGCTTCCTGAATTTCAGCACAAAAAGCTACTTCTCTACATCTGACTTTGAGAAGGACAAACTTTTGCCCCTGCCAGGAAAAAGAGGATAGTATTGGAATATGGAGTGAACTATAGAAAGCTTAAAAAATGAGGGGGACCAAACAAAATAAAGAAAAAGCAACAAGTGGGAAAATAAAATTATAGAAGAAAGACAAGCTAAACAGTTAATAAATTGCTAAAATAAATGCAATATTTTAAAAAGTAGCTTGTATAGGTACTTAGCTGAATTAACCTGTGTTTATCAATTCCTATGCAGTAGAATTTAACATACAAAAATTTGTACTTTTTTTTTTAAAGATTTTATTTATTTATTTGACAGAGAGAGATTACAAGTAGGCAGAGAGAGACAGAGGAGGAAGCAGGCTCCCTGCCAAGCAGAGAGCCCGATGCGGGACTCGATCCCAGGACCCTGAGATCATGACCTGAGCCGAAGGCAGCGGCTTAACCCACTGAGCCACGCAGGCGCCCCAAAAACGTGTACTCTTTAATGTTAAAATGAAACTATGTACTAAAATAAGAGATGATTTTTTAAAAATGTTTAAGTGGAACTTTCTTATAGCTCATTTTTAAAATACCACATTCAAGGGAATGCAAACTGGTGCAGCCACTGTGGAAAATAGTATGGAGGTTCCTCAAAAAGTTAAAGATGGAACTACCCTATGATCTAGAAATTACACTACTGGGTATTTACCGCAAAAATACGAAACACTAATTCAAAGGAATATATGTGCCCCTATGCTTATTGCAGCATTATTTGTAATAGCCAAATTATGGAAGCAGCCCAAGTGCCACTGAATGGATAAAGATGTGGTATGGGTGTGTGTGTGAGTGTGTGTGTGTGTGTGTGTAATAGAATATTATTCAGCCATAAAAAAAGAATGAAATTCTTGCCACTTGTAACAAAATGGTTGGAGCTAGAAAGTATAACACTAAGCAAAATAAGTCAGTCTGAGAAAGACAAATGCCATATAATTTCACTTATATGTGGAATTTAAGAAACAAAACAAATGAGCAAAGGCGGAAAAAGGAGAGGGGAGAGAGAGAGAGAAACCAAGAAATAAACTCTTAACTATGGAGAACAAACTGCTGATTACTAGAGGGGAGGTGAAGGGGGATGGGAGAAATAGGTACACTTACCAAGGGGTACCTGGGTGCCACAGTCAGTTGAGTCTTGTCTTAGTTTCGGCTCAGGTCGTGACCTCAGTGTTTTGGGACTGAGCCCTTCATCATCCAGCTTCAGAACTCAGCCAGAATCTGCTTAAAGATTCTCTTCTCCTCTCCCTCTCACCCTCCTTCTCTCCTCCCTAAAATAAATAAATCAAAAAATTTTTAAAAGAGAGTACATTTATTATAATGAGCACTGAGTGATATATAGAATGGTTGAATCACTATATTGGACAGTTGAAACTAATATAACACTGTATACTAGAATAAAAACTAAAAACTTAACAGAAAATAATAAAACACACTGGTGGTAATAAAAAAAAGAATTTAAAATCATTTTTCTTGGTGTTAGAAATATAATCCAACTTCATATTTCTCAAGAGACTGCAGAAAGGTTTAAATTGGTTTTTTTTAAAAAGAAATAAAAGACCATATCCAGTATTATATTGTCTCCTACTGCTGTTATAACAAATTAGAAACTCAATAGCTTTAAGTAACACAAATTTATTATCTCACAGTTTTACAGGTCAAAAGTGTGATATGGGTCATACAGGGCTGAAATCATTGTTGACAAATTCATGTTCTTTCTGGAAACTCAAAGGGATCATCCATTTCCCTGCGGATGACTTTCTGTGGAGAATATGTCCCCTTTCTTTACTGGCTTCTAGAGGTCCCCTGCAGTCCTGGGCTCATGGTCCCTTTCCTCTGCCCTCAAAGCCATTAGTGCAGCATCTTTAAATCTCACTCTCTGACCACTTCTTCCCTGTTGACATATCTCCTTCCTGACTCAGACCTTCCTACTTCCTTTTGCAAAGACCCTTGTGATTATATTAACCCCACCTGGATAATCCAGGCTAATCTTCCCTTCTCAAGATCTTTAACTTAATCATACCTGAAAAATCTCTTCTGCTGTGTAAGGTAACATATGAAACAGATCTCAGGGATTAGAATGTAGAATCCTTGAGAAGGGGGGTGCTTAGGGGAGGGGGAGCGGTAGTCGTGATTTTGCCCACTAAGGGTATATTCATATTCTTCAACAAAATACAATACAATATTATTCGATTAAATACTATGGATTTAAAAACATTCAACTCTAGCTTCCTAGGATAATCCGGAAAATACTGACTTAGTTTTAAAAATAGGTTATATTATAACATTATACATATTCTATGACCCAACCATTCTACTCCTAGGTATATACTCAGCACGTTTTATGTTATGTTCATCAAAGACATACTTAGGGGAACCTGGGTGGCTCAGTTGGTTAAGCATCTACTTCAGCTCAAGTCATGATCCCAGGGTCGTGGGGTTGAGTCCTGAGTCAGGTTCCCTGCTCAGTGGGGAGTCTACTTTTCCCCCTCCCTCTCTCCCCTACAGCTTGTGCTCTCTCTCTTGCTTACTCTCTCTCAAATAAATAAATAACATCTTTTTTTTTTTTTAAAGCCATATACTTGGGGCGCCTGGGTGGCTCAATGGGTTAAGCCACTGCCTTCGGCTCAGGTCATGATCTCAGGGTCCTGGGATCGAGTCCCACGTCGGGCTCTCTGCTCAGCAGGGAGCCTGCTTCCTTCTCTCACTCTCTCTCTGCCTGCCTCTCTGCCTACTTGTGATCTCTGTCTGTCAAATAAATAAAAAATCTTTAAAAAAAAAAAAGCCATATACTTAAAGGTTTACAGCAGCACTATTCATAATAACCCAAAGCTAGAAAATGCCTAAATTCCTACTAACAATTGAATGAACAAATAGTCATGTATTCATATAAGGAAGATAATCTAGCAATGAAAAAAATCTAGATCTACAAACAACAGTATGGATAAGTCTCATAAACACAATGTTGAACAAAAGAAGCCAAACATAAGAATTGTATGTAATGCATGATTCCAATATTATAAAGTTCAAAAACAGGCAAAATTAGTCAGAAGGGTGAGTAACTTCAATAAGAGGTAGTGACTAAAACGGGACATGACAGGAACTTCTGGCAACATCCTATTTCTTGATCTGGGTGAAGTTTACTTGCATATATTCACAGTGGAAAATCCATTGAGTTATACCCTTTTGACTTATGCATTATTCTGTATGTGATTTCTATTTCTATAGGGAGTTTATATGATTTAAAAAATACTGTTCTATTTTTTCTTAACATTTAAGTAAATAGACTAGAGGGGCGCCTGGGTGGCTCAGTGGGTTAAGCTGCTGCCTTCGGCTCAGGTCATGATCTCAGGTTCCTGGGATCGAGTCCCGCGTCCGGCTCTCTGCTCAGCAGGGAGCCTGCTTCCTTCTCTCTCTGCCTGCCTCTCAGTGTACTTGTAATTTCTCTCTGTCAAATAAATAAATAAAATCTTAAAAAAAAAAAAAAAAAGTAAATAGACTAGAGACTTTTTTCAGATTGTAAAAATGAATGCCAAAGGCTATTGCTTAGATATATAAAATGCTATTTTTATATGTTCAAATTATATGCAAAATACTAAAAGAAAAAAAATTAGCGATTGCAGTTTCATATTTGTCATAAATAGGGTTACAGCAGAAATACTGTTAAAATGAAATATAGAAATATATATAAATATAGAAATAATATGGAAATTCTAATACATTTTTAGTAATTAGCAAGTAAAATTGGATAGCAAGTTCTCTTGTTATAACCCAGATATTAATAATTATATTATTAGTATTTATGCAGTAGAACAGAGTAAGGAGATTTTACACAACAATATCTAAAAGGACTTAGTTGAGTCCATTCATTCAGCAAATAGCTGTTGATCTTTTTTTATCTATTGAACACTATGCTAGGCACTGGGGATAAAATAATGATGCAGAAAGATGAATCTTTGTCCTTACAAACTGTATAGTATCATGGGTAAACCCCTAAAGTAAATGATCAAATGATAACTAGAAAGTGGTAACAAGTTCTATCAAGTCACCAATTTGCCTAAATCATTTTTTAAATTTTTTTATTAATTATTTTTATTAACATGTAATGTATTATTTGCCCCAGGGGTACAGGTCTGTGAATCATCAGGCTTACACCCTTCACAGCACTCACCATATCACATACACTCCCCAAAGTCCATAACCCAACCACCCTCTTTATCCTTCCTCCCACCAGCACCCCTCAGTCTGTTTTGTAAGATTAAGAGTCTCGGATGGTTTATCTTCCTCCTGATCCCATTTTGTTTCACTTTTTCCTTCCCTATGCCCAAACCTCTCACTCTGCTTCTCAAATTCCTTATATCAGGGAGATCATATGATAATTGTCTTTCTCTGGTTGACTTATTTCACTCACCATAATACCCTCTAGTTCCATCCATGTCATTGCAATTGGCAAGATTTCATTTGTTTTGATGGCTGCATAGTATTCCATTGTGTATATATATCATATATACACAAAATTGATGGTATTTTGATAGAGATTACATTCAATGTGTAGATTACATCCAATGTGTAGATTGCTTTAGGTAGCACAGACATTTTCACAATATTTGTTCTTCCAATCCATGAGCATGGAACATTTTTCCATTTCTTTGTGTCTTCTTCCATTTCTTTCATGAGTATTTTACAGTTTTCTGAGTACAGATTCTTTACCTCTGGTTAGGTTTATTCCTAGGTATCTTATGGTTTTGGGTGCAATTGTAAATGGGATTGACTCCTTAATTTCTCTTTCTTCTGTCTTGCTGTTGGCGTAGAGAAAAATGCAACTGATTTCTGTGCATTGATTTTATATCCTGACACTTGACTGAATTCCTGTACAAGTTCTAGCAGATTTGGAGTGGAGTCTTTTGGGTGTTCCACATAAGTATCGTATCATCTGCAAAGAGTGATAGTTTGACTTCTTTGCTGATTTGGATGCTTTTAATTTCTTTTTGTTGTCTGATTGCCGAAGCTAGGACTTCTAATACTATATTGAATAGCAGTGGTGATAATGGACATTCCTGCCATGTTCCTGACCTTAGGGGAAAATCTCTGTTTTTCTCCATTGAGAATAATATTCACTGTGGGTTTTTCATAGATGACTTTGATCATATTGAGGTATATACCCTCTATCCCTACACTTTGAAGAGTTTTGATCAAGAACGGATGTTGTACTTTGTCAAATGTTTTTTCAGCATCTACTGAGAGTATCATATAGTTCTTTTTATTTCTTTTATTAATGTATTGTATCACATTGATTGATTTGTGGATGTTGAACCATCCTTGCAGCTCTGGAATAAATCCCACTTGGTCGTGGTGAATAATCCTTTTAATGTACTGTCAGATCTTATTGGCTAGTATTTTGGTGAGAATTTTCATGTCTGTGTTCATCAAGGATATTGAAAATATCCTTGGTCTGTAATTCTTTTTTTTGATGGGGTCTTTGTCTGGTTTTGGGATCAAGGTAATGCTGGTCTCATAAAATGAGTTTGGAAGTTTTCCTTCCATTTCTATATTTTGGAAGCGTTTCAGAAGACCAGGTATTAATTCTTCTTTAAATGTTTGGTAGAATTCCCCTGGGAAGCTGTCTGGCTCTGGGCTCTTGTTTGTTGAGAGATTTTTGATGGCTGCTTCAGTATCCTTACTGGTTACGGTTCTGCTCAGGTTTTCTATTTCTTCCTGGTTCAGTTTTGGTAGTTTATACGTCTCTAGGAGTGCATCCATTTCTTTCAGATTGTCAAATTTGTTGGCATAGAGTTGCTCATAATATGTTCTTATAATTGTTTGTATTTCTTTGGTGTTGGTTGTGATCTCTCCTCTTTCATTCATAATTTTATTTATTTCTCTTTTCTTTTTGATAAGCCTGGCAGGGGGTTATCAATCTTATTAATTCTTTCAAAGAACTAGCTCCTAGTTTCATTGATCTGTTCTACTCTTCTTTTGGTTTCTATTTCATTGATTTCTGCTGATATTTATTATTTCTTTTCCCCTACTGCGTTTAGGCTTTCTTTGCTGTTCTTTCTCCAGCTCCTTTAGGTGTAGGGTTAGGTTGTGTACTTGAGACCTTGTTTCTTGACAAAAGCTTGTATCACTATATACTTTCCTCTCAGGACTGCCTTTTCTATGTCCCACAGATTTTTAACAGTTGTATTTTCATTTTCATTTGTTTCCATGATTTTTTTCAATTCTTCTTTAATTTCTTGGTTGATCCATTCATTCTATATTAGGATACTCTTCAGCTTCCATGTATTTGAGTTCTTTCCAACTTTCCTCTTGTGATTGAGTTCTAGCTTCAGAGCATTGTGGTCTGGAAATATGTAGAGAATAATCCCAATCTTTGGTACCAGTTGAGACCTGATTTGTGACCCAGGATGTGATCTATTCTGGAGAATGTTCCATGTGCACTAGAGAAGAATGTGTACCCTCTTGGTTTGGGATAGAATGTTCTGTATATCTCTGTGATGTCCATCTGCTCCAGTGTGTCATTTAAGGCCTTCATTTCCTTGTTGATCTTTTGCTTGGATGATCGGTCCATTTCAGTCCCCTACTATTATTGTATTATTGTTGACGTGTTTCTTTGATTTTGTTATTAATTGGTTTATATAGTTGGTTGCTCCCATGTTAGGGGCATCGATATTTAAAATTGTTAGATCTTCTTGTTGGACATGCCCTTTGAGTATAATATAGTGTCCTTCCTCATCTCTTATAATAGTTTTTGGCTTAAAATCTAATTGAGCTGATATAAGGATTGCCACCCCAGTTTTCTTTTGATGTCCATTAGTATGGTAAATTGTTTTCCACCCCCTCACTTTAAATCTGGAGGTGTCTTTGGATCTAAAATGAGTTTCTTGTACCAACATATTGATAGGTTTTGTTTTGTTTTGTTTTTATCCATTCTGATACCCTGTGTCTTTTGATTGAGGCATTTAGCCCATTTACATTCAGGGTAACTATTGAAAGTTATGCATTCAGTGCTATTGTATTGTCTGTAAGGTGACTGTTACTGTATATTGTCTCTGCTCCTTTCTGGTCTACTACATTTAGGCTTTCTCTTTGCTTAGAGGACCCCTTTCAATATTTTCTGTAGTGCTGGTTTGATGTTTTCCAATTCTTTTAATTTTTGTTTGTCCTGGAAGTTTTTTATCTCTCCTCCTATTTTCAATGATAGCCTAGCTGGATATAGTATTCTTGGCTGAATATTTTTCTCATTTAGAGCTCTGAATATATCATGCCAGTTGTTTCTGGCCTGCCAGGTCTCTCTGGCCTGCCAGGTCTCCATGGATAAGTCTGCTGCCAGTCTAATATTTCTGCCATTGTATGTCACAGACTTCTTCTTTTGAGCTGCTTTCAAGATTTTCTCTTTGTCACTTGTAAGTTTTACTATTAGATGATGGGTGTGGACCTATTTTTATTGATTTTGAAGGAAGTTCTCTATGCCTCCTGGGTTTTGATGTTTGTTCCCTTTGCCACATTAGGAAAATTCTCTACTATAATTCACTCCAATACACCTTCTGCCCCCCCCCCCTTTCTTCTCCTCTGGAATCCCAATTATTCTAATATTGTTTCATCTTATGGTATCACTTATCTCTTGAATTTTCCCTTCATGGTCCAGTAGTTGTTTGTTTCTCTTTAGCTCAGCTTCTTTATTCTCCATCATTTGATCTTCTATATCACTAATTCTCTCTTCTGCCTCAATTATCCTTGCAGTAAGAGCCTCCATTTTTTATTGTACCTCATATAAATATATATATATATATATATATATATATATATATATATATATATAATTTCAGCTTGGTTAGATTTTAGTTCTTTTATTTCTCCAGAATGTGATTTTATTTCTCCAGAAAGTGTTTCTCTAATATCTTCCATGACTTTTTCAAGCCCAGCTAGCACCTTGAAAATCATCGTTCTGAACTCTATTTCTGACATATTACCAAAGTCCATATTGATTAGGTCCCTAGACTTCGGTACTGCCTCTTTTTCTTTTTTTGTGGTGAGTTTTTCCGCCTTGTCATTTTATCCAGATAAGAAAAATGAACGAGAGAATAAAATACTGAAAGGGTGTCAAAGACCCCAGAAAAATGTACACTAATCAAATCAGAAGAGATCCAAAACCAGGGGGAGAAGAAATGGGGAAAAAAAGAAATAAAAATTAAAAAAATAAAAAATTATATATATATATTAAACTAGTGAATAGAACAGAGGCACCCTCTTGATTTTGGGCATATTTTGGTCTCTTAAAAGAAATTACCTCCCAAAATTTTAAAGAAAGAAAAACTTATATATATACAAAAATAAGGGTAAAGACAATGAATGGATGGAATATGACTGTAAAAATGAAAAATTTAAAAAAATTATTAAAAAGGATAAGATAAGTTGGTTGGGAAAAGAAAAAAAAAAGAGGAGGGAATGTGCTCAGGCTGGAGACTACAACAAAGCCATGTGCTACATTAGGGTATATTTTGAACTATTAAAAGTAATTGTATTCCAAATTTTTTTTAGAAAAAAAAAAGGGCCTTATGTGTATGCAAAAGATAAGGTTAAATACAATGAAGGGATAAAATGTGACTATAATAATGAAGGTTTAAAAAGATTTTTTTAAAGAAAGGTATTGTTAAGATAAACTAGTTAAAAAACAAAAGAGGAAAGAGGAATAGTTAAAAAGTAGAATACAAAAAAAATAAAATTAAAGAAAATTTAACTTTGCAAGACTAAAGGATAATGGGGGAAAAGCCATGAATTCTAGGCATTGCTTTCCACTAGCTCTGGAGTTCCACTATTCTCCTTGATCAGTTAGCTTGGTCTTGACTGGATGTTCTTGCTGATCTTCTGGGGGAGGGGCCTGTTGCAGTGATTCTCAAATGTCTTTGCCTGAGGCATAACTCCACCATCTTTGCTAGGAGCCTGGTTAAGTAGTGTGCTCTGGTTGGCTCTAGGAGCTTTGGTCCCCTGAACGCTTTCCATAGAGCTTTGGAGGACGGGAATGAAAATGGCGACCTCCCAGTCTCCAGCCTGGAGGAGCCAAGAGCTCGGGGCCTTACTCTTCAGTGTGCCTTAACAGATAAGCAGTCAGTTACTGCTGTCTCCTTGGTCTCTGGCTGCACTCTGAGCCCACCTGGCCTGTGACCCAATGTTTCTCTCTCTGGCACATGGCCCCGTTTGGAGTCTCCAAACCCAGCAGATTCCTGCCGTGCTGCTCCTCCCAGAGCAGGAAGGTGAGTCTCCCTGCATCTGCCACTTGTGGGGTCCCTACTTGAAAAGCAGTGACCCAACTGTGCCTTGGATCACAGTTTAAGGTAACCCCAAGCTGAAAGCTCACTCTTTGACTTTGTCTCTGTAGTCGGCTTGATACCTGTGAGCTCCGCTACACTCAGACACCCATGATCCTTCTGTGACCCCGTGGGACCTGAGACCACTCTGTCCTTCCAAGGGCTCTACCCCCGCCTAGCCTCTGGAGTGGTGTCACTCAGTGGAGCAGACTTCTAAAAGTTCTGATTTTGTGCTCTGCTGCTCTGCTGCTCTGCCGCTTGCCAGGAGCCAGTCCTTCCCCTCACGTTCTCTTTTCCTGTTGCTTCAGATTCACTTCTCCACGTGTCCTACCTTTCAGAAAGTGGTCAATTTTCTGTTCCTAGAATTGCTGCTCTTCTTCTCTTTGATCTCCTGTTGAGTTTGTAGGTGTTTGGAATGGTTTAATACCTATCTAGCTGAACTCCTGGGATCTGATGTCGTTTCAGTCTGCTATTTCTCCATCATCTTGCCTCTCTCCCCCAATTTGCCTAAATCTTAAATGCATATTGTTAAGAGAAGGAAGCCAGGTGAAAAGTCTGTGTATTATTTGATTTTATTTATATGACATCCTGGAAAAGGTACAACTATAGAGACAAAAAATAGATCAGTGGTGTCAGGGGTTCATGGGAGGGGTTTTAGTAGTGAACCAAAGGAGTTATTTTTAAGGTGGTGAAATATTATGTATGAAACTGTAATGATGAATACATGACACTATGCATTTGTCAAAACCTATAGAACTTTACAGGAAAAAGAGTGAACCTTAATGTATTTAAATTTAAAAAAAAAAAAAAAGAACATTTAGGAGTTCAGGAAAGCCAAGATGGAATGCAGAAGGTAACCAAAAGAAACTAACTGCAAAGTAAAGGTTATGAAACAACCTCAGTGAAGGGGCTGGGGAAAAACATCCTGACCTAAGTAACTGAGAATGAGCAGAATCTGTAGGACTAAAGTCAAGAGGAAGTATTAACTGTACTCTCGTTGATAAAGTTGTATCCCACAGGGATACTGGCTAACAGTTCTGAAACCACAATGCTTGTATGTACTGCAACTAGAGACTTTAGTAAGTGAGTGGGACCCAGGTTTCTCACTGTTGAAGTGGGAGTTTGCAAATAAGCAAGAGATGGAGGCTAGAATGAGCTATGTGGTAACAGAATAGAGTTGGAGATAACAGTATGAACACAACTTCAGCTTAATATAGATATAGATGCTTACATATAGATATATTTATAGTTAATGTGTATATACATGGGTTCATATGCACACAAATATTTCCTTGTTCTACCAGCTGAGAAGGTGCAGAAACAACAACTTTCTAGTAGTAACAAGTACACTTATTGCTCACAATTTCGTTTCTAATACCATTCTTCAACAAAAGGAACAGGAACTCCTTGGAGAAATGGCTAATTCTAGGAATGGATCAGAAAATATACAAGATTGGGGTGCCTGGGTGGCTCGTTTGGTTAAGTGGCTGACTCTCAATTTCAGCTCAGGTCATGATCTCAGGGTCATGGGATCAAGTCTCCTGTCAGGCTCCACACTCAGCTTGGAGTCTGCTTGAGATTATCTCTCCCTCTCCCTCTGCCCCTTCCACCACTTGTGGCTGTGCATGCACACACTCTCTCTCTCCCTCAATAAATAAATAAATAAATAAAAAATGATTTTAAAAATCATTTTAAAAAAATGATTGAAAACTTCATTTAAAAAAGAAATATGCAAGGGGCACCTGGGTGGCTCAGTGGGTTAAGCCTCTGCCTTGGGTCATGGTCTCAGGGTCCTGGGATCGAGGCCCTGCTTCCCCCTCTCTCTGCCTGCTGTTCTGCCTACTTGTGATCTCTCTCTCTGTCAAATAACTAAATAAAATCTTTTAAAAATAAAGAAATATGCAAGATCAACCTGCAGCATATTCATACTAGAAAGAATATGCCTTAAGAAAAAAAAAAAGCAAAACACAAGAATAAAGATATGTCAAAGAGCTTCAAAAGCCAACTGAAAGATCTCCCAATGGCCAAAGCTGGAACAACTTAACAAAGTAGTACTGAGTTACAACCTAAAGAATAAAATAAAATAAATATCAATGAGTCAAACCAATATAATAAATGAATGAATAAATAAATGAGAAAGAATAAATTTCTCATGTGATAGAATTTCAGGGGTGCCTGGCTGGCTTTGTTGGTGCAATGTGCTACTCTTGATCTCAGTATTTTTACATTTGAGCCCCATGTTGGGCATAGATACATAAAACCTTAAATGGACACCTGGGTGGCTCAGTCCATTAATCATCTGCCTTTGGCTCAGGTCATGATCTCAGAGTTCTGGGATCAAGACCCTCATTGGGCTCCCTGCTCAGTGGGAAGTCTTCTTCTCCCTCTACCCTTCCCCCATAGACTCCAAATAATTTGTGTATTTTAACTCCCTACTCCTTAAATGTGGCTTGTGTATCTGATTTTGTTACAAAGACAATAATATGGAAAGTGAAGGGCAAAGTAACTATAGTGAAGAAACGACAAACACTAACCTCAGCCAGGTGATCAAGGTCAATATCAATGGTAGTAACTCGTGTTGATAGTATGTACTCTTCATTTCATATGGGAATGACACTTCATCTCTGTGATCCTCCTCAAAAAAACTCATAACACCACTCTAATCATGAGAATCTTCAGATGAATCTCAATTAGGCATTCTACAAACTATCTGACCAGTACTCCTCGTAACTCTCAAGGTCATCAAAAACAAAGAAACTCTGAGAAAATGTTGCAGACAAGTGAAGTCTGAGAAGATATGGATACTAAATATAATGTGGTATCCTGGATTGAGTCCTAGAACAGAAGAGGTGATGGTAAAGAATAAAGAAGCTTGAATAAAGTTTGGATTTCAGTTAATAATAATGTACCACTATTGGTTCATTAGTTGTGACAAATATACTATGCTAATTGAAAATGTTAATAATGGGGGGGCCTGGGTGGCTCAGTGGGTTAAAGCCTCTGCCTTCGGCTCAGGTCTTGATCTCAGAGTCCTGGGATCGAGCCCCGCATCCAGCTCTCTACTCCTCGGAGAGCCTGCTTCCTCCTCTCTCTCTGCCTGCCTGTCTGCCTACTTGTGGTCTCTGTCTGTCAAATAAATAAATAAAATCTTAAAAAAAAAAAAAAAGAAAAGAAAATGTTAATAATGGGGATGGAGAAACTAGTTATAAAGTACATGGTAACTCTTTGCACCATCTTTGTAGTTTTTCTATAAATCAAAAAAAAAAAAAACTAAAATAAAAACTAAAAATCCCAAAGTGGACAATTGATCACTTCATATATATAAGTTATTTAAAAGCTGAAACTATGTATTACTCCAATTTTCCTCTTGAATCTCTTTGGGCACATCTTTGAGAATGATAGGTGTTAACTTAGCATTGGTTGAGTCGAATTAAATTTGTAGGCTAATAACAACAACAAAGGAAATGAGCATTAAAATATAGTGTAATTTTAAGGGAAGAACAAAATGACAGAGGAACTAACACTTATACCAGACTTAAACCTGTAACCTAAGACATCACATGGACATCCTTAAAAATTCTACTTTAGGTTATCTAACTGTCACATTGGTCTTACCCAATCATCTATGATTACTTGAACTAATACTTGTCTGTTTCATCAGGAAAACTTCTTTTGGGTACTTTTCTTTTTTGGATATATAAACATTTAAAAAATTGTAAGTATCTTAAATATTTGAAGTTACAGTGAAGTTATTAACAAAATAGAGTGTAAATTAAAATGATTTAATGGTCATATTGGATGATTAGATTTCAGTAATTTTCTATTACTGTATTATGTGCATTGGTCATGGATCCCCCAAAATGGAATATTAAGACAAGAAATCATCCACAAAATGGGGCTCCTGATTGGCTCAGTCAGTTAAGTATCTGGCTTCTGTTCAGGTCATGATCCCAGGGTCCTGGGATTAAGTCCAGCATTGGGTCCCTGATCAGCAAGGAACCTGCTTCTCCCTCTCCCACTATCCCTGCTTGTGCTCTGTCTCTCTATCTCTCTGCCAAATAAGTAAATAAAATCTTAAAAATAAAAATAAAAAGCATTTTAAAAAAAGAAAAGAAAATCTAAATGGCACCTATACATCCAAACATGACTTCCCTGCAAAATGTCTTAGGGACCAACAGTGCCACAATTTTTTAAACAAAAACAAACAAAAAACCATCCCAAAAAAATTTTAGAGAAAAAAAAATAATAAATGCCAATAATAAAAATGACTTCATTAATATATAAGACCTGTACATGATTATGTGAATTTTATATAAAAAGTGAGCTAGATATACTCTTAATCATTCCTGTCAGTCAAAATGCTGCTTAGTATTTTAAAATTGAGAATTCATATATTGGATCTTTTAAGATGCCTGCATACACATATACTCACCTTTCCTTTGGTCACTGTAAATTAATCAGACATTAGTAGTGGCTGTCAGAAGTTGGCATGGGTGAGATGGGGAAGTCATCCCTGCCAACTCCAGGCTTCCCCAGCCTAGTCCACAGGGAGTTGCAGAATTCTAAATCAAGCCCTGTGAAACTTGATTTTGATCTCCACAAGCATGGATATCCAAAAACTACAACAGGTGGAAATGAGTGGCATAATAGAGTGAATGTTTATGCCCCCAAAACTCATATGTTGAAATTCTAACCCCTAAGATGATGGGGTGGGGCTTTGGGTGATTAGATCATGACAGTGGACCGACCCCTCATGAATGAGATTAGTGCTTTTATTTTTTTAATTTTTTTTTCAAGATTTTATTTATTTGTCAGAGAGAGAGAGGGAGAGCGAGCGAGCACGGGCAGACAGAGGCAGAGGGAGAAGCAGGCTCCCTGCCGAGCAAGGAGCCCGATGGGACTCGATCCCAGGACGCTGGGATCATGATCTGAGCTGAAGGCAGCTGCTTAACCAACTGAGCCACCCAGGCGTCCCAGATTAGTGCTTTTATAAGAGACCTCAGAGATCCCTCACCTCTTCCATCATGTGAGGTTACAGCAAAGACAACCTTTGAGGAAATGGGCTCTCACCAGATTCTGAATCTGCCAGTGTCTTGATCTGCATTTCCCAGCCTCCAGAACTTTAAGACAAAATTTCTGTTGTTTATGAGCCACCCATTTATTTTGTTATAGTGATGAAGTTCTAGAACCTAGGTGAGGTTTGGTGGGCTGAGGTCCGGAGCCAATGACCAAGAAAGAATTCTTGAGACATCTTTGGTGCAAAATGGTGGTTTATTAAAGCACGGGGACAGGACCCGTGGGCAGGAAGAGCTGCTGCCCCGGATTGTGAGGGTGGGGATGTTATATACCCTGCTGTTGGGGAAAGGTGAGGGGAAGGGAGGTTTCAGTGGAGTTTTCATATGCTAACGAGGGCCTACAAGGTGCCTGGATGTTCCAGGCCTGCCGGAGGCCTTGCCCTTGCTGCTGGATCAATGTTGTCTCTAGACCAGCCATTAACATTAAGATAGTTGGGAGACTTTTTGGTGGGGTGTCACAATCCTGCTATCAATCATCTTTGTTAGTGAGATTTAGGACATTTGTAAGCCAAGGGAGACTCCTGTCTAGCAGGATTGTGAGCTCTGCAAGTTAACTATTTGCTTATTGTTCATGGCAGTCAGGGCTGCCTGAGGGATGCTACACTTATGGAGGGGAGTGGGTGAAGAGGGGGTGCAAGGCGCCAGCTTTTGCTTTGTCCTCAGCCAGCCTCCTGCTCCCTCATCAATAGTAGCCCAAAGGACTGAAGGCAGGTGGCTTTCCAAGGAAGAAAAGATTCTTGTGACCAGAAGGATTTTGGAGTCGTCATCCCATGGAAATCTGTCTTCACTGGTGTGGGGATCAAGTCATAGTTGGAAGACCCTGATATTAGCATCTGGAACTGGGATGAGGGAAACTGAGGTCCAGCCAAACTGAAAAAGTAAGAATCACGTTTCATAGCAAGGCTCCTGGACCAGAAGAGATCTGAATTTAAATTAGAAATAAGAGAGTTACTGACTACCCGAGGTAGTCATTAAATAGGGAGGCTTTGGGTCACTGTTCCCACTAGTTCCCATTACCTCATAGAAGTAATGCATGCTGGGGGCGCCTGGGTGGCTCAGTGGGTTAAGCCGCTGCCTTCGGCTCGGGTCATGATCTCAGGGTCCTGGGATCGAGTCCCGCATCGGGCTCTCACGGAGCCTGCTTCCTCCTCTCTCTCTCTGCCTACCTCTCTGCCTACTTGTGATCTCTCTCTGTCAAATAAATAAATAAAATCTTAAAAAAAAAAAGGAAGTAATGTATGCTGTGGTAATAATAACATTAAAAATGAAGACACATGATAGTAGCTAATGTTTCTTTATCAATTATATAATCATAATAGTTATCATTTATTTGATGCTTTCTAGATGCCAGACACTGTTCTAAGTGCTTGACTTGTGTTCACTTATGTAATACTTAAAATACTTACAATTTTTAAGGTAGATAGCACATGTCACTCTTTTATTGCAGGTGAGGACACAGACCTGAAGAAGGTAAGCAACTTACCTAAAATCAATGGACAATTAGCACAGTTAGAATTCAAACTCAGGCACACTGGCTCCAAAGTCTACTGTTAACTATGCTTAACAAAGTCTACTCCAAAGTCTACTCTTAACTATGTTAACTATGTATTACTCCATTTAATCTTCCCAGCAATACACTATGTTAGGTATTGTCTTTATTTCCATTTTCTAGATGTGCGAACTGAGAGAAAAGTTAAGTAATTTTCTGAAGATCAATCAGCAGATTACTCAGTCACATGCAGACTCTGGATTTGAAGAAAAGTCCTTTTAACAACAAAGCCCATACCCTTAACTGTTATAATGTGACAGCTCTTCCAGGACATGGACCTATACTAATTTCAGGTAGTAAGGAGGGAGTTAAAAATAAACTGACAGGTCCGGTTCCACTAGCCTCGGAAGTCAGGAGAGGAGTAAATGGAGCCTACCCAGGTCAGCATCATGAGCTCTGAACAAAGCCAGGGCGGGAAGTATCTGTGTCATTAGATTGAGAATCTCAATACTGAATTCTAATTTTTCAGTTTTACATTTTACATTCTTTGTTTTGACCCAATCTTCCACATTGTGTGATTTTTTTACTCTTGATTCTTTCTATCCTATTAAGTTATCCCTCCCTGTTTGGGATCTTCTGACCCTTTGATGTACCAGAATTTGAATTTGCATTCAAAAACAAAGAAACAAAGAAAAACTTGCCAAAGGATGTATTTTTATGGAAATTTCTACAAAAGTATTGTCAAGCCACTCTAACTTCTCTTTCAACTTTTTTCTCCTCTCTTTCATAATGGACTTCTTTTTTTTTTTTTTCCCTTCCCCCTCTCTGTTCATTTTGCCAGTTCTCCTCCTCATACACTGTCCCCTGAAGCTGAATCCAGCCAGAGTGAGTCAGACAACGGTATTTCTGGCTTTACTCATGACTAATACCATTTCCCTGAGGAGGTAACTTCCTTCTTTATTTTGTTTTGGTTTCTTGATCTTAAAGATGGCCACAGAAGCACTAGATATCCTAAATATCTCAAGCAATGACATGCAAAACAGAGCCCTAGCATACAAAGTAGTATTTTTCCCCAGAGATTGAATTCTGCAGGAGAGCCATTGTGAAGCTCCCTGAGCTGCCTCTGGGGTCTGTAATATTCCCTCTTCAGTTTGGCTTGGAGCGGAATAGTCACTGAATATGATAAACAAATTAGAACTAACCTCCACTCAGTTATCAGGCCAGATTCCTTTTATTTTTTCCCACAATAGAATGTGGTGAACTGAACAAAATTGAATTAGATTCATTTCATTTAAATCCCTTACCCACTGGCACTTGAACTGTTGCTTCATGTTCTAAGCCTCTTTCTTAAGCAAAAAAAAAAAAAAAAAAAGGGGGGGGGGTGGAGCAGAGAAAGAAAGAAAAGAAAATCTCTTGTGTGATTTAAGTTTGGAGTAAAAATCCAAAGCAGTATGAAGAGAAAGAAGGAGGAAAAAAAAAAAAAAAAGGAAGGAAAGAAGGGAGGGAGGAAGAAGAAAAAAAAAAGAAAGAAAAGTAGAGAAAAAGAAAAAAAATAAATTCTTTAAGGTTTATGTATACCAAGAGACATACTGGATTTGAGTCCTTGAGATTTTTTTTCCCGGTCCTCAAGTTAAAGCCTATCTTGCATGAAATTCTCCATTTTCCCTCTGCCCGCCCACTGATAAGAAGATTGCTATCAGTTTTCTGATAGGCAAGAGAACTTAAATAGGAATCAGAGAACTTTGATCCTGCTTTCCCCCCCAGTTTCTCCATTAGCCAAACAGCATGTTTTCAAATTTAGCTACCACTTTCTATGAACTTCTTTGTGCCAGTGGCAGTATATTATTTAGGATTCACAAAAGTAGAATTAGGAAACTCAATTTCAAGGCATCTATCTATACTCCACTGTCTCTTCTTAACAATTATGAAATCTGTTAAATAATAAAATTTATCCAAGTACATTTTAAAGATCTAGTTGGCTTTACTCATCTATTCCTGCATTAGGCAGCATCCCATCTAACAAGCAGAGGGAAGATGCAAGGGGTTACAGGAAAGGAAAGGTTTTTAAAGGTGGAAAAGGCATAGAAAAAAGGAAATACTTAGCAAAGAATTTTGTCTTGGGCAAAATTACCCTCCAAAGGGGAAAGGAAGGGGCCAAAAGTACATTTCCTCGTGCTGACAAGGCAGTGCCCATGTTAACTAGTTAAAGCTTACCTTTCCAGGGGGCTGAAGTTGTGATGCGGGCAGGCCAGGTCCAGGGACACCGAGAGGATCCCACAGGACCTTCAAGAGGGAACCTGGCTGTGCACGGGATAGAAATCAGACTCAAACCAGCAGGAGATAAAAAGACAGTTTACTGAAGGTATAGAGGAACGCAGGTATAGAGTGTCTGGGAGACTCAGAAAGGAACCCCATCTATGATCAGGATCTGGGGATTTTATTGAGGATGGTGGTCCAGTGTATATATTTTTATCAGGCAACCAGAAACTGGTTAGAACAAAGACAACGGCCCAGGTGCTATTTTGGTATATGATAGCTTCATTGAGTTATTCTCACACAGTCCTTCCTGAGATGTTATCTTTTCTAAAGAAATCACTAACCCCTTGTCCCTTATAAGGAGGACATGCAGTATTTGCATTACGAGGCATGTGCATGGTGGGTTTGCAGGTGGTAGCAAGATTAGAAACAGGAAAAGAAGCAAAAAGCAGATTTTTATAGAGTCCTTCAGTTTCCCTGTCTCAATTGTAGTCAGGTCAGGTAGTCAAGTCTTGGTGCACTGACTTGGGGCCATAACCTAAATGATGCCATTTTGGTCCTGTCATTTCCTATTTAACAAAACTATAATCAACTAATTAGTAATGGATTGTGTTTGTTTGTTTAATGTCTTTTTCTCTCTAAGGGCTATAAGCTTCATGAGGACAGCGTTTGGGAATGTAGTGTTTCATTTTTGGAACCCAGGGCCTCACACAATAGTAGATGCACAATAAATATAGCTTGAATAAGTGAGTTAATAACAAATAAATACCTGAGTCTCAAAGGTTAAGGTTGCCTGCCCGTGACCAGACTAGTAAATGGCAGAGCTATGACTAGATAGAACTCAGGTCTTACCTCCAAGAGGAGTATCTGTTCTCAAGTTATTTCCACACCACTTGGTTTTCAGAGCTCAACAGAAAGAATATGAGAATACGTAGAGGCAAAAAATGAAATCCTTACATTGAAAAAATGTGAAATGGGTCTTTTACCCTGATTGCATAAATTCTAGGTCGCATTCAAATCATTT
This sequence comes from Mustela nivalis, assembly GCF_964662115.1. Lineage (NCBI taxonomy): Eukaryota > Metazoa > Chordata > Mammalia > Carnivora > Mustelidae > Mustela > Mustela nivalis. The sequence continues at coordinate 38,233,288 of NC_139035.1, forward strand.
CTGGAGTTTTACTGGGGAACACTAGTTTCTGCAGGAGAAAGACCTGGGGATTTTTGGTATCTATTCACTATAGAATAAGGTGGAATTATTCAGGTTCTCTACTGTACACTGCCCAAAGGAATAAGTCAATAAAATGCCAGAAGTATTTTACTTACCACTTGCTTCTCTCTCCCACTCTGTGGGGCTTTCATTATAGGAGGTTCTAAGTCGGGCTGACTTGCTATACCAATTCTATTCTTGAAAACGGAAATGTTTGCACTGTAAACATTAGTATATTCTAAGTTTGTTGTGTTTTCCATTTTAAAAAGCATTCTACAGAATACACTCTCTGGGTTCCCTGGGTGGCTCAGCCATTAAGCATCTGCCTTTGGCTCAGGTCATGATCCTTAGGTCCAGGGATCAAGTCCCACATTGGGCTTCCAATGTTCTCCCTTCCCCCACTCCCCCTGCTTGTGTTCCTTCTCTCACTGTGTCTTTCTCTGTCAAATAAATAAAATCTTTAAAAAAATTTTTTTAATAAAAAAAAGAATATATTCTCAGTATTCTTTCTTTAAAAGAAAAATCCTCATGGTGAGAAAAAAATTAATAGACAACTTCAATGGACAGTATACAATAACGTCTAATGTTTTATAGCATAGAATCCTTCAAAGTCATACAGGAATAAACAGGAAAACTTTCCTGCAATTGTGACTCAGGGATAAATAAATGAGTAAAACATACTATAAAGGAGTTTGGAGGAAAAAAATACTGCTACTTTGTTCTGGGTTGAGATTCTAAAGTATTCTCATTCACAGTAATAATTGCCAAAATACAGGGTCATTTTCCAAGAAATTTATGTTTCTTGGACTTTCTGCTCCAGCTGGTGCATTGATTTGACAGAGCTCTGTTCCAAATCTCAGTTCCAGCTCATTGCCCATCGTATCCTGTAGTGATTACAAAAGATGGTGGTGCGGGGTCTTGAGGGGGGGGAGGAGGGAGAAGGGAGGGAGGTGCAATCCACCTTAACTTTGAAAAGCCCAGTGTTGACCTGCATTTTTTAGGGTGATATAGTCATTTAGACATGCTGATTGACTACAGATCCTCCCTGCTTCTGGTTTTTTTCTATGCAAGAGAAGACAGACTGTTTTTGCAATAACCTTTCTCGCTTCTGCCCACACTAGTGGCTCCATTCCATGCTCTAAATCATTGTCTTCATGAGGTTTAAGTAAACCTCCTTCCAATGCTCTTCAAATTCAGTGGCATATTATAAATCACATGCTGGCTTTTTCAATTGCCTGGGCATTATTTTGAAGATCTTGGGCTATTTTTTTTTAAAGCAGCAGATTTGTGGTAAAAGCTTGGCCGAATTTTCTCTATCATTTGCCAGATTTTTAATTTTAACTGTAGAATTTCCATTAATCTCAGTTGTAGTTTAATGGATGTGCTCTCTCACTAAATAATCATTTCATTTAATTAATTATGATATTGTCCTTTGGGCACTTCTTGGGGACTTTTAATGGCTTCATATTGGCTTCTAATCAGGTTCAGATTTTCCATATGGTCTTTTAAAGCTAAGTGTTATGAAATGAAATGTTAGCTAAGTGTCCCTGCCTCCCCTGCAAATTATCTTCACTCCTTTCAGGACCACCGTTTCAACATGACAGTTTCTCCTACTCTCACCTTTTCTCATGGAGTTTCTACAACTTTCTAGAATGCCCTTTGTGGCCTCTATGCAAGTGCCACCAGTGGGGTTCATATTCTGTTCCAACTCATGTTTCTCTCTCTTCCTATCCTCCTCTTTGGCCTCTAATAGTTGTGTATTGACTTTGGTCACAGACAGACCTGTTCTGTTACTTTGTTCACATTATTTCACATCTCGCTTTTATTCAACATCTTCCTCTGTAACAGGAGGAAAAATAATAGATTGTTATGAAAATAATATGTGCAGCATAAGCAAAATACTTAGCTCATCTTAAGTACAAAAATGTGTTTATTCCATTCTCTCTTGCCCCATAATTTAATGTTTTTTTGTGTGTGGCTAAGCCCTGATAATTCAATAAAATCTCCTGAAGGAATAGCATTGTATGCATTTCTTCTACAACCTACAAGAGCCTGTTCTATATTGAGACATACAGGATCTGAAGGAAAAAGATAACCAACTAGAATACAAATTGCTCTACTTCCTGAAAACAGATGAATGAACTGTGGTCAAATCTTGTGGACACTCGACTGTGAGTTCTCTTTGAGAGGAGAGCTCCTTAATGTTATTGTTAATCCTTGTGTAGGAGCCCAGCGGGTTAGTTAAGTCTCTGGATCAACACTGGCTCCACCAAGAACTTGCTGTGCCCCTTTAGGCAGTGCCTCTGTCTTTCAGTTTCCTATTCCATGAAATAAGAATAATAATGGTAAATGGTACCTACTTTATATCTGTGTTGTTCTAAATGAGTACACACACACATACACTGAGTATATAAATGTCTTGTAAGTGTTTGCTGCTATTATCACTTTGCCATTGTTATTCAGAGAGGTGGGTAAGAAGAGGCAGCCATTGTTGTCTTGAGAAGCAATGTAGCATAGTGGAAAGAGCATGGAGTTTGGATTCAGATAGACCTAGATTCTGGGAGGCCTTCCTTCTTCCAAGGTAAGATCTCCCATTCTGTTTTCTAATGCATAAGATGAAGCTAATTTTCCTACATTTTTGTGAGGGTGACATTAGATAAAATACTAATTGTAGATCACTTAGCACTGTGATTAACACAAAGAAGGTCCTCAAAAAATGGAGCTGACATTGTTTTTAATTATCATTATTACATTTCACTTAATGTATGTTAAGTCAGACCATTATTTTATTTGCCACCAAGAAAGAAGGAAACATGGCCAATTACATAATAATGGGCCATCAAGATGCGATATGTTTGATTTTCAGATAACGATGTGGGGAAGAAATATGTTCTAAATAGATGAAAAATACTAATTTGCTAAGTGAGGGATCATGAAATAGCTCATCTCCCAGCGAGGCTCCCTGGTCTGGGAGGTGGAGACAGTGAGAAGAAGTGTCTAAAGGGCAGTCAGTTCTTTAGACCTCAAGCCTGGGTGTCTGAGAGTACAACATTTCAATTTCCCTAAGTGCTACAGAGGGCTACTGGTAACTCGTGACTTTGCCCAGTTTCCTCTTTTTTCCTCGGGTATCGAGTCATAAGTATTTCAACAAAATGTGACTAAACTTAAACTAGACTGTCTATGAAATATTTCTATGATTGCCTTTTCTCAGGCTTCTCCACTTTAAATTTAAAAATAGCCCAAACACAGAAATTGCATAGACGTTTCCTTGCTCTTCAAGGCTTTTCCTTTAAAACTACAGCTGCACAAGATTTTCATTCCATTTCCTCTGAGTGACCATGAGAAAAATCTTTCCTTTGTCTTTTTCTGGTTCGAAGACCCTAGAGGATAAATCCAGTTTTGGGGACATTGCCAGATGTGAGATAGATCTACAAGGAAAACAATAAGCAATCTTTTCTGTTTGCAAAGACTAAATTCAGAGACTCCTGCTCTGACAGGTTACATATAAAACTAGCCCTGCACCTCTCCCCCAACTCCTCTTCTGATTAGATTTTCTTTGAAGGTCGAGTGAGATGAGTTAGAGTATCTTCTCTATTTCAGCTCCAGTGATGTGGGGGTGTTGCAATTTACACACAGAAGTAAAAACGTTGCGATGCCAGATTCTAAATCATCACTATCACTGAGTTTAGTCTAGTGCCACTGGCCTCATCAGACACATATTTCTCTCTGTCATAAGGGATTGTTGGCCCGTTTATTTCAAAGTCCTACAACACAACTGTTTCCTTTTCATTCCTACACGTGTTTTTGCTCAATATCAATCTAAATAGCTTTTTAAAAATTATAAATTATTTCATTGCCAAGTAATGCTGCAGTGTTCATTCCTACTCCTATTTCTAAGCATATGGTGCTCATCTTTTGCCACTGTAAGGAGGAAAGGGCCAACTCTCAGAGATCAAGAAAGGGCTCTCAGAACAGGACCATACATGGTAGGAGAAGAGCACTCCTTGAATGCTTGGACAGACTTTCTATTTATAGCTGCAACTTTTATAAGCTGCCCAGGCTTATAAAATCTGATGGGGACATGGCCAATACACCTTTGGTAGGGCCAGCTAGCTAGCTAAGTCCTGTAAGAAATTTTCCCTCTCGTGCAATAGTTACCTCCTAGTGCCATTTTGAAATAAAACGAGAAAGACCCTTTCCCACCCAAAAAAGGACGATTTCTTCCTTTAAATAAATCTAAAGGGTAATTTTCTAGCTGTGATGATGTTACCACCTGAAACTCGAAAGTTTCTCAGAGTTGATTTGACCAGAACAATTTGAGATAGAATATGACCAATTGACCAGAACACCCTTACAAAGTGTCTCCTGCCTTGTTCTCATTTGTATGATCTTTTGGAACAAGGACAATCCTACTGGCACTTGAATTTTCTACTATTTTATAACAATGCCTGGCAACTTGTAGATTGTCAACAAATCTTTGTTTAATCTCACCACACAAAGACAGCTGCTCTTAACATTTCAGCAAATACACCCTTTTAGAACCTAGTCGGAATTCAGTGTAAGAATTCCAAACTCAGTGGAATTGTATACAAGCCATACTGTGAGACAGGCAGTATTTCCAAGCAGAAAAAATGCTGGACACCAATTGTAGAACTTTTTAGCTAGTAAAGGGAAAAGTCCTTTTCTGACTCAAAGTCATAAAGATTGTTGCAGGTGGCTTCCCTAAAAAGAAACAGACCCTGAGATGAAGTCAAGTGTGAGAAAGTTTTATTAGGAGGAAACACATTTAAAAAGGGGGGAAAAAGAGAGAAACTAGGATTGGGCAAGGAGCTGTCAAACCATCATGTAGATTTGACATCTCTATCAGCACAACAGGAGTTCCAGAGCAAAGATTGCCCATCCAAGCAGTTCCTCCTTGGGTGGAAATGGCTCAAACCCTGAATTACCACCTTGCTCAGTCATTGGCTAACAGCCTCCCCAAGAACACCATGAATTTGGGCTAAAAGCTGAGGTAGAGCCAGACAACGCTAACAGCAGGAGGCTGACAGAGAATCCACATACTTGTAGCTAGCCAATGAGACCCTTCTCAAAAATGGATCTGGGTGGTGCCTTTTCCTGGTGGCCACAGAGAGATTTGCTTATATTTTCCTTCAAAGGAAAAACGCTGTTTATTGAGTTTTTTTTATTTATGAGTATTTTTTAAATTTTTATTTATATATTTGACAGGGAGAAACAGTGAGAGAGGAAACAGGCAGGGGTGGAGGGGTGGTTGAAGAGGGAGAAGTAGGCTAGGTGGGAGCTGGAGAGGGAGAAACAGGCTTCCTGCTGAGTAGGGAGCTCAGAGCAGGGCTCCATCACAGGACCCCAGGATCATAACTTGAGCCAAAGGCAAATGCTTAATCGACTCAACCACTCAGATGCCCCTGTGACGGTTTTATTTTTTTTTAATATTTTATTTATTTATTTATTTGACAGAGAGATCACAAGTAGGCAGAGAGGTGGGTGGGGGGAGTAGGCCCCCTGCTGACAGAGAGCCCAATGTGAGGCTCGATCCTAGGACCCTGAGATCATGACTTGAGCTGAAAGCAGAGGCTTAACCCACTGAGCTAACCAGGTGCCCCAAGAGTTTTATTTTTGAGTATGGTGTGAGTTAGGACTCTAAATTCCTCTGGCATTCTCTGAATGGTCCATCGCATCTCTAGGAATTTTAACGTGACCATTTAATGTGACACTGGATGTATTATTGGATAATTTTTTAAACTTTGGAAGAATGTTTCCTCACTCTCGGCTATGCACAATGTAAGGACTGTAGACACAATACACTTTTAAGGTTAATCTGCATTGTTAACTTTTTCCATTTACTTTCTTAAGTAGACTATCAACGAAAGAATAAATTAAGCCCCAATTTGTAATAGGGTCCAGTTTCTGTGGTGTGAATACTCCCACCATGACTGATGTCAAACTACCCATGTGGTGCCACTCGGAGCAGAGTTGGGAAGCGATAAGCAGTATCACACTATTATGTAGTATTTCCTCCATACAGATAAAATAGATATAAATAACCTCAAGAGCATAGATAATTGCAGTACATGCAAAAACATAATAAATTATAGTAAAATAATTAGTAAGTGATGAACTTTGGGGATTTATTACTTTTGGTTTTGATCTAAGTTACTTAATTGTAAATTTATATAATTTTTAATAATGTCTGTGTTTAAAAACCAGTTCACAAAATTTTTGAAAATTTAACAATAGGCTCTCCTGAGCTGGCACAAGTCAGATCCAATACAAACTAGAAATTTCCTTTTCGGGTACCTTACTTGGAGAAACGTGAGTACATATGCTCAGTGATGTAGGTATAAGAATACCTATTGCACTGGTGTTTATAACAGGGAAGAGTGAAAATGACATCCCTGTCCATACGTACACAAATTGATAAATAAACTAGGGCTTACTATGATTCCATATTAAATGGTGTTTGAAAATAAAGTAAGTTGGATTCTCATATATCAACATAGATCAATTCCCAGAGAAAGCCCCAAGTACCTTCATGTATTGTGATATTAATTGTGTAAAGCTTTAAACATGCAAACACATTTTAAATCTAGTTTATAAAAATATGTCTATATAATTAAGGTATAAAAATATTTATGAAAATGAAACACACAGGGGCGCCTGGGTGACTCAGTGGGTTAAAACCTCTGCCTTCAGCTCAAGTCCTGATCTCAGGGTCCTCGATCGAACCCTGCATCAGGCTCTCTGCTTGGTGGGGAGCCCGCTTCCTCCCCACCCACTGCCTGCCTCTCTGTCTACTTGTGATCTCTCTCTCTGTGTCAAATAAATAAAATCTTTTTTTTTTAAAGATTTTATTTATTCATTTGACAGAGAGAAATCACAAGTAGTCGGAGAGGCAGGCAGAGAGAGAGAGAAGGAAGCAGGCTCCCTGCTGAGCAGAGAGCACGATGCAGGACTCGATCCCAGGACCTGAGCCGAAGGCAGCGGCTTAACCCACTGAGCCACCCAGGCCCCCAAATAAATAAAATCTTAAAAAAAAAAAAAATGAAACACACAAAGGTAGTTACTTCTGGGGAAGAGATGCAGGTTAAGGCTGTATGGTAAATGTATCTATAATACTGTATTTCTTTAAGGGGAAAATGATAATCTGAGCAACCATCATGAAAGAGAGACAATCCAACACTACATACCCTTGATAGACATACACAAGATACCTGTGAAATATTCTTGCCAAAAAAGAGAATATATATCTACTTAAACTTGTACCTCCAATTCTCAATTTATAGAAAAACAAGGGACAAATAAAAAGATTAAATGGAACCACTGGGCTGCAAGCAACAAAGTCTGGAGTGTAGGTTTCTTCAGCATATAAATGGCAAGGAAGAAAATAGAAACAGAGGTAAGGAATCTACAGAGAAAAAGTGTTAGATCTATCCATCTACAGCAATGTATAGACTTGTTTTAGGTCTGATTCAAACAAATAAACTACTAAAAATTATGGGAAAAAAGAGGCAAATTTGAGTGCTGAATGAATACTCTAGAATAACAAGGAATTACTATTATTCAGGTGAGAATCATGTTGTAATTATACCTAAATAATTCTCTTGTTTAAGATATTAATGTTAAAAGAAGTCTGGATAAAGTGATGGATGAAAGCAGGTTAGGACCTGCTTCCAAATAAATCTGGGGAGCTGGAGGAAGTGGGCAGAGGTACAAATGAAACAAGATTGATGTTTCTCCTTTTATGTGTTTGAAATGTATAAACCTTACAAATGAGGTTTCCTTTTAGAGAAGGAGGAGAAGGGAGGAAAAAATGGACACAAACAAGAAAAAAAATAGACATCTATTCATTGGTGGTTTAACCTCCAACTGCACGTCATATTATTTTCTTTGTATTTTGGTAAGTTTGAAATATGACATGATTTACATTTTTAAAAGATTTAAATTTGTATAAATACCTCCTTGGTACCACAAACATAAAATACACTCTGACTGTATTTTACATGCCATGATCCAGCTTCAATGGAAAGAGAGAGATAAGTTATCAGCAGTGAGACTGGGGCTTCCCACAGCCTGCTGCCCATACGTGCCAGACACTTTTGATTTACCCTCCTACAGATTCCCTCAGCCCCTCCTCAGATAGTAGTGGACCACCACTATCTAGTGCCATGAGCCAGAAATTAACTCTTTGTATCCACTCCAACAAGCCTTCGTTCTGCTGCTGCACCCTGTGTGAGCAGCTCGACTGTCACATCTAGTTAAATTTCCTTGCGAGTTATTTACACTTTGCTCCCCGCTGAACGTTGAAGTCACAAGATAAGTTCATCAAAGACAGCGTTTCATTTCTAGAGTTCAAGATGCCTTGTTCTTGTGCAGATTAAGAGAGTATTTCATGATCTATTTTGTTTATAATATTATCAGGCCACTTAAGTGTTGCTGAGCAGTTTCAAACTCTTAAGAATGATTTAAACGCTTCCCATGCAAATTGCAAGTTCTCCCCACTGCCCACAAGCGCACACACTTTCATGCATTCGTAGTCATTAAAAGACTAGAAGGTAGTCTGTTGGCTGCTCACAAACAATATGGGAGAAGTTGGGCATCTTCAAAATCAAATGAATTAAAAAGAAAAAAAATACTGATCCGAGGCAGAGAATGGTTTCCACAATCTTCTAAAGATATTATGCTTGATAATGTTTACTAAATGTAAATCCTTTTCTTTTCTGAACCCCCAATTTTCAGACCTTGTTAGTTCTAGTTTTCCAATAAAAACAGAATTTCCATTAATCCACAGATTCAAAGAGGAGCCTGAATGCATTTCTGCATGAATCCCAAAAGGCCCACAGACCTCTGAATCAGGCTCTGCAACAAACCAATTGCTTCCTGGAAAGCCAGCATGGTGTTACTAAGAGTGTGGACTTTAAAACCAGATTGCTTGTGTTCAGATTCCAGTTCTATCATTACTAGCTGATAGTCCTTGGGAGAACCACTTAACCTTCCTATGTCTTGGTTTCCCTTCTTTAAAATGGGGATCATGGGGACGTCTGGGTGGCTCAGTCAGTCAAGTGTCTGCCTTGGGCTCAGGTCATGATCTCAGGATCCTGGGACAAGCCCTGTCTTGGACTTCAGGCTCCCTGCTCAGTGGGAAGCCTGCTTCTCTCTTCCTCTCTGCCATCCACCTCCCACTCATGCCCTCTCTCTCTCTCTATCTCAAATAAGTCAATAAAATATTTAATAAAATAAAATGGGGATAATAGCAGTACTTACCTTATAGGTATGTTGCATAAAAATTACATAAGTTAATATATGTAAAGCACCTAGAATAATGCTTGGCCTATAAGTAGGTGCTACTGGAGCTATTAACACTTGTCATTTAGCTACTGTCATGTAATTATCCAAACAGCACACTTTTTTGATAAGGTTAAATAACTTGTTGAACATTAGACAGTTCATAGTAGCGGAATATGGGTTAAGTCTGGGTTTGTCCAAAGCCTGTGTTCTTTCCACCGCACACCCTCTTTTGTGTGTTTATGAGACATACCAAGTCCCTGTGTAAATAAGAAAGCCATGTTTATAATGGGGCATGAAATTTAAAAGCCTATGTGACTTGGGGATATTTCAGTGTAAGGAAATTGAAAATAATAAGATATAATTGTCCAGTTCCTATATTGAGAGATTTCAATCAGACACTGAGAGAAATTTAGAAGGTTGGATTGGAGTATTGGATGATTAACATCTTAGTGTAAATGTTCAGAATATTTAAACTAGTTCGTGTTCTTGGAACACTAAAAAAAACTAGCTCATGTTGTCTTGGTTTAATTCGTTAAGCGGCGGTGTCTTGTATACTGACAATAAACATTAGTGGTACCAGGATTAAATATGAAACTATTATGAGTCATAATAATTACTTTCAAGTCATCTTGAGAAAGAAGATGTATTGTGAAAAAAGTGTCTTACTTGAAATCCAATGAGAAAATATGTTACAGCCATCTCTAAACTCAAACATAGTAACAAAAATGTCGTTTTACATATTGCTGTGGGGTTGGATTGTGCCTCCCAAAAAGAAGTCCTCAACCTGGATACCTGTGAATTATGTGATCTTAATATGGAAATAACGATTTTTATGTATGTAATCAATTTAAAATGATGCTGAACTGAATTAGAGTGAATCCTAATCCAATATGACTAATGTCCTTATAAGAAGAGAAGAGACAGAGATGAACACAGAGAAAAATGCCCTGTGATGACAGGCAGAAACGGAATGATGCTTCTCCAAGCCAGGGAGTGCCAAGGTTTTTGCAAAAACTAGGAGGGAAGCATGGAGCAGATTCTCCCTCAGAAACTTCAGGAGGAACCAACCCTGCTGACTCTGAGATTTGAGATTTCTAGCCTCCTGAACTGTGAAGGAACACATTTCTGCTGTTTGAAGCCAGCCAGTTTGGGGCCCTTTGTCCATGGAAAACAAATACACACATATAGGTTAATTCAATGACCACATCAATAAATGATTGACAATTTAATAAAAACATTTATGTGCTGACAGTATTTTCCTTAGCACATTATTTTTAGCTATTTCCATTTGCAGTAAGTCAAAATAGTTTAAAATACTCAGAGACACACACAAACATAAGATTGTACGCAAAGAACAAAGAAATGACAGAAGGTATGATTTGGCACTTAACGTGTTAAACACGCACCCTTATCAAATAAGTAAGACATGGTGAGAAGAATCACAGGCATGACATTCTCTTAGAGTCCAAAAAACCTGCTGTCAAAAAATATTCAATTACTTAGGGATGTCTTTTTCCCCCCAGTTTTATTCAGATATCCTTGACACACATCACTGTGTAAGTTTCAAGTGTACAACATAATGGTTTGACTTATGTGTATTGTGAAATGGTGACCACATAAGTTAGTTAGGATCCATCACCTCCTATAGATACAGTAAAAAGAGACAGGAAAAGAAAAACCCTAGTTATAAGAACTGTTAGAATTTACTCTCCTAACTTTCTCGTATATCATACAGTGGTGTTAGCTATAGTCATCATGTTGTATGTTACATCCTAGTACTTATTTATCTAGTAGCTGGAATTTTATACCTTTGAGCACATTCCTCAATTCCCGTCCTCCCCACCACCACCTCTGATAACCACAAATCTGATCCCTTTTTTACGAGTTTGAATTTTTTGTTTTGTTTTTAGATTTCACATGTTAGTGAGATCATACAGTATTTGTATAGTTCTGTTTGACTTATTTTGCTAGCATAATGCTCTCAAGGGCAGGATTTCCTCAGTTTTTATGACTGAATAATATTCTGTTGTATATATACTACCACTTCTTTAAAGGATGCTTTTTTTTTTTTTTTTAAGTAGTCTCCATGCGCAACATGGGGCTTTGAACTCATGACCCTGGGATCAAGAGTCTGATGCTCTACCTACTGAGCCAGCCAGGCACCCCTAAAGGATGTCTTTTGAAACAGAGGCTGAACATATTTTATTAAAAAAAAGACTTATGAAAACATAAATAAACATTGAAAAAATAACTAGACCTAAAACGGGAAGATTTTGATCAAATAATCTATTGAGCTTTATCTTAAGTCATTTAATCAATCCATCATTTGATAGATGGCTAACATTTTGTTTGCTGCTTTGGGGCGAAAAGAAAAAAAATTGAATATACTGTGTGTCCTTAAGAGGCATCATTCAGATTAGATCACAGTTTGTTTCCTGTACTCACTGAACCCAAGCTATACCCAAAGCCTCTTTAAATACAAACACATAAATCATTTGGTTTTTTAAATACATCACTTACAGATGCATATAACTACTTGCAGTGGACATAAATGTGGAGAACAAATGCAGTAAACATAAAAAATCTACTTCAGAGACGTGCTTTCAGTCTTTTATATGTACACTGTTTTGCATCAAAATAATTCTTTTCTAAAAAGTTATTTTTATTGAGATATAATTGACATATAATATTGTATCAGTTTTAGGTGTACAACCTAAGGATTTAATATATGTATATTTGCAAAATGATCACTGCAATAAGTTTAGCTAGCATCCGTCAACACACATAATTTTTTTATGATGAGCAATTTTGAGATCTACTCTTTTAGCAACTTTCAAATATATAATACAGTATCATTAACTGTATAATCACCATGCTGTACATTACACCTTCCTATGTTATGTATACATTAAATACATGATCTTATAACTGGGAATTTGTACCTTTTGACTACCTTCACCCATTTTACACACCCACCTTCAATTCCTACCTCTGGAAAACACCAATCTGTTATTTGTACCTATGAGTTTTTTGTTTTGTTTTGTTTTTAGATCCACATGTCAGTGAGATCATGCAGTGTCTTTCCATGACTTATTTCATTTAGCATAGTACCTCAAGGTCTGTGTATGTCTGAATAATATACCATTATATACCACTATACTATTCCATATATATACCAAATTCCATTGTATACCGTATACCATTCCATACATATGTACCACATTTTTCTTATCCATTCAGCTGTTGATGACACTTGGGTTGTTTCCATGTCTTGGTTATTGTAAACAATGCTATAATGAATATGGGAGTGCAGGTACCTTTTTGAGACAGTGATTTCGTTTTCTTCAGATAAATACCCAGAAGTAGAATTGCTGGGTCATATGGTTGTCCTATGTTTAATTTTTCTGAGAAATCTCCCTACCGTTTTTTCATAGTGACTGCACCAATCTATATGCCCACCAACAGTGCACAAGGGTTCCTTTTTCTCTGTATCCTCACCAATACTTGTTATCTTTTTGATAAAAACCATTTTAGCAGGTGTGAGGTGGTATCTTATTGTGATTTCATCAAATCTTTAGATGTCTATTAATGAGCCAGCAATAGACTATGTCTAAAATTTTCAATAAAGAAATGGAAAACTCATAGTGACAAGAGGGGAAAAATTTTAAACAAGTACTTTATGGACTTGAATCCAGTTATAAGTATGAGATATTGGGTTTGTGAGCATTAAAGATAGCAGAATATAAATCTGAAACTGACACAATCTTCATTTTAGTAAATATCACAATCTCATACAACTGGTGCATGTGAATGTCCTGCACAATTTAAACATATCAACACATCAGGAATATTCCGTTAAGAAATAATATGAAGAAAACATTATGTAAATGGTTCTTCTGTAATGACAATAAAAACGCTGAAAATACGTACTTATTTTCTTTTCTCCACAAAAAGAAAAGAAGCAATGTTAAGTAGATTAGAAGTGTATGATTAATTCTGGAAAAAAGATTCTCATAGCATTTGTATAATTAACTTACTCTCTTATACTTGATAACATTTCCATCAGATTTACTTAGTGAATGTTTAGAAAGATTTATAAAAAGGAGTACCTTTCTTAACAACACTGATTTCACAAACAACTGATAATTACTATCTCTTGGGCACTCCAGGAAGAAGATGCTGACATGGAGATAGGAGAGTGTGCAGTTTATTGGGGAATTATATCCGTGAAAAATAAAGGGAAAAGGATGCAGAATTGGGCAGGGACAGCTTTCAGAACGTGATGCTGACCTGATACCTGTGAAAGTTTCAGGGGAAAGGAATGAAAATTTGGCAGGGAGAACGTCAAAGCAGCAGGCAGATCTGACAAAGTCTGGGCCAACCGAGTGGGGAACTTGGAGAACATAGTTCCCTGTTAGAGGAGCCCCGTGTTGGGCAGACATGGCAAGGCTTTACTACCCACTTAGTGCTCAGCTACTAGCTGGGGGCTCCCCAGGGAGAGCATGGTGTCAGCCCAGCCACGGAGGTATATCCTGAAGCCTTGGGTACTGGAAGCAGTTAACGACACTCCCTTTATCTGAATTGTCTGTTTTCTCAAAGAAAGATACGAGCAGAACATGACCACTCCTCATATAAAAACTTACAGTTCTCCTGCCGCACAACTGGAGTGTTGGTCTCACACCTCTCCCTTTCTTGCATCCCCTTCCCGGACACACCTCGTTATTTCACTCTGCTTCATTAAAGGCATCCAAATCGGCAAAGAAGTCAAATTATCATTCTTCGCAGATGATATGATACTATATGTGCAAAACCCAAAAGACTCCACTCCAAAACTGCTAGAACTTGTGCAGGAATTCAGTAAAGTGTCAGGATATAAAATCAATGCACAGAAATCAGTTGCATTTCTCTACACCAACAACAAGACAGAATAAAGAGAAATTAAGGAGTCAATCCCATTTACAATTGCACCCCAAACCATAAGATACCTAGGAATAAACCTAACCAAAGAGGCTAAGAATCTATACTCAGAAAACTATAAAGTACTCATGAAAGAAATTGAGGAAGACACAAAGAAATGGAAATATGTTCCATGCTCCTGGATTGGAAGAATAAATATTGTGAAAATATCTATGCTACCTAAAGCAATCTATACATTTAATGCAATTCCTATCAAAGTACCATCCATCTTCTTCAAAGAAATGGAACAAATAATTCTAAAATTTATATGGAACCAGAAAAGACCTCGAATAGCCAAAGGGATATTGAAAAAGAAAGCCAAAGTTGTTGGCATCACAATTCCGGACTTCAAGCTCCATTACAAAGCTGTCATCATCAAGACAGCATGGTACTGGCACAAAAACAGACAGATAGATCAATGAAACAGAATAGAGAGCCCAGAAATAGACCCTCAACTCTATGGTCAACTAATCTTCGACAAAGCAGGAAAGAATGTCCAATGGAAAAAAGACAGCCTCTTCAATAAATGGTGTTGGGAAAATTGGAGAGCCACATGCAGAAAAATGAAATCGGACCATTTCCTTATACCACACACAAAAATAGACTCAAAATGGATGAAGGACCTCAATGTGAGAAAAGAATCCATCAAAATCCTTGAGGAGAACACAGGCAGCAACCTCTTCGACCTCAGCCACAGCAACATCTTCCTAGGAACATCACCAAAGGCAAGGGAAGCAAGGGCAAAAATGAACTATTGGGATTTCATCAAGATCAAAAGCTTTTGCACAGCAAAGGAAACAGTAAACAAAATCAATAGACAACTGACAGAATGGGAGAAGATATTTGCAAACGACATATCAGATAAAGGGCTAGTGTCCAAAATCTATAAAGAACTTAGCAAACTCAACACCCAAAGAACAAATAATCCAATCAAGAAATGGGCAGAGGACATGAACAGACATTTCTGCAAAGAAGACATCCAGATGGCCAACAGACACATGAAAAAGTGTTCCATATCACTCGGCATCAGGGAAATACAAATCAAAACCACAATGAGATGTCACCTCACACCAGTCAGAATGGCTAAAATCAACAAGTCAGGAAATGGCAGATGCTGGCGAGGATGCGGAGAAAGGGGAATCCTCCTACACTGTTGGTGGGAATGCAAGCTGGTGCAACCACTCTGGAAAACAGCATGGAGGTTCCTCAAAATGTTGAAAATAGAACTGCCCTATGACCCAGCAATTGCACTACCGGGTATTTACCCTAAAGATACAAACGTAGTGATCTGAAGGGGCACGTGCACCCGAATGTTTATAGCAGCAATGTCCACAATAGCCAAACTATGGAAAGAATCTAGATGTCCATCAACAGATGAATGGATCAAGAAGATGTGGTATATATACACAATGGAATACTATGCAGCCATCAAAAGAAATGAAATCTTGCCATTTGCGACAACGTGGATGGAACTAGAGGGTATCATGCTTAGCAAAATAAGTCAATCGGAGAAAGACAACTATCATATGATCTCCCTGATATGAGGAAGTGGAGATGCAACATGGGGGCTTAAGTGGGTAGGAGAAGAATCAATGAAACAAGATGGGATTGGGAGGGAGACAAACCATAAGTGACTCTTAATCTCACAGAACAAACTGAGGGTTGCTGGGGGGAGGGGGGTTGGGAGAAGGGGGGTGGGGTTATGGACATTGGGGAGGGTATGTGCTTTGGTGAGTGCTGTGAAGTGTGTAAACCTGGCGATTCACAGACCTGTACCCCTGGGGATAAAAATATATGTTTATAAAAAATAAAAAAAAAATTGTAAAAATGTTCTTAACCAAGGAGTCTCTAGCTTTGAACTAATTCCTATAGTGTTCAACTTCATAAGGCCAGTGAGTTAGACCTTCTCTGCTCCCTCCATTCCTCAGACCATATCAGAGAAAAAATCCTCACTTCAGCGCTTACACAGAAGTGAATTGGTGGTAGAATAGATATCTCATAATGCTCAAATCATAGTTTCCATACCCTACTAACAATTAACAGTCTGGCTTTCAAAATCAACCTGCATTCTTAGAATTGTCTATATATTTACCCACTTTCTCAAGCTTTTAAAACTACAGTACAAGTAGGGGAAGAGTAGAATATCCTTTTTTTCCCCCCCTAATTATTCTGAAAATAGTCACTTATTTTGAACTCATTACTTCCCAGCTAGGTGCTAAGGCAGGGGTTGCAAATTCAGATGCTCATGGAGCCTGTGGGTATCTCAAATTAGAGAAGGAGGCAGTGGGAACATGGAAACTGTGGTGAACTGGACCACATAGACTCCTGACCAAAGGATCCTGCCCTTCTTCAGTTGTAGTTCACTGATAGGGGGTAAAAATATAGACCCAGATTGGCCAAACGTCCACTTTTCCAAGAGAAAACCAAAATGAAGCATTTTTTAAAGTGGCAATAAGAAGGCAATGTGGTACCCTATCAAATTATAAAATGCTGGGGCGCCTGGGTGGCTCAGTGGGTTAAAGCCTCTGCTTTCGGCTCAGGTCATGATCCCAGGGTCCTGGGATAGAGCCCCGCATTGGGCTCTGTGCTCAGCAGGGAGCCTGCTTCCTCCTCTTTCTGTCTGCCTCTCTGCCTACTTGTCATCTCTGTCTGTCAAATAAATAAATAAATCTTTTTAAAAAATTATAAAATGCTGATACTCTTAACATATTGTTAAAAAAAATTCAACCAAGTAAATGTAAAGATCTATTTGGCTGCATTAAATGATTGACGAATCAGGCAGCATCCCATCTGAGAAGCTGTACAAAATGGTGGGCTTTTATAGGAAGGAAGGTGGGGTGAGAAAATTTATAAACAGAAGAAAAGAAAGGATTTTTCCGGACAAGATCACCTTATATTAGGGGGAGCGGTGGGAGGTGGGGTGAGGGGGGTCTTATTAGACAGATTACCTCATGTTCCCTTGGGAGGTTGGAGAGGGCCCAAGTGATGGATTACCTCAGTGGCGCTTATCAAAAAAATTCCTGATTGACAGGTTGAGACATATTTCTGGGGGAGGTTGAAATTACGATCAGGTTAGGTGTTAAGCCCTGGTTTGGTAACATGGACTGGACCCAGTAAAGCTATTTTGGAATTGTGGGGTTATTTTTTTTCATTTTTTTTTAAAACAATATCCCACAGAAAAATCCTATCAAGTACACAAAGATATATGTAGACTCCCAGTTATTTGTAGTGCTGAAAATGGCATTGGGGTAAAAGTAAAGGGTCATCAATGAAGAATGGAGTAAACCAACTGAGTACATCCACAAAATGGAAAGATACATAAATATACCTAGCAAAACAGTTTTAATTTTTTTTTCCCTTTCCCTTCTCTCTTTTTTCTTCTCTTCTTCTTTCCTCCTTTCTACCATGCTATCTATCCCTTTTCTAGAGTGGAAAAAGCAGCTACATTTCACTCCTTAAAGCATCTGTAATACAAACCAAACAAAAACCAACCAAACAAAAAATTGCCTTGAAGCCAACTTCACTCTTCCAGTGTCCTTTGAGCGACATCATTTAGTCCCGCAACTGGAGGATCCCTGCCTCTAGAAAAATGTAAGAGCATCTTTGTTTGTGGTTTGGAGAAGCTGCCTCTCCCTGTGATACATTAAAAAAGAACAATTTGCTTTGTTTAATAACACCTCCAAGAAGGAATGGCCTGGAGAGGAAGGGCCTTCCCCCAGAATCTGAGAGTGGCCCAAGTTTTGGTAGGACTCTCCATGCTATGGTCGGGACCCTCAAAAATAACTGTTAACGCAGAAAGAAAAACGCCAGTAGACTAGAACTTGTGGGGATATTTTGAGGAACCTTTTGGGGATTTGGGGTGAATTCCACAATAATTGTCTTTGGGAAAATATTTTAGCTTTATGTCTTATGGAAATATTGACTAAAATAAGGGAACATAGGGACGCCTGGGTGGCTCAGTGGGTTAAGCCGCTGCCTTCGGCTCAGGTCATGATCTCAGGGTACTGGGATCGAGTCCCGCATCGGGTTCTCTGCTCCGCGGGGAGCTTGCTTTCTCCTCTCTCTCTCTCTCTGCCTGCCTCTCTGCCTCTCTCTGTGTCAAATGAATAAATAAAATCTTTAAAAAAAAATAAACAAGGGAACGTAACCGTGATCACTTTAATTCAGTAAATATTTGTTGAGACAGTTATTGAATCTGCTTTGCGTAGAGCAGTACCCTGGGCAGGATGGGACGAATTTCGATAAAAATGATATCCAGAAGTTGTCCCCATCCTCAGGGAACTTACTGTTTCAAAATGAGCTGTCCAAGAGGCAGCCACTAGGCACATGTAGCTGTTTAAATTTAAATTAATTAGAATTAAACAAAATTTAGGATCCGGTAGCTCAGGCACAACTACCACGTTTCACGTGTTCTATAGCCACGTTTCCATCATCTGGTCCTAGAGGAGGGGTTTGCAGGGCTTTCCGGTTTTGTGAGTCTTAGAGTCTCTGTCATATCTACTCCAATCTGTGGTCGTGGGGTAAAAGCAGTCATCCCCAGCGAGTGAACAAATGGACATGGCCGTGTTCCAGTAAACCCTGATTTACCGAAATAGCCAGCAGACCAGATCTGTCTTATGGACCGTGGCTTGTTGAGCTCTTGTCTACAGAAAGTAACAACTAGCTCCTAGGGTAAGGCTTTCACAGGAAATAGAGAATAAAGTAATTGCCTTTCTGTAGAAATTCAGACAGTCCTTATGGATACATGAGCTATAATAATAAATGGTTTTGGTTTTAGACCCCTGAGTTCTAGGAAATTTGTCAGAGAGCAGTAGGTAATGGACATGCTTCACCCTGTTACCTCTCTAAAACCTTGCTTCAAAAACCTTCTGAATACCAACATGTGTATTTAGCGTATTTTTTTTTATCTTTTAATGCTCAAAATCCACATCCTCAATGGAGTCTTTAACAGCGTTCTCATGCAAATCTTTCAGTCTCTCCCCTAATGGCCATAAACGTTTTAACATCTCTATGGCCACTCACTGGTTTCTGTTTGGTATAAGCTTTTCTCTCTAAGGAGATAAGTAAGCTGTTGCACAATGGCCTTCATCCTTCAATCCTCAGCATCTAACACAGTTCAGCACCTAGTAGGTGTTCACTAAATATTTGTTAAATCAGTACAGCCATGATTGACATTATGAGCAATGCCTTCAGATCCCATATATTTGGCAATTTTATAAAAGTTACATGTTCTAGATATTTTAATATCTAATATTTCTAGATATTTAATTATTTTTTTTAAGATTTTATTTATTTATTTGACAGACAGAGATCACAAGTAGGCAGAGAGGCAGGCGGTGGGGGGGGGGGGAAGCAGGTTCCCAATGCGGGGCTCAATCCCAGGACCCTGAGACCATGACCCGAGCAGAAGGCAGAGGCTTTAACCCACTGAGCCACCCAGGCGCCCCTCTAGATATTTTAAAATCTAATGTTTGTTTTAATAGATTTTTTTCCTAGATATTTTATATCTAATGTTCGTTAAGCATTGCTCAGTCCTTGCACAGCTCAGTATTGTCTGTACAAAGATTCGCTGAAGCTACGAGTTTCTATACGTAGTGCTTCATTCATCTAAATTTTCAGCCCAGAACCCTTTTTGTTCATGGATGTCAGGATCTCCAGACAGATCAGTTACTTGTCTGTGCTTTATATTGTTTCTAAAAAAAACTTACAGATGTTCATTTTGCAAAATGGCATGATTTTCATTTTTGAATTATGGGAACGGCAGTTGTGTTTTCACCTAAAGCTGCTGTGAATATATTTTTAAGTGAGTATAATTTGCATATTAAATTTGCATGTTTATGACCGGGGGTTGTAATTGAAAACAAGGGAGTTGGAAACAGAGAAAATGAAAGATTATTATTATTATTATTTAATAATCCAACTAGTATCTAGTTAGAAGTCCTTTTAACAAGGAAGAAACATTCATAATATCAAATTATAAAATATTACAATACTGAAATATATTTTCATAAAAAACTACACAGGTAAATGACTGCATTCATCTCTCATAGGGGAGAAACCTATTCTGCTGTATGGAATTGCATTATTTTAAAGGTCTAGAGAAATAACTACCAGATTTTTTTATTATTCAACACAAATGACCTCTGTCCCAAAACTACAGTGTTTCTTAAAATTGATAAAGTTTATTATCTGTCTGATATAACTTTAATGTTTTAGTCATGTGTTTTAAAAAAATCAGAAAATAAAAGCAAAATGAGATAATTTGTATTGTAAGAGCTACATTTTTTTAAAAGATTTATTTATTTATTTATTTATTTATTTATTTGACAGACAGAGTTCACAAGTAGGCAGAGAGGCAGGCAGAGAGAGAGGGGGAAGCAGGCTCGCCACTGAGCAGAGAGCCCAGTGTGGGACTCAATCCCATGACCCTGGGATCATGACCTGAGCCGAAGGCAGAGCCTTTAACCCACTGAGCCACCCATTTTTTTACACCCATGTAGTTATCATTTCAGAATGGATATTAAAAACAGCCATTCATAATGGTCTTCTAGAGTCACACAGAAATTTGAACCAGATGACATAAAAGGGCCCTAGATTGTATTTATTTTCTGTATGTTAAATCCATTATTATTAATTTGTATCAAATGTCATTTACTCTCCAAACTTTCAAATAAGTGAACACATGCATCAGAGAAGAAAACTAGTCAAGAAATAAAAATGTAATTGGCTAAAATTCCTATCACATGTAAATGTCTTATATAATATATAAACCATCATTTTCATTAATATGTGGCTCCAATTATAGCAGCTGCCTCAGGTGTGTCTTTTTCCTGGAACAAATTGATACCACTGGCCCATGGTATGCCAAGGCTATCGAGGGTAGTAAACATTTTCATTCTATGCTGACAATAGAAGACACAGATGTAGTTTACCTTTCCCTGGCGGGACAGCTGGACACCCTCACTGTCTTCCATCACAGTGGTGACAAGTCAGTGGTTCGGTGCCACTACTGAGTCCACAGAGAGATGGATTGTCTCCTGATCCCACAGGTGTTCACACGGTCCCCTCCATTGACGACAACATGCTGATGAGGGTCTAGAAAGCATGTAGGGCAGCTGTGCAAGATGCCTTGATCAAATACTTGTGTTCCAAGGGATAGGATATTAGTTCCAGTAAAATGCAGAGATTTGCTGCTTCAGTAAGATTTCTGGGGGTCCAGTGAAATTGAGCATATCTGTACACCCACTCCAAAGGGAAAGAGAAGTTCCTATACTTTTTCACGGTCTACCATAGAGAAAGAGACACAGTGTTGAGTAAGCATTTTTCAGTTTGGGAAGCAACATGTATCACATTTAAGCATACTGTTCTCATTCATTTGACAGACTTACCAAAAGGCTTAGTACTTTTAATAGGTCACAGAACAGATGAAAACATAACAAAAATGTAATGCAAGGGTCCTTACTATCCAGAAGCTTTGATTGTTCTCAAGGGCCTCTGAGCAGTTATGATACTTCTGCCAAACACTGGGGAAAACATTCTCAGGTTGGCTTCCAAGGTCTTAGAGCAAACCACATGTTTTTAGCAGTAACGATCTTCTTTGAGGAATAGTTCTTGATTTGATGTATCTCTGATGGAGAATGAAAGGCTGACTTTGGAACATCAGTGATGTGATGCCACTGTTGTTATCATAAACTGGGAGTTACCAAACTTCTTAAGTCGTGAAGTTAGGCATATGCAATGACATTCCATTATTCAGGTGGTGATAAAATATACCAGTCTAGACGTGGTAGACCTTGAAAGCACAAGACAAAAATCTTACCTTCATTTGTCCCTTTATTTTGACTAATTCATATATTTTATTCTTTTTTTGCCCTTGTTCACATAAACTCAGGGTCAAGGATTTGACTTTTCTTTTAGAGCACTGGTCATTACTGCTTACCATAAGAAGAAATACTGCTGCTGTGCTTCATATATATAATACATGTTGTGTGTATTAGATGTTTATAATACATGTATTTATTATATATTAAATATATACTACGTAATTAATTATTATAGCCAATAATCAATTAAATATATAGCAATATTAATTGATTATTTACTTTTAATTTCTATTTAATTAATTTAATATAATTAATTGATTCTATTCTGACATTTACTATACTTGAAAATATTATATGTTAAATATATAAATATTTATTTTATATATAAGGCATGTTGTCTTTGTGTTATGTCTGCACAGTATAATCAGGAAATTCTATTTGACTTGAAGTGACAGAGCTCCACTAATGCAGGGGGAGGACGCAAGGAGGATTCTAGCCTTCTGTTTAAAAAGTACTTTTGCAACATATACTTAATGCTTGAGATGAATGGGAGGGAAAATGAACTGCTTTTTAATACACTTCCAGTTTGGTAAAACACTTGACTATGTTCCCACTTCCAGAAAATACCTTTGTTCTTTTGAGGGGAAATGGAGGCTGAAAAGGAACGAGAAAGAAAGTGGGGGATGGGGAGAAAGAAGAAAAAATGAATGAAAGATTAAGTAGGAAGAGAGAGTAGGAGGATCTTTCTCAAGAAATTTGCATTGTGGGTACATTTTTATAATTATTAAGTCCTTCTTTAATTAAAACCTTTTTCAAGTTCTTTTTTTTTTTTTTTTAAAGATTTTATTTATTTATTTGACAGAGAGAGATTACAAGTAGGCAGAGAGGCAGGCAGAGAGAGAGAGAGGAGGAAGCAGGCTCCCCGCTGAGCAGAGAGCCTGATGCGGGACTCGATCCCAGGACCCTGGGATCATGACCTGAGCCGAAGGCAGCGGCTTAACCCACTGAGCCACCCAGGCACCCCTCAAGTTCTTTTTTTTCTTTTCGAAAGCAATATGTGTCATGTAACAATGCATTAACATGTATAGAAAACAACTGATTCCTTCCTCGCCTCTGGTCTAAGGTGACCAATGTCATCTAATCTGGCATGTGATCATCCTCACCTCTTCCCTTATGTATATAAACCCTCACAAGGTATTTGGAGGTTTTTTTGTTTGTTTGCTATTCTAAATATTAGATAATACTGTTCATATTGTACTGAAACTTACATTCCTCACTTAATGATATATCATGGACATCTCAAGTCAATGGAAATTTCTTAGCGTTTTCCCTGAACTGAATTGAGTTTATTTGCTTAGGTCTCTGCATTTGTAGTTGGTTTCCTCCATGAGGTCAGCATGGAGACTGGACTGGATCAGTGATGTTCTTTGCCCTACTCTGTGGTCATAGACTGCCCACAGGAGATCGTACCATCCGAATTGTATTACCAAGAAAAAAGCATGATATCTAGGTTCATCCCATCTTTGTCATATATGAAAGATACCATGATATTCACTGGAAACAAAATGATAGAAACGGAAAATCTCAGGGGTTGAAGGGGCTATCCAGTGCTTAAATTGTAATCTATAAAACCCCTACCAATTTATTATTCCATCTCCGCTTACATTTCTCTGATAGAGCACCTACAAAAGCAGACAGCCTATTCCATAATAAGAAAGCTAACTTTTACTGAACGTTTATTCTGTACCAGACACAATTGAAAGTGCTCGGTGGGAAGCATCTCATTTAATCCTTACAAAAACCCTATGGGGAGGCGTTACTATTACACCTATTTCACAGAATAAACCAAGGCACAGATCACAGGGCTAGGAAATGGTTATAGTTGATCTGAAGTCAATGGGAAGCCATACTCAATGTCTACACCCTACTGCCTCCCAGAGGCAAGTTTATAAAACTGTGAATGCCCACCCTTTTCCTTTACAGACCTAAACATTTTTTTCCCATACTTTTGTTTCATTGCTCCTACTTCTACTCCTCTTATTTCTAAGAATACTCCTAAAAGCTTTTGCATATGAAAATACTTATTGAAAGTAGCTAAGCAGTTCTTTTTTATTATTATTATTAGTTTTTAGTCTAGAAACTAGAGGGTATTTAATGGAAGCTTAAGAAAGATCAGCTCAGAGCACTCCCAGTAGGAACAGTGAGAAAATGGTAGTGTCCATATGTCTCACTTATGACAGACCCCAAATCAAGCCAACTGTGTCTTCATAGGAAAGAGGACTGAAAATTTCCAGAGGAAGGATTAAGTATCCAGCGCTAAAATGCAAAATATTAATAGGAAACACTAACATAACACCATTATATTTTTGAAGTCTCATTCATCAGTGAAATGCATGCTCCTAAAAAGACTCCCACAGAATACCTCACATACCTAAAGATTAAGTCTTTTAAGAAAACAATGGCAAAAGAGAGTATGGCACAAGAAACGAGTTTAACAAGGTTCCAGTTATAGGTATTCAAAGATAGTGGCAGATACAATAATAAAATTAGCATCAAAATCACCAAAAATTTCCACATTTATCCTGAGGATGGATTTAGTGAAAATTCAAACGGAAAACAAAATCAGATGGTACAGTGGAAGTAAGATGTCCATGATGAATATCTAGTATGTCAATCAAAGGTTAAATGAGGATATACTAATACAAGGTCTTTAACTATGTTCCTTTCACTGTTTAGAAAACCTATGATTTAGGTTATAATTTCCATTTATAATAAACTCTTGTATCAGAAGATTGTTTTTTTTAAGATTTTATTTATTTATTGGACAGAGATCACAAGTAGGCAGAGAGGCAGGCAGAGAGAGAGAAAGAGAGAAGCAGCCTCCCTGCTGAGCAGAGAGCCTGATGAGGGGCTCGATCCCAGGACCCAGAGATCATGACCTGAGCCAAAGGCAGAGGCTTTAACCCACTAACCCACCCAGGCGCCCCAGAAGATTATTTTTTCTCACTTTTTCTCTATCCTTTGTACTTACAGAAAGGGCAATAAAATTAGTTATTTTCTTGAAATCCAGGCCATATGAATGTTATAGCTCTTTTATTTTGCTAAGTTATTTGCACATGTGTGAGGTCTAGAGCTGATGGAGTTTCATTCCTGATGACGCCCCCACATTTTCCACACTGCTTATTTCTCAGTGCATCCATCATTTCTTTAAACTCAAGATGTCAACCCATGTACTATTGTCTTGCATTGAAATAATGTAGAACCTAACACTAAACACTCCACCCAAACAGTCAAAATAAAAATTAGTAAAGAAAATGTAACTTCACTGGGTGATTATGGGCTTTTTTGCTTATTCCATTTCTTATTTGCAAATTATAAGCAATTTTGTATAATACTTGGATACAATTTGGTTCTCTCTCTCTCTCTCTCTATATATATATATATATATTTTAAATTTGACAGAGAGAGAGAGAGAGAGAGAGAGAGAGATCACAAGTAGGCAGAGAGGCAGGCAGAGGAAGAGGGGGAAGCAGGCTCCCCGCCAAGCAGAGAGCCTGATGCGGGGCTCAATCCCAGGACCCTGGAATCATGACTAAGCTGAAAGCAGAGGCTTAACCCACTGAGCCATCCAGGTGCCCCAGGTTCTATATTTTTTTTAAATTAATGAACTTTAAAAATGTTTTAATTAACATATAATGTATTATTTGCTTCAGGGGTACAGGTCTGTGAATCATCAGTCTTACACAAATCACAGCACTCACCATAGCACATACCCTCCCCAATGTCCATTTTAAAATCATTGTTTAATCTATCTGAATATCCCTGTTATTGGTTAGCTTTGAACTAGATTATTAATTATTAATTGAATAAATTAAAGATAATTCAACCAGTCATTAGTACTTTGGGGACTTAATATTCTGTTTTCTAAATTTAAGTGGGGACGATGTGGACTTTAAGAACAAACTGGTAGTTACCAGGTGTGGGGATGAGTGAAATAGTTGAAGGGGTTAAGAGTATATATATCGTGACAAGCACTGAATAATGTATAGAATTATTGAATAACTACATTGTACACCCCAAACTAATATAACACTGTATGGTAATCATATTAGAATTAAAATAATAATAATAAATAAAAATAAAATGTGTATTTTAATGAAAATTAGTTAACATAATTTTCTGAACCATTGTATACATAAATACATAATAATTAATATGTCTATTTATTTGAAAATTTCTATGAAATATTCCTGTAGAATATATGCAGGGGATTGGCTAGCTTTGGACATTTCTTTACTTGATATATAATAGGCATCTAACATGTATTAGTTCTAGATACAACATAATGATTTGACATACATATTTTTGTGAAATGATTACCACAATAAGTTTGGTTGACATCCAGCACAATATATTGTTACAAATTTTTTTTCCTTGTGATGAGAAATTTTAAGAACTACTCTTCGTCAACTATCATATGATCTCCCTGATATGAGGAAGTGGTGATGCAACATGGGGGCTTAAGTGGGTAGGAGAAGAATAAATGAAACAAGATGGGATTGGGAGGGAGACAAACCATAAGTGACTCTTAATCTCACAGAACAAACTGAGGGTTGCTGGGGGGAGGGGGGTGGGAGAAGGGGGTGGGATTATGGACATTGGGGAGGGTATGTGCTTTGGTGAGTGCTGTGAAGTGTGTAAACCTGGCGATTCACAGACCTGTACCCCTGGGGATAAAAATATATGTTTATAAAAAATAAAAAAATTTAAAAAAAGAACTACTCTTTTAGCAACTTTCAATTATAGCATATAGTATTACTAACAAGAGTTACCATACTGTGCATTACATCCCAGGACATATTTATCTTATGACTGGAAGTTTGTATCTTTTGACCACCTTCACACATTTTGCCAACCACCTAACTCCCACCTGTGGCAACCATCAATCTGTTCTTTATTTCTATGTATTTGGTGTTTGTTTTAGATTCCACATATGAGTGAAATTATATAGTATTTGTCTTTCTCTGACTTATTTCACTAGCATAATGCCTTCAAGGTCCACCAATGTTGTTCACAAGTGGCAGGATTTCCTTCTTTTTATGGCTAAATAATATTCCATTTTATACACACACAGACACATACACATACACACACACACACACACACACACACACACACACACCTCATATTCTTTATTCATTCATCCATCAGTGGACACTTATGTTATTTCTATGTCTTGACTATTGCAAACAGTGTTGCAATCAACTTGGGGATGCAGACATCTTTTCAAGACAGTGATCTTAGTTTTTGTTTTTCAAACAAATACCCAGGGGACGCCTGGGTGGCTCAGTTGGTTGGACAACTGCCTTCGGCTCAGGTCATGATCCTGGAGCCCTGGGATCGAGTCCTGCATCGGACTCCTAGCTCCATGGGGAGTCTGCTTCTCTCTCTGACCTTCTCCTCGCTCATGCTCTCTCTCACTGTCTCTCTCTCAAGTAAATAAATAAAATCTTTTAAAAATAAATAAATAAATAAATACATACATACATACATACATACATACATACATACCCAGTAGTGGAATTACTGGATTACATTTTGCCCTATGCTGTTTAATTTCCACAAATTTGTGAATTTTCCACTTTTCTTTCTATTAATTTCTAACTTCATCCTACTATAGCCAGCCAAGATACTTTGTGTGGTATCTGTCTTTTAATACATTGCAAGACTTAATTTATGGTCTAACATATGGTTTAGCCCCATCTACACTTGAGAAAATGTATAGTCCATTGCTGTTGAGTAGAATTTTGTACATGTTAGATCTTGTGGTTTGTAATGTTAAGTTCTTGAAGTCCTTACTTATCTTTCATTTGGTTGCTCTATTCATTATTGATAGTGAAGTACTAGGTCTCCAACTATTACTGTAGTCCTATTTCTCCCTTTAATTCTGTCAGTTTTTGTTTTATATATTTTTGTGATGTTATTAGGTGCAAAATATTCATAATTGTTATATCGTATTGTTGCACTGAAAATTAATTGATATAGTCAATATGTTATTAATATATAATGTCCTCTTTTGTTTCTTATAAGCTCTTTTGAATTAAAGCCTATTTTGTCTGGTATTAGTATAGCAATCCTGTTCTCCTTCAGTTACTGTTTTCATGGTAGGTCCTTTTCCACACTTCAACTTTCAACCTGTTTGTGTTTTTGGATCTAAAATGAGTCTCATGTAAGCAATATAGAGTTGGATCATTTTTTCATTCATCCTGCCATCCTTTTGACTGGAGATGAATTCATTTACATTTAAAGTAATTACTGATAAGGAAAGACCTCTGCCATTTTGCATTTTAGTTTCTCTGTCTTACAGATTTTTTTTTTGCCTCATTTCCCTCTTCTTTTGTTTTTAAATTATTCACAGTGAATTGTTTGAATTCCTTTATCATTTTTTTTGTGTGTGTGGATGTATTCTCTGCTTTTTCTTTTTTGTGTGTGGTTACCTGAGGATAAAATTTAACATCTTAAAAATATAGCCTTCTCACTTGAATTTATATTAGCTTACTTTCAGTAATGTATAAAAACTATGCTCCTTTAACACTTCTGTCCCCATTCCTTTCAGTTGTTGATGTCACAAAATAACGTCTTTATACATTGTGTCTCCCAAAATATAAACTAATAATTTTAATGCATTAGTCTCTTAAATTATGTAAAAACAAACAAGTAACAAAATCAAGAGTTCAAACCAAAATTACAATAATAATTGCTTTTAGACCAATAGTCTTTTAAAAATGTATTAGTCTCATAAGTTATGTAGAAAGCAGAAAGCGGAGGAAACCACCATGTGTACAATAATACAACTTTGTAATTACTCTTTGTTTCTTCATACAGCTTTGAGTTGCCACCTTGAGGGCAAGTGTAGTGTAATGCACACTGTCAGCTTTTGATAATCTGGGAATGTCTTAATTTCTCCCTCACTTCTGAGGGACAGTTTTTACAAATACATGATTTGGGGTTGACATTTTTTCTCTTTTAGTCGTTTTTATGTATTGGCTTACTTCCCTCTGATCTCTCACATTTCTGATGACAAATCTTTTGACAATTATTGAGGATCCCTTGTATGTGATAAATTGTTTCTCTCTTGCTGCTTTCAAAATTTTCAAAAGTTCTCTTACTCTTTTGATGTTTCATTATACTGTGTCTTAGGGTGAGTCTCTTTGAATTCATCCTACTTGGATTTCACTGTACTTCTTGGACGTTTATAGTCATGTCTTTTTCACATCTGGAAGTTTTCTGGCGTTATTTCTTTAGGTATTCTCTCTTTTCCTTCTAAGACTCCCACAGTGGATATGTTGGTCTGTTTGATGATGTTCCACAGAGTTCTTAGGCTCTGTTCATTTTTCTTCAATCATTTTTTTTCTTTCTGTTTCTCAGACTCAAAAATTTCCACCGTCCTCTATTCAAGAGTGAGGATTCTTTTTTCTGCCTGTTGAAATCTTTGAATCCCTCTAGTGAATTTTTCATTTCAATTATTGAATTTTCCAGCCACAGAATTTTTTTTGTTTCTTTGTAGGTTTTCCATGTTGTTATTGATATTTCCAGTTTGTTTGTATATCTCTTTCAAGACTTTCTCTCTGCTTTCCTTTAGTTCCTTGATCATCTTTAAGGCAATTATTTTTAAATAATTTTATAATAATAATAATAATTTTATTTTTAAATCATCATCTAGTGGCTCTACCACCAAGTCTCTTTCAGAGACAGCTTCTGTGGCTAATTTTTTTTTCTTTAAAGGAGCCATACTTTCTTGTTTCCTTTGTATCTCTTGTGTTTTGTTGTTTTGTTTTGTTTGTCAACAAACAAAGACATTGAATCTTATAATATGGTAACTCAAATTAGATTCTCTTCCTTGACCCGGGTTTACTGGGTTTTGTTTTCATTTTGTTTCTTTTATTGTTGTAAGCTGTCTCTGTGCCAAGGATCAGCCTGAGGTAGAAACTTAAGATCTCAAGTCTTTTGTGAGCATACACCTTCCTGTGGACATACATAGTCACTTTCTAAACTCCCCATATGCAATTGGTTTTGAATATCTATTCTTCAATGTCAGACTCCCAAAAAGAGAAAAAAGAAAAATGAAAGGGGTAAGAAAGAAAGGCACCAGCCCTTTAAACACCCTGGAAACCACTTCAGCCGGAGTGGGAGGGGCTTGCAACAATAGGGAGAGGTGCAGTAACAATGTCAACTGCTTCTTTGCCTGCCTTTCTGTGGTCTGAAGCAGCAGTCAGAGCACAGATCTACAATATTTAGAACACAGGGTCCTTTTGCCTACCCCGGCTCCTGCAAGCCATACCCAAAACACATGTATAGCTGCCTGCCACAGTGCTGAGGGATGGGAGATGAGTAGCTGCTACTATGATAAGATTCAAAATTTAGCGAAGTTAACTGCAATTTACTCTTCAAGACTTCCCCTGGAACTTTCAAGCTCCAACAGACTCTAGAGTTCCAAAATAGTTATATCGGACAGATTCTGCCAGTGCAGGTTATTGTCCGGGTGAGAGAGAGATTTATTATACTCCCTACCCCACCAGCTTCCCAAAATCCCCCTCCTTTGCTATTTTTAAATTAGATTACTTTTACTTTTCATTCATTTTAAGATGTGAACAAGTTTATGTTAGCTCTTCTATAAAACCCCTCAATGTCTTCCCATCTCAGAATTGAACTCCAGTCCTCTTACCCAGATTTACAAAGCCCTATAGGATTTTCATCCTGCTTGCCTGTCTCTTATCACCATTATGATCACTCTCCCCCTCACTCACTCCTCTCCTCTTATCTTCCTCACACTCCCCAACTTCGTATTTTCATAAGGCATTTACATGAGCTATTTTGAGATAGTATAAATTGGTACAACCACTTCAGAAAATTCTAAGGGCCTCTTAACTTCTGAACTGAATCTCTAAAAAAAAATTTTTTCTGCAAATTTTCTCAAAGAGATCTTCCCTGACCACTTAATTCAGTACCCACCCACTCATTCCATCTTGTCACCTCCTTAAAGTTCTTTGCATGACACATGCTATGATCTTATTCTTAGTAGTTTTTTATTATTATCTGTCTCCTCCCCACTACAGAGTGAGTTCCATCTGAGCAGGAATCCTGGACCTTTTTCAATCCTGGATCTCCAGATCTAGGAAAGTCACAGTCATATAGCTGGTCCTTAATAAAATTACATCAAATGAATGAGTGGATTTAACAATGCTGTATTTTTCTAACTTACTTCTTCAAAATATATGTTTATTTCAATCAGATTTTTCCTATATGAAAAGGTGACTGACAAGGGAAAGTTTGGCTCCTTCTGCCAAAGGAGCAAGGCAAGTATTTTTTGTGTTAGCAACTAATTAAAAAAAAAAATTATTAAAAACCTACTATAGGGACGCCTGGGTGGCTCAGTTGGTTAAGCAGCTGCCTTGGGCTCAGGTCATGATCCCAGCATCCTGGGATCGAGTCCCACATCAGGCTCCTTGCTCCACAGGGAGCCTGCTTCTCCCTCTGACTCTGCCTTGCACTCTGTCTGCCTGTGCTTGCTCTCTCTCTCTCTGATAAATAAATAAATAAAATCTTAAAAAAAAAAACCTACTATAAATATAATGAAGGAAAAAACTGCCTACTATCAGAGATATTACATTTTAATGGAGACTACTGACAACAAGTAAACAAATACATAAAAATATGTGGTAGTATTTGCTGTGAAAGAATTAAAGCAGTAAGATAATAAAAAATGCTAAGGGAGAGAGGAGTCAGTTTTAGAGAGAAGGGTTAGTTGATTATGGGGTTGAGTCTGTGAAGATCTTGGGTAATAGCACTTCAGGCCTAGAGAACTATAGAGGCAGATTCCTAAGACTTGGCTCTAAATAAGATGAGCAAGAAGAATAACCTGTAGAGCCAAAAAGAATTAAAGGAGAAGAAAAGTGATAGGACAGCTTGGCAGGTTTTAAATCCCCAGATCATGGAACTGTTTTGGAAATAGAACCTTCCTTTTTCTGGATCATTCTACAGTTTTAGTCTGTAGCACTGAGACCCATTTCTTTAAATTGTCAAATAAATAAATAAAATAATGTTTGCAGGGAAAAATCATAAGCTCTTGGAACTGGAAGGCACAGAGAGGAATAAATCCAAGGTTCTCATTTCAAAAGATGTCCAATTACTGACATATTTGGTGTAGAAGAATCCTATTTTCTTGAAACAACCCAATTAAGAATTATTTCTATAATACCACAACACAGCCTTTCTTCTAAATGTCAACAAAGAATGTTGGAAAGATGTCTGAGGTGCATTTGGGCTTGAGTGATATCAGGCAAGTCATCTAATCTCTTTAAAACTCAGCTCTTCATATGCATCTGCTCTGTGGTATAATAACATAAACCTTGAGGTATTTTGTAAGCATGTAAGTGTATTAGTTCAGGTTGCTCCTAGAAGCAGCTGTCAAGACAGGATTAGACATGCGAGAGATTTACTGGGGGAAGGAGCAGATGCTGGTTTGACCTGAGTGGAAGGAGAGAGCGAGAGAGAGAAAGAAGGCGGAATGGGTGGGAAGAGTCTCAGACTAGATAGCTCAGTTCCAAGAAAAGCTCAGCCAGGCAGACGCGTTGTCCTTACCCAAAGTCACCTGTCAACAGGAGTTTCTTATCTCACTGGAAAGGGCCTGCTTTAGTATTCTCATTATGCTTAGCCATTGGCTAGGAGAGGCTTGTGTGAAATGTGGCATCCATGAAAACACAGGGGTGGACCCAGGGGAGCAGCAGCTTGAGGCCATCAGTCAGTTTTGCTCCTTGTCTCAGGAGATCCCAGTAGCATGCTTCCATAACTGCAACAGTCCACTTGGTCCTTCAAAGATCTACCACTCCAGGCACGTTCAGCAAACAGCTAGCTAGTCAGTTCATGGTTTCTGGAGGCTTCTTTCCCTGGGGGTAAACTTAGTAAAGGAAGGTTAGTGGGACAAATTATATCTCCCATTGTTGTAGCTGGTTGGTCTCTTGGTCACAGCTGGTGGCTCACAGCTCACTTTCTACTATACATTCTACTTGGTCCTCTGCTTATGGTCTCACTCCCACACGTCCCTCACTGGGAAGTGGGTCCCTGGATTGGATACTATATTGTATGTGATTCTATGCCTTGGGTCAGACATTCTGTAAACCCCTGGGTGATGGGGCTGGTCAAGGGTCTGAGGGCAGGAATAAAGGCTCCTACCTAGAATAGTTATATATTTGTCTGTGAAGATATGTTCGACAACAGACATCTAGCAATAGCTAGGTTAGTCTTATAAGTGGGAGTCTGTCCTGTTGAGCCTATGTACATAGCCCCCCTCTCTACCAGCATGTCATTCATGTGTCCATCATACCAACTCCATTAACGGGGTAAGTCATTTTGTCTGCTTGGTTGTTTTGGTGTCTCTTCCATGGTCAATCCTCTCTTGTGGTTATTATAAAAAATCTTTGCACTCTGCCTGCTTTCATGTGTCTATTTTCTCTACCTCAAACTTCATCTCCAATCTTCTATTCTTTTCCTTCTTCGGCCCTGACGAGATGGCCAAGGCAAGGGCCACTGTTCATGAGTCAGTATGCATTCTAACCTCAGGCTACTTCTCTTTCCACCAAAAATGAATGACCAGGTACACAGCTAACAGCTTTGCCCATTAAGAAGATTTCTCCAGGGGCGCCTGGGTAGCTCAGTGGGTTAAGCCTCTGCCTTCAGCTCAGGTCATGATCTCAGGGTCTTGGAATCAAGCCCTGCATCAGGCTCTCTGCTCAGCAGGAAGCCTGCTTCCCACCTCCCTCTCTGCCTACCTCTCTGCCTACTTGTGATCTCTGTTTGTCAAATAAATAAATAAAATCTTTTTTTTTTTTAAAGAAGAAGATTTGTTCCACTTTACTGTCTTTCAAAATCATACCTAATATGTGGCTAAATGCAGCCACCATCCATTTTCTGTCTACACTTATAATTTGGTCCATCTGCAACCTAAGCACAGGCATTTCCCCCCTTCAGCTGGTCATATGAAACACTCCATATGGCTATAGGTATGAGCTGTGGAAAGGAGAGTGCTGCAAATGTTGGGGGTAACATGGGGTCTGGGATGTCTGTTCATGCAGCTTATTCACACTCTGGCCCTGCTTAAGAAGCTTGATTTCAGGTGTGCCATTACTGTCTTACAACTTCCTGTTGCTTGTCCCATCCGACTTCATGATGTGGTGGGTCTGATATAACCTAACTTATAATGGGCTATTCTACATGCATGGTCTCTTAGTGCCCCATGTTCAAGTATTACTTCTCTATCAGAGTGCAGAATCCTTTCAGAAGCTGTTTTTCTTTTCTTTCTTTCTTTTTTTTTTTTTTTTAAGATTTTACTTCTTTACTTGCGGGGCTAGATCCCAGGACCCTGAGATCATGACCCAAAGCAAAGGCAGAGGCTTTAACCCACTGAGCCACCCAGGTACTCCAAAGCTGTTTTTCAAAAGCATATCATGCTCTGCTGCAGATGCTGCCTTGTTCCAGAATCCCAGAGGCCTATATTGTGATTCTCCCTCGGTGCTTGTCGTTAGTACCACATGGCTCTTTTCTCTTTGCTGACACCTGTAACACCGTAAGGTTTGCTGGATTGTATGGTTCAAGTGATAGGTCTGCTGTTTGCACTATCGCCTGGACCTGCTATGGAACTGTCATGTTCTGGGGCCCCAAAAAGCAAGAAATCTTCCAAGTCACCTAACATGTCACCTGGACAGATATGCTTAGATGCGGATATGGTGCCTCTAGAAACCCAAGAGATCTGTCAGCTATCGTGCGTCCTGTCCTGTGGTAGTACGTAATACTGTGTAATATGTGGCAATTTGTATTTTTTTTTTGGAGGGGATATCCCAATATTCTCCTGATTCCTGGGCTTCTAGAAACATCATTGAAGTGACAGGTCTCTGAATCTGCAAAGGATGTATGTCCCACCTCTTGGAGTATATGTGTCTTACTAAGGCCTCCAGATTACTTACCACCTCTCGTTCATTTTGTCTAGTCAGCGTGAAATTATAATTGTTATTCATCCCATGTCAATTTGCACTGATCCTGGTCTTCTTTTTAGGGGGCCAGCAAAATTTTCTATAAAGGGAAATAAAAAATATTTTAGGCTTTGCAGGCCATATGGTCTTTGCTGCCACTACTCAACCCTGCCGTTACAATGTGAAAGCAGACAAACAATAGATAAATGAGTAAACATGACTGTGTTCCAATAAAACTTTATTTACAAAGCTGAGAGCTGAGCATATTTGATCCATAAGCTGTATTTTTGTTTTTCCTGTTTTATTTCTAATCAGAATGATTGCCACATATCATTTACCCATCACTTAGTAATCTGTTCTAGCCTTGGTACCATGTCTGGCATAGCAACACAGTTGAAGCTTGTCAAGTCTATACTAAACTGTAGTCATTCTTCAGTTTCTTTAGGAGCCAGGCTGCTGATATGATATGCTATGGAAAATTATCCCTGCATCTTTTAGGCCTTTAATTGTGGTATTAACTTCTACCATGTCCCCTGGGATCAATAACGGTTTTGGTTCACTATTTTGGTGGAGAAGGGTGTTGTTGCAGTTTTCCACTTGGTCATCAACACTGTAAGAGCTTCTCCCCATAGGCTTAGGACCCTATTCTGGGGTTACTCCAAATGTCCAGTATACCAATACTGGTGACACACCAGGGCTTAGGAAAGTGACTACTGGATGCATCTGCAGACCCATGGTGTCTGCAGTGGGCCAGACCCACTGGGAGTCAGAAATTTATTTGGGGAGAAAACTTGTGGGAAAAGGTGAATGGGGAGCCAAGAAGAGGCTGGGAGAACCAACAGACCAGGGTGTAGTCCGACCCTGAGTGAAGGAGAGGGGGGCGGGAAGGCCAGGTGACATGTCAGCACTGCAGTTCTAAGCGAAGTTTGGCAAGGCTATCTGGGGATGCTCAACCAAAAAGTTGCCCGTCAGGGGAGTCCTACTCCTCCCAGGAATGGTCCTGCCTTAGTATCTCTGCCCTACTTAGTCACTGGCTGGAAGCACCCAGGGAAAGTATGCTCAGTGTGAATATGGTGACGGATGGCTCAGCCGCTGGGGCTGTCAGCCAGCCATTCTCTCCAGTCACAGCTACTGTAGTGCTTCAGTGGAAGAAATAAAGTCAGCTCAGAATCTGCATCCAGTAGGCCCTCAGAATATCTAGATATCCTCCTCTTCCTATTAGTGAAGAACCGAGGGAATTACTACACTCTACGCTTGTCATGGTGTTGCAAGGTTCTACTTCCTAGGAACCTGGCAACCTCTTCATTAATGGGTTCTGGATCCAAAAATGGATTGATTGGACATTTTATTGGGGTGACCATCCTGAGTATTATATTTTCCCAATTTTGTTGTTTGCGCATGTTAAGTAGCAGTTTTCTTGGCTTCCTGCCTGCCAGGATCCTATGCTCTATTAACGGTCTCCACAATTTCCTGCAGTTTAAACAGTCTTGGCTGCCCCTCCGACCTAGCCAGATACTACAGTAGTTCTTACTTTCTGGTGTCTGGTGTGTAAGCATCATTACCTGGCTTCTGTTATGTCAAAGTTCCATCATGGCCATGGATTTCAGCAAGCCCAGGATCATGATTTTTTCCTTCTACCTGACTTATGGAGGAGACCCATCAGTGATGATACTGGTACCTCTCTCACCAGGGCATTCCCAGTGGGCTCGGAGAATAAGATCTCCTCTGGGTCATTCCACTGAACATACTCTTCTTGTAGGTTTTCTGGCCTCACAAAATGTGTCTGTTATCAGGATATTTGCTACCCTCACCGTCTTTTTTCCTTCTTTCTAATCCTAGGCCAACTTGAGTATTTATACTTAGTTCGGTGTTCTTTTTTTTTTTCAGACTTCTAAAATTCACCCTAGCAATTAGTTTGCCAAATCCTAGGATCATGACAGGGTATTAAATTCCAAGAGTGATCTTTCAAGTCAAAGAATTCTTATGTATTCAGTCTTACTTGCTGGCCATGAAAACCCAATCCCATGGATACTCACCGACTCTTTCTGGTATACCTTATTAATAATTCTTGTATCTCCTTGGTGGATAGTCTCTTTCTTCACTTATCAGGCCATCCTCAGTTGGGTAATGCTAAAATTTAACTGTAGATATCAACCAGGCAGCGAGGAAAGCATGTCATAAGTGCTTTTCAAATTATTCCACCAAAGTATCCCTAACTGAAAAGGAAAATACATTCAAAATCCAAAAAAGGATTGGTTGGAAAAAACAATTCATCAACAGTTAAGTAATGGAACGTAATGGTTAGGTGCCATGAACCAGCAAAACATGCTGCCTTATATTGAGTTGGAACAACCTAATCCTTAGCAATAAACTTCTCTTCTAACTTTCTTTACTATTTTTATTATTACAAAGGCAATATCATAAAAGTTAATCTGAACAGCCTAATGAATTCATATAATCCCACCCACCCTGAGAAAACTCAGTTATACCTTCAGATCTTTTCCTACACATTTAAGATCACGTATGTATGTATATGCGTGTGTCTGAATTATTTTACTTTAAAATGGGGTCAGACTATACATACCATTTGAAAACCTGCCATAATTTCAGTTGTTCAGAAATTGTTGGACAGTTAGGTGTTCCATCTTCTTCTCTGTTGTTATATACTTAGGTTCTGTCCTATTTTTTTTTTTTAAAGCCACGAAAGGTTTTTTTTTTTTTAAGATTTTATTTATTTATTTGACAGACAGATCACAAGTAGGCAGAGAGGCAGGCAGAGGGAGAGGAAAGGAAGCAGGCTTCCCGCTGAGCAGAGAGTCTGATGCGGGGCTTGATCCCAGGACCCTGAGAGCATGACCTGAGCAGAAGGCAGAGGCTTAACCCACTGAGCCACCCAGGCGCCCCCTGTCCTAATTTTTGTAGTAAGATCAGCGAACAGGAACGACAAGTCAAAATAATCCAGAAAACTTTTAAAATATAAAAAAAAATCTTAAAAATTAGAGAATCTGGCTATAAAAATACTTAAACAAAGACAGTTGTAAAATCATGTTGTGTCACATCTTACCAGTTTTTTACACACCGGTGAGGGGGTGGTACATTTTCATAACATAAATGTCTGTTTTTTCCTTTTAGCCTTTGAAATATATGTGTTCATAGCTAAATAATATATTGTTGATGTTGCATGTTTTTGAACTTTATTTAAACGCCTTCACACGTATATATTCTTTGAGTGTTTTTCGTCAATATTATGTTTGTGAGCTCCTTCCCTGTTGCTTTTATAGCCGTAGCTCATTTGTTCTCACTGTTGTGCAGTGTACCACTGCTATATTTTTCTCCTTTTTTTTTTTTTTAAGATTTTATTTATTTATTTATTTGACAGGCAGAGATCACAAGGAGGCAGAAAGGCAGGCAGAGAGAGAGAGAGAGAGGGAAGCAGGCTCTCTGCTGAGCAGAGAACCCGATGCGGGACTCAATCCCTGGACCCCGAGATCATGACCTGAGCCGAAGGCAGCGGCTTAACCCACTGAGCCACCCAGGCACCCCTATTTTTTCTCTTGACAGCAGATATTTTCATAGTTTCTAGGTTTTTGCTATTGCAAACTGACATTAGGAACATTATTTTACAGGTCTATAGACAAACATAAAAGATAACGCCACCAAAAATGAAATTATTGGTTGTAAGATATGCATATCTCCAACTTTATCAGAGTGCCAAACTGTTTTTGAAAGAAGTTGTACCAACTTTCACTCCCAACCCACAGAGTTATAACTATTTCCTTTGTTCCAATTTTTAGACAATACTCCATACTATCATATTTTTAAAAAATTTTTTATAATCCATTTGGTTATAGAATAATATCAAGTTGGGTATGTGCTATGGTGAGTGCTGTGAAGTGTGTAAACCTGGCAATTCACAGACCTGTACCCCTGGGGCTAATAATATATTATATGTTTATTAAAAAAATCAAGTTGTGGTATTAATTTAGATTGTTCTGAGGAATTTAGGTTAACATCTTATTTTTTCCCCTTTGTGATTTGTTTCCTCTCCTTGAAATCACTATTCATTATTTTTATTTTCTGTTGGTTTTTATTGATTTGTACAAGTTTATTATATTTTCTGAACAATAACCTTTGTCAGTTAAATATATCACAGATATTTTCTTCCTGTTTCTGACTTGTCTTTTTCCTTTTTGGTGGTACATTTTGAAGAAGAGAAGTTTAATTTTAATGTAGTCAAACTTATTCATCATTTCATATTTTGTGCTTTTTATATCATGTTTAAGATTTTCCTCAGGGTGCCTGGCTGACTCAGTTGGTAGAACATGTGACTCTTGATCTTGGGGCCATGAGTTCAAGTCTCACTTTGAGTGTAGAGCTTACTTTAAAAAAACAAAAGGAAATTTTCCTACCTCAAAGTTCATCAAGTAATCCCTCATTTTGTCCAAAAAAACTTAAGTTTTGCTTTAAACTTCAGAGTATTTATCAGAAACTGACTTTTGCATATGAGATAGAAATCCTACACTTATCTCAATGCCCTACAACTAATTAATGAATAGTTGACATATTCTCCACTGATCTTTTTTTTTTTTAAAAGATTTTATTTATTTATTTGTCAGAGAGAGAGTGAGTGAGAGCGAGCACAGGCAGACAGAGTGGAAGGAAGAGTCAGAGGGAGAAGCAGACTCCCTGCGGAGCAAGGTGTCCAATGTGGGACTCGATCCCAGGACATTGGGATCATGACCTGAGCCGAAGGCAGCTGCTTAACCAACTGAGCCACCCAGGCGTCCCTCCACTGATCTTTTATGCCACTTCTGCATTGTATCAGTTTCTGAGTGTGTGTAAATCTGTTTATGATCTGTTCTCTCTCAATGACTATTAGTTTATCCAACTTGATATATATGCATGTCCTAATTGCGTTCCTTTTGCAATCTGGATATCTGATATTTGTTCCATGTGCATTTGGAGGAATGTCTTCCCTACACTCTCGGATGGAATGTTCTCTGTATACCTATGAAATCTACATGGTCTAATTTGTAATTTAAGGCTGATGTTTCCTTATTGATTCTATGTCTGGATGATGTAAGTGGGATGTTAAAATCCCCTACTGTTATTATATTGTTATCAGTTTTTCCCTTTGGGTCTGTTAATATTTGCTTTATATATTTTTGGTGCTCCTATGTTGGGCACAGATATATTAATAAATAATATATCTCCTTACTGGATTGACCCCTCTATCACTATGTAGTGCCCTCTTTGTCTTTTACAACAGTCTTTGTTTTAAAGTCTACCTTTTCTGACAGAGATACAGCTATAGCAGCTTTCTTTTTGTTTCCACTTGCATGGAATATCTGTTTCCATTCCTTCTCTGAAAGTCTGTGTGGGTCCTTACTTCTGAAGGGAGTCTTTCGTAGGCAGTATATAGATGTGTCTTTTTTTTTTTTTTTAATCCATTCAGTCACACTATGTCTTTTCATTGAAGAATTTAGTCCATTTACATTTTAAGTAATTATTGATAGGTATTTCTTTGTTGCCATTTAATTCATTGTTTTTTGGCTGTGTTTGTAGTTTCTGCCTGTTCCTTTTCTCTTCCCTCATGGCTTGATAATTTTGTGTATGTTATATTTAGATTCTTTTCTCATTTTCTTTTTGTGTGCTTGCTTTAAAATTTTGCTCATGGTGACCTTCAGGTTCACATATCTCATCCTATTGTGTATAACAGTCTATTTTTATTTGATTATCAACTTAAATTTGAACACATTCCATAACCCTGTATCTTCACTCCCTGTACAGTGTTTCATGTTTTGATGTCACTTTTTCTGTATCCCTTAACTAATTATTGCAGTTATAGTTCATCATATTACTTTTTTTAAAAAAAGATTTTATTTATTTGACGGACAGAGATCACAAGCAGGCAGAGGCAAGCAGAGAGAGAGGAGGAAACAGACTTCCTGCAAGCAGAAAGCCTGATGTGGGGCTTGATCCCAGGACCCTGAGATATGACCCGAGCCGAAGGCAGAGGCTTTAACCCGCCGAGCCACCCGGGCACCCCATTATCTTATTACTTTTGTCTTTCAACCTTTGTAGTGACTTTATAAATGATTAATCCACTACCTTTAATAGGTAGGTGTGTGTACACACACACACACACACACACACACACACACACACACTTTTTCCAGTGAGCTTTTTTACTTTTATAGTTTTCTTATTATTAATTAGTTGCATGCATTTTTTTGCTCAGAGAAGTCACTTTATTATTTCTTGTAAGGTTAGTATAGTAGTGATGAACTCCATTAGCCTTTGCTTATCTGGAAAACTCTATCTCTGTTTTAAATCGAAATGATAATTTTGTCAGCTATTGTATTCTTGATTGGAAGGTGTTTTTCCTTTCAGCACTTTGAATATGTTATGCCACTTCTTTCTGCCTTGTAAAGTTTCTGCTGACAAACGTGCTGACAGCCTTAGAGTGTATCCCTTGCATGTAACAGTTTATTTTTCTCTTGCTGCTTTTAAGATGATCTCTTTATTTTTACTTTTGACATTTTAACTATAATGTGTGTTGGCTTGGTTCTTTTTAGGTTCATCTTGTTTAGAACTTTTAGGGCTTCCTGAACTGGGATACCTATTTTCTTTTTTATATTAGGAAATATTTTAGCCATCTTTTCTTCAAATACGTGTTCTGCTTCTTTCTCTCTCTCTTTTGTTTTCTGGGACCCCAATAATGCAAATGTCATTCTGCTTGATGTCGTCCCAGAAGTTTCTTGAGGTATCTTTATTATTTTTAATTCTTTTTCTTTTTTCTGCTGAGTCTGAGTTTTACTGATTTATCCTCCAGCTCTTTAATCTGTTCTTCTTTTTGTCCAGTCTGCTATTGAAACCTCCCAGTATATTTTTAGTTCGGTTATTGGGTTCTTTAGCTCTATTACTTATGTTTGGTACTTTCTTATATTTTCTATCTCTTTATTAAAATTTTTACTGTACTCATCCATTCTTTATTCGAGTTCAGTGAGCATCTTTACGACCACTGCTTTGAGCTTTTTATCAGAAATATTACTTATTTCCATATAATTAAAGTTTTTTTCTAAGGTTTTGTCTTCTCTCATTTGGAACATTTTTCTGTTTCCTCATCTTGCTTGACTTTCTGTGTTTGTTTCTATGTATTAGGCAAACCAGCTACCTCTCTCAGTCTTGTAAGAGTGGTATTATGTAGATGACGAATCTTCTGATTTAACCTTGCTATAGGTCTTGGTTGTCTCCTGACCCTTCGTGAATGTCTAAACTGCCTGATTTATTCTTGATATGCCCCCACTGTTTAGGTTGTACCAAGACAGTGATGCAAGGACCTCATTTAGCAGCTGGTTTCAGGCTGATTAGGAGTCAGACCCTCAGGCAGCAACTTTCAAAGTGTGTAGTTATATATGGACTGTGGAGCTGCAATTGTAATTCCTGCTGGCCTCCGGACCAGGAGACGTGAAGGTGTTCCCTGGGTGATTGATGCAAAATTTGGTGCTCCAGACAAGTGTATTAGCTCTTTTCTGGGAAGACTTGTCAAGCTTTAGCAATGTTAAGGGGGTGCACAAGGATGGTGTCTCTCTGCTTACATTTCCTGGGAGCACCTCCTTAGTCTCTAGATGTCTGGGAAGCCTGAGGTTCCAGGTTAAGTAAATAGGTCTTTTTCACAGAAAGACTGGGGTTTGCGTTTCAGTCTATTGTATTTACAGACTGGGAATGGTGGTCTGCAAAAACTGTCTTTCTGGTTTTTGGAGTCCTGTTGAGTTCTGAAATGCCAGCCCTCTTGGTCACCAGGGCCAAGTAATCAAGGGGGGATCCCTGTGTGGGTTGCAGGTGCCCACTGGCTTCAGCAAGTGGGAGAGTGCCTTGCTTGAGCATGTGCACCAGCTTGAAGATATGAGTGGGAACATGCCACTTCCAGTCCTGCTCACCAGCCCCCTCCACGAGATGGGAGAATGTCTCAACTGCCTACACTCACCGATTTAATAAGAAAGGGGGAGAATGCTTCTAATGCTTATGCTTGCCTAACCCAGCCAGGGAGCTGGGGTTATGTGTCTCAGCAGGTGCCAACACAACTCCCTCCTCCCCACTCATCTCAGCAAGGTGGTGGGATGGTGTTCCACCTGAACTTGCTTGCCTATGCTAGCAGATCATGGGGAGAGTACAACAGCAGCATCTGCCAGTGCTTCTGTCCCCAGGGAACATCTCAACTGCATGCCTCCCTCCAACCAGTCCCAGAAAAGCAATGAATCCTTCTCAGAGAGTTCATTTGAAACTGCTATTTTTACTCTGGGTCTGGGGGTTGATGAGACCATACTAAAGCCATCCAAGAGGGAAATCTGTTTCCTATAGCACTTTGGGACTTCCAGATGCCATCCCCTTTGGTTTTCCAAGCCAGACATTCTGGGGTCTCATCATACTGGTGTGTATCCCAGGGGCTGGAGTGCCTGATGTGGAGAACCAACCTATTGCTCCTCTAAGAGAAAGACCTGTCTGGTAACATCCCT
Source organism: Mustela nivalis (assembly GCF_964662115.1). Lineage (NCBI taxonomy): Eukaryota > Metazoa > Chordata > Mammalia > Carnivora > Mustelidae > Mustela > Mustela nivalis. Next base: position 38,276,953 of record NC_139035.1, read on the forward strand.
CCTGTTATGTGTCAGAACAACTGGGATGGAGTTTTGTAGAGACCATTCTCTACCCAGGTCAGTATAGTCCTTTTATACATTGTCATGAAGAATAGTTCATTCTGTTTCCAGACCTTTATTCACAGGGATATGTTGCATATGTAACTGTAGATTTTTTTTTTTTTAAGATTTTAAAGTAATCTCTGCACCATGTGGGGCTTGAACTTATAACACCCAGATCAAAAGTCATATGCTCTACCAATGAGCCAGCTAGGTGCCTCTGTAGCTGTAGATTTGGTGAGTCCCTGGGAGGAGGTTAGTTCTGGATCTTCCTATGCGACCTTCTTGGACCTTCCTCCCAATGAGTTTTTAATGTTAGTTCTTCTGTTTTTCATTAGTGAATTTCCATTTAGCTGTTATTGCAACCTGTCTGGTTTTCAAAGTCTTCTCTGTTGTTTCTGTCTCATGTTTTTAATTCCCATTTTTATTTCTTTAAGCATTTTAGATCATTATTTTATGTTCTATAACCAATAATTTCATTATTGGTTTTGGTTGTCAGAGTATACGGTTTGTTATTTATGTTTGCTGTTGTTCATGATACCTGGATTCCTCATGTCCTTCGTAAATTGGTGTGTGGAATCATATCAGCAGAACTTTCTCCTTTAGGAATCTTATGGGGCCAGGATTGAAATTTTATCTCTTTAGAGAGAATTGATTTCTCATTTTGCTTCTGTCAACCAGGGGTTCTACTAATTTAGGATAAATTCTTGTTCTTATCTTGGCCTGGATTTTAATGGACTAAGTAATTCAGTGAACTGAATTGTGTACATCTCTCAAACTCATATGTTGAGTAAAAAGTATTAGGTTTAAGTGAGGTCATAATGGTGAGGTTGTAATCTAGTGTGGCTGCTGTCCATATAAGGAGGAGAGAAAGAGACACCAACGATGTGTGTGCACAAAGGAAAACCCATGTGAAGATAAAGGGAGAAAACAGTGATTTGCAAGCCAAGGAGAGAGGCCTTGGAAGAAACCACACCTGATGATATCTTAATCTTGCATTTCCAGCCTCCAGACTGTGAGAAAATAAATTTCTTTTGGTTAAGCAACCCAGCCTGGGGAATTTTGTTATTGCAGCCCTAGCAGGTTAATACAGTAGGAAATGAAACTTCTAACCCCTAAATCATGGGTAGCCAGACCTCTCTTTACAAATTTTCAGGGGAGTCCAGGCAGAGACCAACAGATTTCAGTCCTACTCTCACTTTCGGTAGACAGATTTGTTCACAGTCCACCCATTCACTCAGGGCAGGGCTGTGGATAGGGTAAATTAGTGCCTTACTGGCTTCACCATAGTCCTGGCCATGACTAAGGGTAGCTTAGCTTTTTGAATGTCTAAACTATATAACAGGATCTTGGCTGAAACTACTTATCTGGCACAGGCCACGGCCAAATCTTCTGACTTCATTCAACCACTAAAACTCAGGCATTATAGTTACCAAGACTGACAAATTTCTCCAAAACAACAGTAGTGCCAGGGATGAATTACCACCTTGATGTTAAGCTCAGTTTTTGGTTTTTACTACCTAGGGTTTGTTTTTTGTTTTGTTATGTTTTACTTTTTCAGATTTAACTATGCATTTAAAAATACACATAAACATTTTCCCATTTAGATTTTCTGGAAGGGTTGTTTTTAAGCATATCTTCTGTGCTATATGCCTGGAAACCAAACTTCCTTTTGTCTTTTTATAAGTCTAAGAAAACCATTCCCAGAAGCCTCCTTACAGAAATTCCCCCATGTCTCATTGGCCAGGAATTTGCATACATCAATAAATGCAGGAAGAATGGGATTTCCAAGATTGATTTAGACGAAGTCAGGATTATTCTCAGGGGCCCATGGGGGAGGAATGGACAGTGAAACAAATTTGGGAAATAGGGAATGAATAACTGTTGTGGAAACAAAATGGGATGCCTGCAACATGGATAATTTACGGAAGATTGAGTAGATTAGTCTGACTACTATGGAGTGACTTAGAGTGTAACAGGACATAAGACTAGAAAGGTATTTCAGGGGTCAAAGTATGGGAGTACCATAAATGCCCAGCTAATGAGTCCATATTTTACCCTACATGTAAAGTTGTGACATTAGGGCTTTTTGAACCAGAAAATAACTATAAAAATGGTGTGTTAAGTACTGTTATTTGACAACAGTGTTAAGAAATAATTAGGGAAGGAGGAGACTAGAGGCAGTAGTTATAATTCAGGAGTCTTTTGCAGTAACTTAGGCATACAGTGACAACAACCTAAACCAGGTAAAATTTCAATAAAAATTTAAAGGGAGGGAAATACATTATGAGAGAAGAATGAATAAAATTTGTTGACTGTATTGGATATAGGATAAATTAGAGGAAAAAAAGACAAAGACTTCGTTTACTTAAATAAAGTATCTGATAGTGTGATGAAGACTTAGAGTCAGGTCATTGGGTTCCAGTTCCAGGTCTGCCATATCCTAGGCAGTACGTTTGGAAAAATTACTTAGAAATTTTGATCATCAGTTCTAAAAGTTGTGAAAATAGAGAGAACTATATATTTACTATCCTAAAATTTTGTGAAAATTAAATTAAATTGTTTCTGAATGTACACTGAAAATTATATAAGGCTTTTAGTGTTTACTAGGGCATCTCTACCATATACGACATTTAGATTGGGTACTGCAACAGAGACTAGTAGATATGACTCTATTCTTTAAGGTTATGGCTCCAAGTGGAGAGAAGGGACACATAATTATTCATGTCCTAAGAAGATATGAATGAAGAACAAAAGGCTATAAGGATAAATCAGAGATGGCAAATATAGCATTAGATATGTTTCCCGTCTACTTTACATCTTGAAAAGGCAATATGGCTAGTGAATGTAGTCATTTCCAGGCGGAGATGGTCAAGTACCTTTCAATGAACTTAAAGGTGATATATTAGAAAATAGCGCACCCAGTGATGAAAGAAGACTTAATTCCTGGGTCACCACTTGAAGGAGGGCTGACCAGGAGAGCTGACTGACCAGAAACATCCTCAATCGGTTTTACATGAGTAGGAAATGAACTTTCATTGTGTAAATTCACTTAGATCTTGGTATCATTTGTTACTGCAATCAGCCTCCTTTGACTGAAATGTGGAGTTTAAGAGAATGTTGCAGTTAACCACTGATGTAATACGAATTGCCTCAGTACTTAGTAGGCTGAAACCAACAGCCACTTAAGTTGGTCATGACTCTGTGGGCGGCAATTTGGGCAGGTCATTTGAGCCTTTCTCTTCTCCCTAGAAATCACTCATGAGGCTGTCTTCATATGACAGATTTCCCGGGGCTGGATGGTCTAAGATGGCCTTACTCACGTGACCGGTGGTTGGTGCCGGATACCAGCAACAGTGCTTTGATTTTTCTTTTCGAGACCTCTGCCAAAGCCTAACATGGGCTGGTTTGCATCATGATCTCATGCTTCTGACTAGGGGAAGCTCAGTGCATAAATGTTATTCAAACATCTGCTGCATCCCATTTGGTAAAGTTGCGCTGGACAAAGCAAGCAGCATGAAAGTTCCAATTCAAGTGGGAAAGATAAACCCCACTACTTAGTGGGAGGAGATGAAAAATCACAATGTGAGGGAATGTGGTTATATGGATGGGGGGATTTAATGGGGTCATTTCACAGACAAGCCATCACAAAGACCGAGAGGTCACATTATATATGTGTGGAATTTTTGAAGGGAGAAATTATATTTTAGGTGGACCCGCAAAAATATTTTATCAGACTTAAGACAACAGTTGACTCTCTCACAGTTCAGAGGACTAGAAGTCCCAGATCCAAGGTGGCTGCACTCCCTCCAGAGGATCTAAGGGAGAGCACATTCCTTGCCTCTTCCAGCTTCTCGTGGCTGTCCCAGCATTCCTGGGCTTATGGCCGCATCACTCCATGTTCACATGGCCTTCTTCTCTGAATGTCTCTTATAAAGACACTTATTATTGGATTTAGACTCTTCCCAGACCCCATCCCCAATAATCCAGAATGATCTCCTCATCTTAAAATCCTTAGCTTAATTACATCTGAAGACACCTCCACTTTTTTTTATTTCCAGAAAAGAGGTAACATAGATTCCAGAGATTAGAACATGGGCATATATTTTGGAGGATCAACATTAGCCTGTGAAATCAAAATTTAAAAAAAAGACCCAACTATATAATGCCTACAAGAAACACTTTAAATAACAACACAGGAGTGCCTGGGTGGCTCAGTCAGTTGAGCATCTGCCTTGGCCTCAGGTCATGATCTCGGGGGAGCCTTGTCAGACTCCCTACTTAGTGGGGAGCCTGCTTCTCCCTCTCCCTCTGCCTGCTGCTCCTCCGGCTTGTGCTCCCTCTTTTTCTGTCAATAAATAAATAAAATATATTTTTTAATTTAAATAAATAAATAAAGTATAAATACATTTAAAGTAAAAGGACAGGAAAAGACACATCATACGAACACTTATCAAAAGAAAGCTGGAGTGAGAATATTAATATCGGACAAAATAGATTTCAGAACACAGAAAACTATCAGAAATGAAGAGGGGCATTATATAATAATAATGAGCTCAGTTTTTTAAGAAGACATTACAATCCTGTATGTTTATGCATCTAATAACAGAGCTTAAAAACACATGAAGCAAAAGCTAAAAAAATTGCAGGAATAGGCAGATCCAAACTTATTGTCAGAGATTTCAATACTCTTAACGATTGATGGAAAATGTGGAAAATTATCAAGCACGTGGAAGACTTGAACTCACTGACAAACAGCTTGGTCTAACTGATATTTATTGACCACTCCACCCAACTGCAGAATACATGTGCTCTTCAGATGTGTGGTCAAAGGAAGGTTGGAAGGAAGAAATTACAAAAGGGCATAAGGAAACTTTGGGGTGATGCACATGTTCCTTCTCTTAATTGTCATGATGATTTAATGGACCTAACTTATCAAGTTGTGCCCTTTAAATATGTGCAGTTTATTGTATGCCAGTTATACCTTAATAATGTTTTTTCAAAGAGATATCCAGACTAACACATTCTTAACTGAGAATAGTTATTTCCATGTTGTTTTGGCTTTTGTAAATAATGTCACAATGAAAATTGGAGAGCAGACATATCTTCAAGATAGTGATTTTGTTTCCTTTGAATATATACCAAGAAGTGGGATTGCTAGTCCATTTTTAATTGCTTGAGGAACCTCAATATTGTTTTCTATAATGGCTGTATAATTTATATTCTTGCTAACAGTGCACAAGTGTTCCCTTTCCCCCACACCCTCGCTAACATTTGTTATTTTTTGTCTTTTTAATACCCATCCTAAAAGCTGTAAAGTAATATCTCACTGTGGTTTTGATTTGCATTTCTGTAATGATCAGTGATGTTGAGTGCCTTTTCATATATCTGTTGGCCATTTTAATATGTTCTTTGTAAAAATGTCTATTTAAGGGACGCCTGGGTGGCACAGTGGGTTAAAGCCTCTGCTTTTGGCTCAGGTCATGATCCCAGGGTCCTGGAACCGAGCCCATCAGGTTCTCTGCTCAGCGGGGAGCCTGCTTCCTCCTCTCTCTCTGCCTGCCTCTCTGCCTACTTGTGATCTCTGTCTGTCAAATAAATAAATAAAACTTTTTTAAAAAAATGTCTACTTAATCCTTTGCCATTTCTTAATTGGGTGGGTCTTCGGGTTTTCTGCTATCGAGTTGTATGAGTTTCTTACACATTTTGGATATCAACGCCTTATCCAATATACAGTTTGCAAATATTTTCTCCCACTTCGTAAGTTGTCTTTTCATACTGTCGATTATTTCCCTTGGCTGTACAGAAGGCTTTTAGCTTGATATAGATTTTTCTTTTAATTAATTGAAAAATGTTTAATTATTCACACATCTAGCAAGTTTTTATCATTTACTAGTCAAAAGTAAAAATTATTCAACCAAGTCAAGCCTCATACCATAAAAGATTGATAGTAAAATAGCCATGCAACTACTGAGCAGCTGGGAGCTAACATAGAAGAAGACTGAAAACCCAAAAGCACTTTCTTAGTTCAATGATAACAGCAGAATGTGAGCCCGGTACCATGCCAGATGTTCTATATACAATATCTCATTTAACGTTTACAGTAATTCACCTCTAAAATAATTTTCACATTCTATAGAGGAGGAATCCCAGGGCTGGAGAATCAAATAATCTCAGTGTCATAGAACTTGGAAGTAGATAAGTTAAGATTCAGTTCTAGGACCTCAAAGACAACACTATTTTCCATACGCTACCACTCAAGGATTTATTCATTTGTGGAATCACGGATCAGGTGCTGTTCTTCTTTTTTTTTTTTTTTTAATTTTAGATTTATTTATTTGAGAGAGAGAGTGAGAGAGATCATGAGAGGGGAGAAGGTCAGAGGGAGAAGCAGACTCCCGGCTGAGCAGAGAGCCGGATGCGGGACTCAATCCCAGGACTCTGGGATCATGACCTGAGCCAAAGGCAGTCGCTTAACCAACTGAGCCACCCAGTCACCCCAGGTGCTGTTCTTAACAGCAGAATAAAATGTCAGGCAGAATATATATGTTCCTATCATCATGACTGGTGGATGAATTACTTGATTGTGTTCCAAATGTATCACTATTTCAAAAAATCACAATATGGCCAGATCACTGTTACTTTGCAGTCCTCAGTATCATCGAAGTGATACTTTGATTTTCGTGTTATTTCTGGTCCCATGATGTAGTACAAATAGGTTTAGCTCACAACAATGCCATCCAAAATGTTCCATCAAAAAATATCATCAGGTAGAGCAATTGGTGTTGATGACAACCTTACAGATTATACAAATATGACAATTCACATAGCAATATTACAGTTTAACTGCATGTGAAAGATTCACATTCCACCGATTTCAAAGATACATCAATTTTACACCTGTAGAAAACCTAAAGGGGCTGTGTGTGCTATGTTGATCACTGAGGCGTATCACCCGTGCCCACCACTGGGAAGATATTAACATGTATCATACTCAGTAGACTAGTCATACACGTCAATGTCATGGATACTTGACCTGAAACTCAGTGTGCCTTTCATTCCAGTCATGGAACAGTGGACATGCTTTTCTCCCTCAGGCAGCTACAAGAGTGCAGAGAACAATGCTCTGATTTGTATGTTGTATTTATGGCCTTAACCAAGATCTCTTTACAACTGTGTTGGTATGTGGGAAATCCTACAAGACAGGGTTGCCCACATCATTTTAAAAGCACAATACCACCCATTTTTTTTTTTTTTTTGGTAATAAGATAAAAATGGACTTACATTCTTGCTGGTTTTTTTAAGCAATGTTTTTTGTGAGGATTATATTGCTCATATTGACTATACATAAGAGTAGGTTTCATTTCTAATACTTGCATAACAAAAGGGCTAGAAGTAATTAATCTGGATATTTTATGTGACAGTGATTGTGTGCATGTAGTTTATAATTGGAATGATTGTTCAGGGTTAACAAGGCTGTACTTCACTGTCAAATAAGCTTACTTCATTTGAAATGCAGCCCATACACTGCATTTACCATTAATTCAATGACCGTTTGGGGGGAACTTAATAAATAGATTGCCAAATAAAATCATAGTTACCTTGTTATCTTAGTATTTTGTGTCTCAGAACAATATCCTGAGAACAACTTGTGTGTGGATAAAAGCAAATATTAAATATTAGGGGAGAAGGTATTTGTATCATTTCTTGACTATGCAAATCAGATGTGGGGTTTGTTCCCATTATTCATTCATTCACTCACTCCAACAAATTTTTTTTAGCCTTTCTTATGTATTTGTGCTACTAGATAATTACAAAGATAATTAAGACAGTCTTTACCCTTAAAGATCTTACAATGTGGCAATTTTTATAAAGCCCTCATAACCATAAAACTGTACAATAAGAAAGTACAGTGTAAAGACACATTTTGGATACACTGAGAGCACTGAAGTCATGCCCCAAACCAGCCTGCAGAATTGCTGAGGAAACACTAAGCCAAGTGAACAGTTAGGGAAAATTTACTAGAGGGGACAACATAAGGGCTGAGGATTTAAGGAGAAGTCTAACTTCACCACTCCAAAAAGATAAAGGATAGTTTCTTTCAGAATAAACAACACATACAGCATATGAAACAATAAGTCTCCAGCATTCAGCAGAGGGTCCTAATTCAGAGTAAATCCCACTACTTATTATCTACATCAGTGAACCATTCTGTTTTGCTTGTAGTCATGGGGGAAAAAATGATAAGGAACTGAACTAGGACAATGATGGAGGCAAAGGAGGACCAGTTCAGACATAGATAAGCAAAACTGAAACTGGTAGAATTTGGTGCTTGGAGGGGAAGATGTGGAAAGAGTTAAGGATCACTCTAAGATCTCTGAATTAGATGAATTGTTGGACAGGAGTACCTTTAAAATAGAAACTAAACAGGGACGATTTCAAAGGGAATGATGACTAAGTGCATTTTGGATATAATGAAGTTGGGGTATTTTTAAGTGTGTATGTCGAGCAGGTGGATGGATAGATAAGTGTGTTGTTCTCATACACACTGACTCCGAAGCAGAGACCATTAGCATATATGCACTATATTTAGAACATAAGCACAGAAAAACTCAGGGAAGTATTTTACAGTGAGAAGGACTGAGAACTACTAAAGAAGGGGAGACTGTCGAGTGCTGTAAAAGCAGCGTGTAATTTTAATCAGATGCACTGGATTTAACCATCAACTCATCCCTGATGCTTCAAGCTGACAACTGGGGTAGGACAAAGAACTACTATTCATTAAACAATGACAAAGAGGATGGAAGAGAAGGTAAATGGCTAAATGGCTTCATATTGTGTAGCCCTTCCACAGATCATCCAAGAAAACAAAAACAAACTAGGAACCTAAGGGCCGAGTGCAGAAGTGCTCTGGGCACGTGGCATTGGTGGAGGAGTGCCCATTGTGAAGTCAGCAGAGATTCACTGGGCTTGCAAATACAAATGGTTATAATTCCCCAAAGAATTTTCTAAGACCGGCTCTGTGAAACAAAAGTGTGCTATGGATGTCCGATTAAATGAAACAAAGATTCCCTATAGGCAACCTTAAGGGCATGTAACATTTGCTCTCAGTCATAAGAATTGATAGTGAAAATGCATTCTACGTGGAGCGGGACAGGTCATAACACACCATTCAGGTCATAACACACCATTCGGCTATTTGAAAAACATCAAATACATAAATCGGTGTCCAAAAAGAACTGTGCAAAATAGGCACTATATGGACAAGAAATCCGTGGGTAGCTCTGTGACTCTGGCACTAATTCATCCACTAATAGGGCAATACATTCATAATATATTAAAAAATGACACTTAAAATTATTTAGAGGCAGCATTTCAGGGGCTTTAGATCAGATAATTTGATGATGTATGCATCTAACCTGTTTGCCAGCAAAATGACCCCATGTTCTTTAAGAAATACAGTTTAATAAGATTTCAGAGTTAGTGTCTTTATCAACTAGTTTTTTGAAGTATTTATTTGCAACAAATCATATACATATTCCCAAATCTGCCTATGTATAGCAGGTTAATTTTAAAATTTCATATGGAGGGGCACCTGGGTGGCTCAGTTGGTTGGGCCTCTGCGTTCAGCTCAGGTCGTGATCTCGGGGTCCTGGGATCAAGGCCCACATCGCATCGCATGACATCGCATGGCATCAGGCTCTTTGCTCAGCGGGGAGCCTGCTTCCCCCTCTCTGCCTGCCTCTCTGCCTACTTGTGCTCTCTCTCTCTGGGTCAAATAAATAAAATATATTTTTTAAAAATTTCATATGGAATTTTTGCCCAGTAGTTAGGAATATGGGTTTAAATAAATAAATATAATAAATAAATAAATAAATAATAAATAAATAAATAAATATATTTGGAGAGAGCATGCATGCACACGAGTGGGAGGAGGGGCAGAGGGAGAGGAAGAGAAGCAGGCTCTTGGCTGAGCATGGAGCTCTACCTGGGGCTCCATCTGACGACCCTGAGATCATGACCCAAGCCAAAATCAAGAACTGGACGCTTAACCAACTGTGCCCCTAAGTAGTTAGGAATATGTATTTGAGAATGAAGAGGCACTGACTCATTTATCCATCTGAAAATTCATTATTTATTACTCACTATGTGTCACGAAGAGGGGCTATGGAGATACAAAGTTGAAAATGACATGTTATCTACATCTTATTTAGGATCTGTTGGGAAAACAGTGCAAGATAAAATTCATAGGGAAAGCTAAAATGTAGCAAATCATTATGGGAGATCAAAATGACATCTAGAGGGGAACCAGAGGAACAATGAAAACGTTTTGGAATGACAAACAAATACTAAATACTCAAAGAACTGGGTGGGCTGGTAGAATTTATTTCCTTTGCAAGTCACATGGTTGTGGACATTTGTTCATTGTGCCTCCACCATCAATTCAGGCCATTCTCAGCCATGGGTTTGGGTGGGGCTCTACATAGGCAGTTCCGGGGATAAGCCCGGTTTGGCTTATGGAGAACAAGCACTCCTAAAGATTGGTTCAGGAATGGACACATGGTAAAGAAATGGCTGTTAGGACTTTTGGGGGGCAGACAGACTTCTTCTTGTCTAGGGGCTTCATTATAAAACTCTCTTTTCAAGTGGGCAAGGGTGAGAAAGAATGAAGCCCTAAAAGCTGTTTGCGACCATCTTTCACCAATGAGAAAAGAGCCTGCTAAAAAAGGGAGTAGGACTGGGCCCCTGGGTGGCTCCGTTGGTTGGGCAACTGCCTTCGGCTCAGTTCATGGTCCCGGAATCTAGGGATTGGGTCCCACACTGGGCTCCCAGCTCCACAGGGAGTCTGCGTCTCCCTCTGACCTTCTCCTTGCTCATGCTCTCTCTGTCTCTCTCTCAAAGAAATAAATAAAATCTTAAAAAAGAAAAAAAAAAAAAAAAGGGAGTAGGACTGAAGAGGCATATTGAGAAATGGAAAGACTGAGCCCTGGTAATATTGTTGGGCCCTGAATGAAGTCGTGCATTACGGTTATGTGGGCAAATTCCTTTCAGTCACCAGATAAAGTCATATGATCTATTTCTTGCAAGCAAGGGAACCCTAACATAACTATTTAAAAATTAATATAGATGAAACTTAGAGGAATGCATTTCTTTGAACTCCCTTTCTCCTCCTTCCCCAAATAACCAGCATGTTCAGTATCAACATCAACATAAACATCTCAAATGATGGGAAGGATTATAAATTATATCCAATCTCATGTTACATGCAGAGATGTGACACAAAATAACTCTTTCTAAAGCAAATCTGGATGTAACTGCCTTGCAAATAAAGTGAGGACTTACTTTACCTTCTAAGGTAGAACACTGTGCCCCCACTTTTCGTATAGTTTTGTCTACTGTGAGTGCAGAGAATCTGATTAGCTAGATTATGCTACATGCTAGCTTAAGGTAAGGGTCAAGGCCTGAGGAAGCTTTTTATTTTTATTTTTTTAATTTTATTTATTTATTTGACAGAGAGAGATCACAAGTAGGCAGAGAGGCAGGCAGAGAGAGAGGAGGAAGCAGGCTCCCTGCTGAGCAGAGAGTCCGATGTGGGACTTGATCCCAGGACCCTGAGATCATGACCTGAGCCGAATGCAGGGGCTTAACCCACTGGGCCACCCAGGCGCCCTGAGGAAGCTTTTTAAAACTAGAGACACAATGAATGAAACTTGATGTGAAATGACACTGACTCGAATAAGAAGATTAAATGAAAATTGAAAGAGGCAGATAATCTATTCAGTGTCTATATGATAAATTATCAAATGTTTGGAAATTATTTGTAATAATACATTTTATTAAACTCTTAGAGTTCTACTTGTCATTATATTTAAAAAATAAATGTCTATAAGAATGCACATACAATGGGGCACCTTGGTAGCTCAGTCAGTTTACCATCTGTCTTCAGCTCAGGTCAGAAGCCCAGGGACCTGCGGATTGAGCCCACAAAGGGCTCCCTGCTCCTCGGGGAGCCTACTTCTCCCTCTCCCTCTGCCTGCACTCCCTGTGCTTGTGCTGTCAAACAAATAAATAAAATCTTAAAAAAAGAATGCATATGCAGGTTAACATGTGAACAGTACAAAACATCTTTCTTAGTCTAAGTGCCCAAAGGCCTTAACTAAAAGATTTATTTTTTTATTTGAGTGAGAGATGTAGAGGAAGAGCATGAGTGGGAAGAGGAGAGGGAGAGAATCTCCAACAGACTGTGTGCTCAGCACGGAGTGGGATGGGGGCCCCATCTCACAACCCTGGACTCATGACCTGAGCAAAAACCAAGAGTCAACCAAGAATCAGTCACTTAACTGACTGAACTACCCAGACGCCCCTGAAAAGGAGGATTTTTAAACCTGGGAAAAGAGAAAATATGAAAAGTTTCTGGTTAACTCACTCATCTATCTTACCAAGTAATTTGAAAACCATTTCTAGATCTTTATTAAAAAGTATTGTTTTTAAGTTTTGAAATAATCATAGATTCACAAGAAGTTGCAAAAATAGATACAGAGAGGTTCCCTTCATCCATTTTTCCCTGATGATTACATCTTACATACTTACAATACCAAAAGCAGGAATTTGACATAGGAACAAGGTATATATAGTCTTACATCTTATCTTATGCATAGACTTGTGTGACCATCATGATCATAATAAAGAACTATTTGGGGGCCCCTGGGTAGCTCAGTGGGTTAAGCAGCTGCCTCCCGCTCAGGTCATGATCCCAGAGTCCTGGGATCCAGCCCCACCTTGGGCTCCCTGCTCAGTGGAGGGCCCGTTTCTCCCTTTCCCTCTGCCTGCAGTTCTGCTTGCTTGTGATCTCTGTCAGATAAATAAATAAAATCTTAAAAATAAAACAAAAAACCAGAACTATTTTAACACAAAGATTTCCCTTGCTCTGCTGTGTACATTCATGCCCACCTCCTCATCCACCAATGCAAAAGTTTTCTAACTCTGTTGTAAGATGAGTATTTAATTTCCATTTGAACCTGGTCTAGTCTCTTTTATTTCTGTAAAATGCTGTCCTCGTCCTTTGAATTAATGTCATGATTAACAGGCCCTCATCTTCAATTTAAGAAACAGTGCAATCGATCTGATCTTCCAGACTTACTTCCCTTATTTCAGCATTTGGTTTGGGGAAAACACACACACACACACACACACACACACACACACACACACACACACATCTGATTTGTGGTGGATTCGCTTCTCAGGTTTGGTCCCATGTTTTCATAGCTTTTCCTAAGGTCCCTCGTTAGTTTTCCTGGTTTTAAACTCTTTTCTCACACCTCGAGAAATCTCGAGATCCTGATTAACTAATTTCTTATTCCAACAGAAAGGAAACAGATTTCCAAAACAGGATCCCAATTTATGAATTCGCTATGAGATTGATTATGGCCCAGGAGGGTCGGTTCAGTCACCACCTATGAAAATTCCAAATAAAATTGAAGGGTTGCATGGTAAATGCAGAAAGAGAGGGAGGAAGGAAGGAAAGAAAAAAGGGATGGTGATGGCCCTGTGGGGGCTTCGTCAAACTTCGGTGCAACTCAAGTCGTCCCCCTCTCGCCCTCAGTCCTTCAAAACTGCAGAACACGTAACCGAACGACTACTCTTCGAAACCCAGGCTGGGGATTATGCGGAATGATCCCCAGCCACGCACGATGTGAGAAAATAAGATGTCCACTTTCCACCACCGAGGAGAGATGGAATACTTGGAATGCAGGCCCAAAGAAACGGCCCGCGCTCCCGTGTCCCCGCATCTTGCTTCACCCGCCGCCTAGAAAGTCCGTTTCATCTCCGCAGCAGAGCCGGCGGCGTTTGCGGAAGGCCCGGCCCGAGCCCCCAGGCCCCCGCCGGCCTCCGTCCCAGCGCGCAGCCCTGGATCCGCGCGCCGGCGCCCCGGCCCGCGCGGCCGCCCCGCCGGGCCCCTGTGTCGGGCGCTCCGCCTCTCCCGGCCGGCGGCGGCCATGGCGGCCAGGCAGATCCCAGCGTCCGCGCTCGCCGCGCTCGGAAGGCTCCCCCAAGCATCCCGGCCACCTCGACTTCTCCCGGTGGTAGGAGGGTTCCCGCAGCACCTCGGCTTAACCCTCTCCTCCGCCGCGGAGGAAGACCGCAGAGGCTCTGGGCCCCGCTTGCCAGGCGGGCTGAAGGGAGACGGCAGGCGTCCGGAGAGCGAAGGGTTAACAGCGGCCGAGCGGCGGATCGTGGACCTGCACGCGGCCGCCTGCGCGGTGAGGCCCCTCCTGCCCGCCCGGCCCCGCCTTGCCCCGCCTTGCCCCGCCCCGTCCCGCCCCACCCAATCCAACCCAACCCAACCCAACCCAACCCGGGCCCAGCCCCGGGATCCGTGCGCCTGCGCGCCCTAGGCTGACGGGGAGGTCGCTGGAAGCCCGCGCGGTCCTTGCTCTGGCTTCTGACAAGCACGCTAGCTTACCGCTCCGACCCTTTCGCTTGAAAACTAGCCAGTTCCCTGTTATGCACAAAGAGTTAACCTATATTTGCATTAAGCGTGGGTCCTTTCTGATCAGCGTCCGAGCTAAACTGGTGGCAGTTTGGGACCCATCCTGTGTGTGTGTGTGTTGGGGGTGTTTGTTAAGGCATGGATGGAGGAGGTAGAGAGGAGCTGAGAAGTCACAGGAAAAATAGGCTGTGTGTTTATCTGTGTTACCAGTTAAACACTTTGCCATCCAACAATACTAATAATGCAAAACTTAAAAAAAAAAATAGTTTTTGCTACTATCATTTCCTCTTTTCTCTCCGCCCTAACGGAGCACAATTGTAAAGGAGACTGTAATCAGGCGTTTACATTCTTCCCAATTTTGAGCTATGTCTTCTTCTGTTTGCAGGATTTAGGGAATCACTCATGAGTACCAGTATAACAATTTACCATCTTCGTTCAGTTTCTGACACCTCCGACTGCATAAGTTTAAAGGGAGCATATTTATATTTTTAATATCTTGAGAGAGCAAAGGAGTTCTAGCGTGAAAAAGGCAAAAACAATGTAAAAGTAACCTGTTTTATATAATCAGTGTTACTAGTACTTGATGTCCGGTGGAGTTACTTACCTGGTGTTGCTTGAGCAACGGGAGTAGAAAAGAAAACCTCGATGATTTTCTAAAATAGACTGTTTTTCCCACTGCTAGTTAGTAGGCCCTGGGAATTCACTGGCTCATTCAAGTGTTGACACTTCTGCATAAAAATTCATCAGGAAATGACTGACAGCTTTTGATTGATCTTGCTTATACTCCATTAAAAAATAAAAATAACATGTATAATTTGTTGCCACATATCACCATATAAATATGGTAAATATAAGCAGAGGTTTCATTCTTTTTAGAGCAAAGAGCAGTCACTTGTCAATACAGGTCAGTCAGCCTGGGAAAGGAGAAGGACTTTTTCTGACTTAGGAAACCCACACTTGTTTCATCAATGAGTGTCAGTATCACAGGTGAAATGGTTGTCCAGGTGACCAAGAGTAAATCCCCAAAACAAGTTTGTTGTTTTTCAACAAATCAGAAGTCCCCTCTCAGTTGTCCCTTTCCCACACCTCCAGGCAGATGGGTCTCTTTCTTTCTTTCTGGGGTGATCTGCACGACTGAATATCTTGTTTTCCAGCCACTGTTCGCACTCCTGTCACACCTTTGTCTCTTGCCACTACACCTGAGGTTTCCTTTACTGTGGACAATTAAGTTTGTGTGAGCAGCCAATAAGCTCAAAGTTTCGCAATCAACATGGAAAGCAGGAGAACAGGCACAAATGCAGAAGCCATCTGTTTGTTAGGCTTCCAAGTTGCTCCATAATTGCCTTCAGAAGACCTCCAGAAACTATGAAAAGTGAGAAGAAGACAGCTAACAGAGCTCCCAGTGTTTGTTTGATTGTTTGTTTTTGTTTTTCTTCCAAGTCTTCAAACAGGGGTTTCTTAAAGAAGTGAGGTCTTGACAATTGGTCATTCTAAAGGTCTTGACAATTGGTCATTAAAGTTTAGTGTTCTGGGTTTCATGTAATTTACTTCTGTGGTCCCAAAAGATTTGAGAGGCCCTATAGACTGGCCTTAAGACTTGTTTGCTGGATTTCTGCTGCCAGGTTCTGGCTCGGCTAGAATACCTTAGAGTAGAACTAGACTTGAACTCTGTGTCTTTTTGCTTTATGCCTTATTCATGGTTAAATTCTCACCAGATTATTATTGGTTAAATTCTTGACCAGATTAAAATATTTAGCTATGAAGGAAGATACTCTGAAGAAGTAACTTGTGGCATATACTAAAATATGCTAGAAGACATTCATATGTCACACATATTTTAATGAAAAGGTTCTATTCTATACAAGAATGATGCCGAGTAAAAGGGTTATATAAGAAGCCCAGGAGAAAGTTCCTCTACAGAATCTCGAGGATAAATCATCACCACCCACGTGGCCCAAATCCATAGAATAGGCTGCATTACTTTCTTTGACTTCATACAATGTACTTGGGACACTTTAAAAACCATGTTTGAATGTTGGTAGAGTATGCTTTCTTGACATCTGAAGTGGTGTAGTAAAAGTTTCTTTTGATCAAACTCGTGAAAGCAGTGAGTGTTAATATGTCAAAACAATACTTTTTTCACTTAAAAACAGAACTAACAACCCTCCCCAAAAAAGAAAATAGTGTAAAATGTGCAATGGAGTAACACATCATGAAGGTAAAGAAAAGTGTTCAATAATAGCAAGGTTATACTTTTCTGTAAGGACTGTTGGTTTTGATTAGCACCTTTTCTGTAAGTTTAAATCATTATCCACATATTTTAAGTACTGAAATTGCAACTGCAACTTCTGAGTGAAAGTTCATTTTCAGCCTCTTAAGCTCTTAAAGTCATCTAAATCACCTGTTATTAAACTTGTTACCTAGAAACTGAATGAAAAATACCTGAGCAGTGGCTACATCGTTATTGGGTATAGAGGAGTTCTTGTTTTTCCATCAACTTCTCATTTTTCTCAAACTGTATATTTTCTCCTTATGTCACAAACGTTGGATTGCATATAATGTTGGAATGCATTCAGTCTTTAATTGCAGGTGCCACCAAAATTGCTGGGAAGAAGTTTAATATTGTTTAAAGAAAATTTTGCAGTATTTTATGAGTAGGAAGTATGGTGAGGAGCTATGGTGAGTATTGAGATTAATGAATTGTTTTATTTCATTATTCTTCAGACTGGCCAGTTAAACTACGTGGATCCGGCTACTGGCTATACCGTGCTCACACAGCTCGCCCACTTGCAGAGAGGTAAATGCTGTGGCTCTGCCTGCAGACACGTGAGTAGCAAATTCTCGCATTACAGCAGCAGCTTTCGGTGCTTCTGTAACTTCGTAAATACCTCTTATTTGAAAAACAAGTCAAATAAAAAAGCTAAATAGACCTGGAGTGCACTTTTCACAAGCTACTTTAGCCAAGGACAATGAAGTCCTTAGGACCAACATAGGACCTTTAAAGTTAATGGAATTTTGTAACATTTCTTTGTGAGCATCAGTTCCTTGAAATGTTGGGATTTGAAATTCATGGGAGTTCTTTATTACAAGGAAACTTTTCATGAGGTTTCAAATAAGTCATGTTCACTAGGCAAGTACAAAGAAGGCAGGAAAAGAAATCCAGAATATTACAAACTAGATCGCAGACAGGGTTTTTGCCTTCCTTATTCGCTGAATAAATAGCAATTTGACCAGCATCGTGAAGTGGGTTTCCTTTAAATGATAATGATTCCTCTCTCCCTTCCTCTCTCCCTCCCACCCTTTTCCTCTCCTGTTCTTCCCTCCCTTCCTTTCTTTTCTTCCCTTCCTTCTCTCTCTCTCTCTCTCTCTCATTTTCTTCCGTGGCTGTTTTGTACTCTATCTTAAAAATAACCATGAAGCTATCTACCCCAAACTTAGTGCTGTACATTTCCTACAATGTGTATTTCAGTGAATGTATCTCTATGTTCACTGATTAAGATGAACTAGCTAATCCTTCCCTATGCTGAGCAAGAAAAATAAATGAGATTGGGTTTATCACTGTAACTTTTTAAAAGCATACTAGTAAGGTAAATTGTTACAGTGTTAAGATTATAAACAGGTAACGACCTCTATTTACAGACCACTTGGACTTTATGTTTGGGAGCAAGAAGGCATTATTTCCTTTAACTGATGCATTTTACAGTTAAGGACTAAACACTAAATGCATATATTGGCTGGAACCAGTATTGAAAAATTAAGCCTTCACTTTTATGTATGTTCCTACCTGTGCCATTAGCTGTTTCTAATCAAAAGCATTAAGAGCTTTGCATACATTGAGGACTTGAGAATTTTCTGAGAGTGAGTTTTTGACAGTAGAATTCTTTAAGTTGGAAGGATGCATTTAGGAAGTGATTCTTGGACCCTAATTAGGACCATTTGCCGGAGGTTGCCATTATTCTACTCTTAGTCTGCAGGACCCAGTAGATCAAATGATCTGTATAACGTGATTAGCAGTCTCCTTTTCCACCATGAGGAGTGTTGTACTTTTTCAAGATCCCTGTGAAATAATTTAATAATGGTTTGTTTTATTTCTTTTGCAGTGTCCATATGGTCAAGTCAATGTTAAAGATCCATCTAAAAGGAAGAAATTCAATTCATATTTTTATGTTTGACAACAATTTCATCTCTGTTCTCCATCTAATTGAGCCTGTATTTTAAAAAAAAATACCCTAATCCAGAATTTCTGTCTGTGCTGTTAGTCCTTGAACACTAGTTTAATTATAAGTACATATATTAAAAGAACATCCATAAAATGAAAAAGCTAGCAAATGTTTGTGTGTTTCTGAAGTGGCACATTGATAGTTATTTTCCTTTCTTTTTGCTTCATTATCAGACACATATGTTGAAGAAAGAAAATAATGACTGTTCCATTAAATAAATAGTAGCAATCGGGTCACATTAGTCGCTCTCAATTTTTCTTATAGCCTCCGTTCTCCTACTGTTTTCTCCTCTGTGTTAGCAACCCAAGGGAGGTTGCTGGCAAATAGAAGAGTTTGAATACATTCTTCATTTTATTTATATCTTGAACTATAAGAAGATTGATATAATGCTATATTGTGCAGCATATGAGTGCCCAAGAAGCGCCATTCTGCATCAAGAAATGCTCTCATCTTCCATCTGTTCTCTCAATAAAAACTCTAAATCATTCTGACTTGGAGGTCAGGCCGCTTAAGATGCCTCTGATTAGACCATTCTCACTTCTCTCCCCCCACAGCTTCCTTCTCCATGTCTTATGACACTTCCCAGGCAAATCTATCTTAGGACATTTTATCATCTTTATACCCATTCCATTCACTGCAGTGATGCCTCCGGGTATCAGTATCCAACCTGGGTTAGGGGCTCACAGGGACTATTGTTCCTACACTTTCTCCTCTGCTTCCTTCTGAAGATAAGGGCCCCAAAAAGCCTTTTCCTTGCCAGTGGGGGCTGTTCAGTAAAATGAGGCTGCTGTCCATTGTCACTCTGCCCAGAGCTAACCTTCAGCCTTTTCTCCCAACAGAATCTGAAAGGTTCTCAAACATCTCAGGGGTCTTCCTTACTCTCTGCCTGTGGCCTCAATAAGAGTTTTAGAGATCTGAGGCAACCAAAAGATTCTGATGTCTTCTCACATACTCAATTTAAAGTAAAAGCTATTCTAAACTGTGAAATAAGTGAAAAGCCCAGTAAGGCTCTGATTTTCCCCTTGATTGTGATTTATGTTGTTATTTGTATGTCAAATATTAGATTGTTTCCCCCAATTTTTGGCATTTTTAGTGTCCCAGTTTTGCTAGTCCTCACACTGTGGTGCCCTAAGCAACCCTGTGAGATGTGGGCAACTGCCTTGGGTATTAAAAACAAAACAAAACAAAAACCCGTCTTCGTGACCTGGTGTTGTCCTCTCTAGAAATCGTTTTGAGGAGGTGAACAGGAGAAGGGGGTCAACATTATGGTTGTGGAGGCAGTTAGACTTTCCAGACAGGTTTATGGACTCCTGGGAGCCAATTTCCTCTCTCTCCTCAGGTCAAGAAGCAGCCAGATAGTTCAATGTTTTCCACTAGATTTGAAGATTACCAAGGCCATTTTCTGGGTGAGGGCTGGATGGTACTTTCTTTAGCGGTCCCAAGAGAGAGAAGAGAAAGAAACAGAGCCTGTAAAGGTCATCTGTCTGGAGAAAAAAGAGAGAGGAAAGAAAGTTCATTCTGAAAAGGGGCCCCGATTTAAAGCAGAGTTTTGAGAAAGCCCTTTGACAGAAGGAAATAACTTATGGGATTCCTCCTTCCTAGAGGCAGCTTTTTCCTCCTCCTAGTGCACTTCCTGAGGTAGGGAACTGGCCCAAGAGAAAGGACTCCATGTCCCATCCCAGATGATACTCCTGTGGGACTCTTCCTCTGGAGCCTGGGAGCCAAGGCCTGAAGTTCTCTGCTGTGGTTCTGTGGAGATGCTTATGAACCACACATCAGGGGTAGCGGTGGGTCGGTGCTCCCACATGAAACACAATATGGCCACATAAATGGGCCTCACTGCAAGAGCTTCAAGCTATATTGTATTCACACATTGTAAAGTAAAAATTCAGGTTTCTTATTGGGTGTGTGTATACAAACACATGTGGATGCTGAGAAATAGAAACTTCCCAGCTTAAATCAACCCTGGTGCTGCTCCACTTTCATGGTTTCTGGAGACTCCTGTTGCAAGTCACCATAAATCAAGGGGCACTGATTTCTAGATTGTTTCCAACACAGAAAGACCCAGTGGAAACTGGGGAAGCTTCTTATGGGGTTTCCCCGGGGGGGCGGGGGAGGATGGGCATCGATTCCTGAAGCACTGGTGCTTCTCTTCTCTAGGGAAAGGGCCCTGTCCTGGCAATCCTCTCTGCAGGTGGATTGCAATGCACACTTCCTCTCTCTGGAAGACACACTGGCCCCGTTAATTTTGCAGCGCAAGGAAGAGAAGGACTCCCCTCCCTGAAACTTGCCACTCCCAGCCCTGGTGTGTTTGGACAAGAAGGACCAAGAGAAGGGGAGATGCTACTGGGCCCTGCTCAAACCTTTGTTCCACCGCAGTGCCCCTTATCCAAGGCATTTGCAAAGTCCATTCCGCACACCCTTTTCCACTGCCAGAAATCAGTCCGGCTTCAGTGAACCTCCAGACAAAGCTAGGGAAGCGGGCTCACTACCAGGCAAAAGACAATCATCGCGCTGCTTTCCTGCAAGCACTTTGAGACCTCACAGTCGGTGGCTGGCCCAGAAGGAACCTCCCCCTCCACTCCAGACCAACACCTGCCATTTAATCTTCTCTACATTGGACCAGAGGCTTGAGTTCCTGGATGTCTGCTCATGTTGGAAGATTTAAAAGTCGGTGCTATTTTTCACCATCCTGCAACACTTAAAAGGTACTTCCGGGTGCCAAAACTATCCTCTCTCCTCAAAAACAAAGAAAAAAAAAAGTCATGTTCAAGTGTGTGTGCGTGTGTAGAGGGGGAGGGGATTGTCAAGACCCTCTTGCACGCCTCTGTGAGAACTTGATTTCTGACAAAAGGTTGGAGAGGAACCCACAGATACCTTTACCTAAACGTTGAGTCATTCCTGGGACTCCCCGCCTACCAAGGGTCTCTGGACACCCTGTTGCGTGTCTGGACAGAGCACCCTGGGCGCTGAGAGCAGAGTGACCCTCGTCTCTACAAATAGTTTCAAGGTTGGGCTCATGACACAAAATCTCCAGAACTCACGGCCCCCTGTTTTTTGAGACTGCGTGTAAAAAAGAGTGTAAACCGGGGGAATCATAGGCTGTAGAGGGATCGGGAGATTGGTGACGAGCATATCTTCCCACTCGAAATTTGTGCCAAAGTGTGAGTTCCTCCGTGCACTTCAAGGTGCGCGCAGCTCGCGCACGCGCGTGGAAGGAATGCCCTTTTTTGTTTGTTTTATTTTGTTCAAATATCTAAAACGGTTCGGGACCCCAAAGAGAATAAAAACGTCTGCTTCGGACAGGAGTGAATGAAAACACCTAAGCGCTTCCATCCGTATTGCGGTCCATCTGTGCGACGGCCTCGCTGGCGAGCATAGAAGCTAAACCTGCGAGGCTTGTCCCCTCTCTGGCTGCGAAAACGGACCGACACATAGGGGTTCTCCAGGAGAGAAAGAGCTAAGGAGGCCAGAACGGGAAGGGGGGGGCGGTGAGGGGATAGGAGGTGAACTAGTGGAACTAGTCGGCTGGTGGGACTGGCTGGTGAAGCCAAGTATCCGGGAGGAACGAGGGTCTCTGTCCTGGGTTCTCAGAGCCACATTCGGGATTTGGGATGGAAAGAGAAAGACGGAAGGCTTGGATTCGTGGCTCCTGCTGGATCCCTTGCCACTCCTAAACTGTGTGGCGGAGCTTGCGGGGCTGGCTAAGAGATGCACTGCCCCGCGTCCTGCTCCGCGCAGCCCCAGGCGCCCCTCATCCCACGCTGGTTCCTCAGGAGGCTGGTAGGAGCGCGGGCGCCCCAGTCCTCAGCGCCCTCAGCCCACGCACCGCAGAGTAACAGCTCAGGTGGCACAGCGGGGAGGGGCGGAGAGGGAGGGCCGCAGCCGCACGCGGACTCGCAACCCGGAGCGGCCAATCTCGCGGCTCACACCCCCTTCCCGCATCCCCGCAAGAGCCTCCCAGCAATCCCCCGCCCCCCATCTCCGACTGCGAGGAGCGCTCTGGATGGGGGAGTGAGTAAATAATTGGCCAGAGGCCCGGCTTCTCGGTTCTCGCTCTGCTTCCCTGCGGCCTGACTGCGCCCGGGGCTGCTGGGGCGACGCAGCCCTTCGGGAACCTGAGACCAGGTAACCTGGCCCCCGCCCCGTCCCGGGTCTGGGTGTCTGTCTGTGTTCCCGAGAATGCTCATCTCCTAAGGTCTGAGTCGGTTTTCTCCCGGTTGATCGCCATCCCCACCTCCTAGCAGGGGTCGGTGGGAGCGACACCTCCAGCCCCCGCGCTGACCCGTCTGGGAACGCCGCGATGGCGCGCGGAGTGCATCCCGAAGTGCTGGGTTCCTGGCGCCTCGCCCGGGAGCGCCGAGAGTGAAGGACCGGGAGGGGAAGGCGGGGACGTGGCGGGGGAGCAATCAATGGCTTAGCCCAGCTTCCCGCAGGAGCTACCGCCCATTCGCGGTCTACGCAGGCACCAGCTGGCGGCAGCATCTTTTAGGTACAAGCTCCAGGAAGGCAAAGGCCGGCTGGGGGGCCGGGAGCCCAGGGCGCGCTGCGGGACCCCAGCACCCCCGCTGCGCCCAAGCCTCAAGATGTTCTGGGCTTTATGAGGTTCAGTTACGGCCGAGTCCTCCATTAACACCTCCCCTGATTATTGAGAAGCTGGAAGGGCTGAACGCAGTCTCAGAGCGCGTCTCCGCGCACCAGCCCACGTCTGTGCCCTCTCCCCACCCCCTCCTCCTCCTCCCGATTTGAAAGCATAAACTGAAAATAAAAGACAGGTGGAAGGAGCTGCGGGTCAGAGGTGAGGGATTCGGGTCAATTCCGAGAGAGAGAGAGAGAGAGAGAGAGAGAGATTGATTTCCATCCAACGGTTTATTTATTTGTATTAACAGAGGAACCCTCGGCAACACCTGGAGACCAGCCCGCACCTCTGGCCGCCGCCCCCCGCCCTCCCTCGCCCAGGACCGGGTTCTTGGGGAAAACGTCTGGACCTCAAGGTAAGATCCCACGCGGGTTGTCTCGTCGGAGCGGTTTCCTGGCCTGGGCGTGCGCCCGGACGGCCGGGCACCCCAAGAGCGTCTCAAGCGCTAGCGGAGGCAGGCTGGGCTTCATTCGAAGCTGCCCAGGCTCCGAGGTCGCGGCGGGAGGAGCAGTTCGGACGCGCCCCAGCGGGGTGGTAGGAGGCGCTGGGGGCCCCGGGCCCGCACCGCCCCGCTGACGCGCGGCTTTTCTCTGTCAGTGCGGCCACCATTACGGCGTGATCAGCTCCTTTTGCTCTAAGAATGCTGAACGGCACCACTCTAGAGGCAGGTGAGTTACACGCCAGGTTCCTTCTCGTTTCCTCTGCCCTTTTTCTTGGGCTGGTGTGCACACTGGGGTGTGTGTGTGTGTGCGCACACGCGTGTGCGCGCCTTCATTAGGTGAAAGAAAGAAGGGTGTGTGTGTGTGTGTGTGTGTGTGTGTGTGTGTGTGTGTGTGTTAGAAATTACACCGCGCTTCGAAGGGTCTAAAAATGCAGTCTCGTTCAGTCTCCTGCCAGAATTCCTGAAAGCTGCGTTTCCCTCCTTTTGCCTTTCTCTTGAATGTCTTTGACTTCTTTGAGGATGGAGAGGGGGAGGTGGAGGTCATCGTGCCGCTGAGCCGAGAGTTGTCGGCAGCACGAGGGATGCGCCCTGGATCCTCCGTGGTGCTGCTGGGGGCGTCTCCCTACTGGAAGGGATGGGGGGGGGGGGCAGGGCTGACACCGTTTCTCATCTGTGCAGGGCTTAACTGGAAACTGGCTTCCCCCGCATTTTTTGTTCTATGCAAACCCCGCGCAGCCATTCCTAAGCGCGACCTCAGAGGACGCTGTGCGGGACGTCTCCCTTTATTCCTCAGGCGGCTGAGGGCCCACGGCGCAGCAAATGTCAGGTAAAGGGGCTTCGGATTTCGGATGTGGCAACCGCCCCCCCACCCAAGAAGCCAGGGAGCACGGAGGACAGAGATTTGAAGGGAGCAAGTGACAGTCGGGTGGCTTTAAGGGTACAGAGATGTGCGTGGGTCAGGGCGCGCGGAAAGGTAAGGCCCTGGGGCGCTAGCGGCGCGCAGTCGGGGCGCGGCCCCGAGTTTCCCCTCGGTGCGGGAGTGCTCTCCCCGCCCCCAGCTCCGCTCGCATTCGTCCCGCTCCCATCTGTCTGGAGGGAGGCCTTCCCAGCAGGACTGAATCAGAGATGCGCCCGGGCGGCAGTGCCAGTCTGGACCTCTTTGAACATAGAGATTCCCTATGCCCACCGACTAGAGAAAGGCCTGGCGGCTCCGGGTCATCCGCTCACCTCGTGCCCAATGGAGCCGGGAAGACCAGGACTGAACGCTCGGTTCCCAGCCCCAGAAGATGTCAAGTTCGCCGAGCCCTGGGCTGCTCACGACGGTGCCAAATGCCAGACACGGCTTCAAGAGCTGCATCTTTCCCCAACCAGTTTAACAGGGTCAGGAGGAAGGATGACCTCTACCCTTTGTAGGGCAAACCGGGGGTACAGGACCTTGACTTCCAAAAGTCAGATATAAAGAGAACTTAAGTTGCCAGAGCTCTCAAGAGATGGGTCTGCTGGGTTATTTTCCTCTCTGGAAAAGCCTCTTCTTCTCCCTGGGTAAAGCCATGCATTCCCTTTATTTCCCCTCTCCTGCCCTCTGGGGAGTTTTTCAGGGCCAGAGCTTGGACAAACTTGCCTCCTTCGTGGAGATTCCAGGACTTTGAACCATCAATCCCCTACTGCTCTGCCCAGCTAGAAACCAGCCGCCAGCTTTTCTGAAAGCGGCAACTGTAGCCAGATGGACGGATCGCAGAGCAAAGAAGAGAAGGGACTGTGCGTGCCCAATCGTGAGGAGGGTTGCCACCAGGCCAGGGTTCTGCCCCACTGCTCTGAATTGAGCTTTGAGTTGAGGGAGGAGCGTTGCGATCCTACTATGGGCCACAGAGGAGGGGAGAGCCTCTTGCACCTGTCCCATTTAGAGAGGCAGAGCCCCAGGAAATGAACCAGGGAGCACTCCAACTTTTATAGAGCACTCTGTGCTATTCTGAGGGACACCGGTCTCCAGTACCTCTTCTCCAAGAGGTGAAAGAAGACAGAGCTACAAAGATGCTCTCCTTAAAGTGCTTACTGCCCTTCCTGAGTGAGGTGGGCCCTCTTAGGTAAACATTTGGGGCTCCGAGACAAAAAGGATAGCCCAGATTACACACCCAATTCTTGGAATATCTCCTCCCCATCATGGGCATCCTCTTTAAGGAACAGCGAGAGGAGGCAGAGCTGGGCGGGTGGGGAGCAATTTCTGCAAAACTAGAAAGGACCTCCCAAACTCCAGCAGCACCCCCTAGCTTTCTGCAAACTTCCTGCTTTGGCTGAGACTGCTGGCAGTACACTTCTTTATGGAAAGTAGCAACACCCATTGGGTGCGGGAACTTACAGGCTGAGTTTTATAAGAAAAAGCGGGAATAGCCAGGATCCAACCCCAAAGCTGACTGTAGAAAGTGCTCTGCGCTGCCTGTACCTGATAGACGGTTAACAAATACTTGTGGAACAGATTAATGGATGAAGGATGGTTTACAGGACTTCTGTGATTGGCTTCCTTGGAGTCTTCACAGAACTCTGGCGTTTTCCTGGAGTTGTTTGTTAAATTTTCACTTCATTAAATCTCCAAAGTCTGTCTCTTATGAGAACAGAGTTATGTTCTTGGGTTCTTTGTTGTTTGGGCTGAGGAGGACCAAAATTCAACAACAGCCAAACCCAGTTCCAACACCCCCATTTGGTAGGCAGTTGATTGGGAGAGTGGTAGTTTAGTCTAGAAATGAGACAAAGCTCGTCCCTGGATTGAGGTCCCAAATTTACATTTTCCTTGGAGCTTCCGTGGGTTAACTGACTGATTTTCTTCTCAGAGTCTCTCCTTTTTCTCCTCCTTCTCCTCTTCTTCTTCCTCTTCCTCCTTCTCCTTAGGGTCTGAGTCCATTTAGCTGCTGACTTGTGGGAAGGCAATCTGCCCCTTTGTAAGAGGACCTGCTGTCTCTGAAAGGGTTGCTACTCCCAGCCCCTCCTTGGGGCCCTTCGTTTGTGCACGTGGGTTTGAAAAGCTCATTGATTTCCATCCAAAGGGGCTAATTACATTACTTACAGTAAATAGCAGCCCTGCTGTCCGGTAGGGCTGCCAAAGTAAGGGGCGGGGGGAGATCTCCAGCTTAGTTCACTTGATTGGCTTCATTTTTGTGTGAAATTGTGTTTTATGAGCTGTATTCTGGCACCCGGAGGACTGTAACAGCGTCCAGTCTGTGAATAACATTATTTTTGACCCTGAGAAAAGAGCAAGGGGAAGCAGTGGCGTCTTGGGTTTCATGGAAGAGGTGACTCCAGCAGCTTCAGAAGGCAATGCTTTGGGACAGGAAGTCAGACTGTTGCACAAGTAGTTTCCTTCCTCCCGGCGTTCCTTGTCTGCCTTTCCTCCCTCCCTCCCTCCTTTTCGCCTCCCTTCCTTATCCTCCTTCCTTCTCCCTCCCATCCTTAGCCCCCTTCTCCCTCCCCCCCTCTCCCTCCCTTTCTTCTTCCTTCCTTCCTTCCTTCCTTCCTTCCTTCCTTTCTATTTCATTCTCATTCTCTTATTTCTTCCCTTCCCCATTTATTCCTCCTTCGTCCTTCCCTCCTCTTTCTCTTCCTCCTCTCTTCCTTCATCGTTGCAGCTTTGACCACTGTTCCCCTAGTGAGAAGCAAGTCTGCCACTAGGATACTCCTCTGAGGTATCCAGGATGTGTCGAGACACGAGCCTTTCCTGGGAGAGCCGATGGTGGGGAGTGGTGGCACACAGGGCAGGCAGGGGGGAAGGAGAGGAGCGTAGCCCTGGCTTTTTCCTTTCTCTGCTTAAAGCTGGGTTGGTTCCTGCCGCTGCTCTATGCTTCGGGCCCCTAGGGGGCTTCTGCTAGTTTGAATGAATCGACAATATCGGAGTATTGTGGACACTTTTTAATAGGGCCAAGGAGGGGCCACCACTAGCGGGAACAGAGGGAGACAGAACAATCCTGCCTCTTGTGAGGCTCAGGTCTGCCATTCTGCTTGTCAACTCTCACCTTCCCCTCCTCCGCAGCGAGGAGCCCCTTTCACATCCTCCTAAATGTGCGGCGCATCCAGTTTTACAAGTCCCCTGTCCTGCCAGGGTGGTGGGAACAGCACGCAATAGGCCGTGCACCTCGTCCTGCAGGGGTCCTCCCACAGAGGCTCACATCCAGAAGTTTCGAGTGGGACACTAGGATCACCAGCTGTTTACCTTCAAACCTGAACTGGGGTAAAAGATATCTCATCCTGTGTCATGGTTCAGTAGAGGACCACCCCCCCCCCCCATACCCTGTCCTCTACATTCATTTTTCAAACAAAACCTTTTTGCCAAAACTAAACTTCAGAATCTTTTTCACTTCGGGTGATGTTCCAGGCCCTGGTAGGGTGGAGGGCCTCTAGGGGAGGTGAGGTGGCCTGCTTCTAGAAAGTGAGTTGAGGAAGAGGGGAAGGGAGGAATATCTGTTTAACATTAGCTTATTTGGGGTCCCCTGTAAATTAGGGACCATAAAGTCCACAAGGAGGAAACCCAAAGTTTGGAGCTGACATCCTGTATGCCTTGAGCTGGGGTCTGATCTTGAACTTGGATCAAATAGGCCCCTTTCCGCCTCCTGCACCAGGGCGGGGACAATAAGGGCTCCTTCTCCTCCTTTAAAACATGATTACTGAGAACTCTTGGAAGGGTGTGTGTGTGTGTGTGTGTGTGTGCGTGCGCGTGCGTGTGTAGGGGAAGTAAATGCCCCCTCCTACTAACCCCCCCTTCGGCCCCCTCCCCTTTGTAATGTTTGTCCCTGCTTGCCCATCACCAGGGGGTTGAGAGGAGTATGACAGGTCTTTGTTGTCTGAATAAAAATCCGTGGCAGCTCCAGGGAGAGAACTCCTCCTACTAAATTATCAAAAATGGGCTGGCTTTAGTCTCTTAACAAATTGGACACAGCTACGGCAGGAGCAGTCCCCAACCCAACCTACAGGCACTGGGAACTTGCAAGCAGCCAGGGACCGCTGAAAATAGCACTTCTTTTTCTTTCTTTGTGTTCAAAACTATTTTCTTTCTTCACCAGATTTTGTTTTCCTCCCTCCGCTGCAGTTGTTTCCCATTAGTAACTCGATCTCTCGGTCTCTCGGAGCAGTAAGATTCGCCTTCTTCGCCGCCTTCCCCCTCCGCCCCTGTTTGTTTGTTTTCTGCACATCTCCTTCAGGGAGCCGCTGGGGTTTCCCCCCTTCTTTTTTCTTCTTCCTTTTTTTTTTTTTTTTTTCCTTTTCCAAGCAGACCAATTTCCACTCTGTCTGCCTCTTTCTTCTTCCCTCTCTTCCTCTTGCCCTCCGTCCCCGCGCGTCTCTGCACTCCTCCAACACGCCGCTCTCCGCCGTCCCTTCTGCTGCTTCCCTCGGATGAGCTGAGAGCCGCGGGCGTGTGTATATGGAAATAGTGGGGTGCCGAGCAGAAGACAACTCGTGTCCTTTCCGTCCCCCAGCCATGCTCTTCCACGGGATCTCCGGAGGCCACATCCAAGGCATCATGGAGGAGATGGAGCGCAGATCTAAGACCGAGGCCCGCCTGGCCAAAGGCGCTCAGCTCAACGGCCGCGATGCGGTAAGGAAGGGCCCCTCGGCGGCGGTAGCCTGGCGCCCCTGCGCGCTTTGCGAAACCGAGCCTCCATTCCCTGGCTTTCCGAGCTGAGGATGGAGGGTCCTAGAGACGTCCTTTCCAGGCCGGCGGGCGGGTTTTCTCCGGTCTGACTGCCTGCGGGGGCTAAGAAAACCCCCTTTCTGGCTTGAAATGTCTCTGCAACCGAGACCCCGAGCTCTTTGAAACGTTCTCTGCAACCGAGACCCCGAGCTTTCCACTCGCTGCCGCAGCAGGGAGGGCCACGAGTGAGAGGATGGGGATGTCCTCTTCTGCAGACCTCAAACTCCGGTCGCCGGGCGCCTCCCGGGCGAGGATCGCGGCAGGGAGGGCGAGCTGGGTGCGGGCGATGCGCGGAGGCGCGCGCGGCCGTGGCGTCCCCGGCAAGCGGCAGCCCAGGTGGCTCTAGTCTGGGTGTGATGACCGGGTATTTGGAGAAATCTCAGACTCGACTGGGCTGGAGCGTCTCGGGACGCTTGGAGCTCGGCACTGCCTAACCCAGCGATTTTCGGGGTTTCGGGCAGCCCGGCCCGGCCCCTCTAGCGAAACAGGACTGCGTTCAACTTCCGGGCCGGGCGGGTGTAACGGGTAGGGGGAAATCTAATAAAAATCCGGAGGAGCGGGGCACCTAGTCTAAGCGCGAGAACTTTCTAACCCTTAAACGATGTAACCAGCTACCACTGTTACTACTATTCATATTAATAAAAGTCTCGTCCGATTAATAAAGAAAACCAATTGATAATCTATGCACTTCCCTTTCCCTCTAACGAGCCGGAGGGGGAAAACTACAGAAGTCTCCGGAAATGATTTCAGCCAAACAGAGCTGGGTCGATCCTTCGGCATCACACCGGGCATTGTAGCGCAAACCAACCCGGGAGACTGCCCCGGGCGGTCAGTGGTATTTTGGGTTCCACCCAGGAGCCGAGTAGGTGGAGGTTTCCACATTTGCAACACATATGCAGTGTGGAGGGCCCCAGGTCTCAGGAAAAGGAAGAAACTTTACTTTTCCAGGCCCTCCAAAGTTTTGTGGGGGAAGTCCAACCCATTTCTGCTAGTCTTGAGGGGAAAGGATTAGTGGTTACTTTCTTCTTTTCCTTTTTCCTTGTTGTGGCTATCCTGTTTAAAGCCAAAAAAGCAACCCAAACCCGAATCTCGTGGCGAGGCTGTGCTCGTCGTCACTGTGAGGTTTCCTCATCTTCAGCCGGGTCTGGGGATAAGCGCGCGGAAAGCTTAACCTGGGCACCAAACAGATTTTCAGGACACAGTTCTCCCCGCTATGTTAGTAATGGGGAAAGGGGGACTGTGCAGAAGGGACTGGACAACAGACTCTTCCTGGGAACAGGCACTAATATTTATAGGATCAATATCCCTGAAAATTAAAGAACAGCCAAATATACCCCGGTCAAAACAGTGTCGACCACAGGTATCATAATCTCGTCCTTCCTTTTAAGTTAACGCTGCATATAAGAATTTAGAGAAATGGAATGGTTTCAAAACAACCTGTGTTCGTTCAAATCTCCTTTCCATTCCCAGGTAAAAATTTCCGTTGTTTTATTTTGTGTGCGTTGAAAGCCACAGTTTTTAGCATGTATATTCAACTTCGGGAGCATCCGCCAAACCATACTCAGTTCGCTCCTAGCCTTTTTAAAAGAGGCTCGAGGTGGACGGCTTGTCTTTAAGGTTTTAAAAGAGGGTGAAGATGGCCAGCCCGTCTTAGGTTAATAATAGTCTCGGGAGAACGCGAACGCGGGGTTCAGGCAGACACTGCAGAAAGGGAATGACTTGCAGAAGGAAAAATCGCTAACTTTTCCTCGACGCCTTTTGCCTTTGCGCTGTGGCCCCTGACCGTTGCAGCGCTCCCCAGACGACTGGAATTCGCGCTGCGGGGAGGGAACTCCGGGTTGTGCGAGCGCGCCGCGCCCGGGGCTCGCTCCGTCCTCAGCGGTGCGATGTGCTTGCCTTGCAGGTCATGCCCCCGCTAAGCCCGGAGAAGCCTGCTCTGTGCGCCGGCTGCGGGGGCAAGATCTCGGACAGGTACTACCTGCTGGCTGTGGACAAACAGTGGCACCTGCGGTGCCTGAAGTGCTGTGAATGTAAGCTGGCCCTCGAGTCCGAGCTCACCTGCTTCGCCAAGGACGGTAGCATTTACTGCAAGGAGGATTACTACAGGTATCCCGGACCCCATCCTTTACGCCTCGGTACACCTGGCGGGGCCACCCACCCCAGCCCGGGAGCCTCCTCTCTGTCCCCCAGCTTTCGCCCCTTCGGGGTACGGTTATCAGTCCCGAGACCGGGGAAGTCCACTGCACACGCCTTCAAGCCGAGCCACCCGCGAAGGGCGGTGACGGTGGGTGGGTGGAACACCAAGTTCAAGAGCTACCAGGGACTATCACCCACTCCCGGCACCTTCACAGCTCAGTAGAGGGAATCTGGAGACTAAAGCGGTTTTTTCTTTTTTTCCGTTTACTGCGAACTGGGCGAGACCGCACCTTGGAACTGAACTGATGTCCTGGGCGGCGGGGAGCGGGTATTAGGTTTTCGTGAGGGTGGCGGGAGACCACGTAAATGACCATGAAAAGAAATAATCGTCGTTGGTGAAACCCAAGCCACTCAGTTCTGAGTTCCCCTTGCTGCTAGTTAGAACCATGCGGGCTAGCCTAGAGAGTAACCTCTAGGGATGTTTTTTCGTGCTTCCCAGCAATTTTTCTTTCTGGAGTGGGAAAGAGAACTATGTGCAAGTGACCTAGCTCTGCTCTCAACCAAAGGGAGAGAGGCGATTAAAAAAGAATTAGATTTCTTCTGCAAAAGCGTCTGTCTGAATGATTTCATCCACACTCACACATCCCTAAATAATAATAATACAACCCTTCGGAGAATGTTTTGTAACAGATGAAACCATCTCCTTGGCATTGCAATTAAATATTCTTTACATAGCGTTTGAGTTAGCTAGTATGGGTTTGTTTGATTGTTGGGCTTTTTTTTTTTTCCCCTTTTTGACTTTAGTTTGTTTTTTAAGTCTTAACTTTACAGAGAAGGAAACTAAAGATGTTACCCTATTCTTCTCATTTTAACATAAGGGTTCTTTGTCCTGGTTCACCAGAACAGGTCAATGAGGAAATAAATTTAATGATCAAATGGACGGACCAGCGTCCTCTTCTCCCAGAGCCTTCTTCTCCCGGGGAGCCCTCCTAGGTGTCAGTCTAGGACCACTGCTGACCAAACCCCAGGTGTCATGGGTGGGAAATGGCTTGCCTTTGCCTCACCCTGCTCCCTGACCTGACTTTTTTTTTCTTTCCAGAAGGTTCTCTGTGCAGAGATGTGCCCGCTGCCACCTTGGCATCTCCGCCTCTGAGATGGTCATGCGCGCCCGAGACTCTGTCTATCACCTGAGCTGTTTCACCTGCTCCACTTGCAACAAGACCCTGACCACCGGCGACCATTTCGGCATGAAGGACAGCCTGGTGTACTGCCGCGCCCACTTCGAGACCCTCTTGCAAGGGGAGTATCCACCGCAGTTGAGCTACACCGAGCTGGCGGCCAAGAGCGGCGGCTTGGCCCTGCCTTACTTCAATGGCACTGGCACGGTGCAGAAAGGGCGGCCCCGGAAGCGGAAGAGCCCAGCGCTGGGAGTGGACATCGTCAATTACAACTCAGGTGGGCCCTTACTACTCCCCTCTCCCCCATTCAGCCCTGGCCTGGGGCTGTCCTGAGAAGGATTCCATAGAGTCCTTTCCCATTCAAGAGCAAGAGGGGGTTTTGCTTAACATGCCTCTTTCGTCAGTATAACTCCCTTTCACCCAAAAGAAGGGGAGAGAGAGAAGGAGAGAAGAGAGAGAAGGAGAGGGGGAAAGAAGGAGACATGGAGAAGGGAGAGAAAGACCTTTATTTAGGTTGTGGCAGAAAACACAGTTCATGACCATGGGCTGCAATGACTTCCCCCAAATAGGCAGAGCCAAATCCTTGTTGCCCATTAGTTAATGAGCCCATTAGTTTCTGGCTCCCAGTTGGAGCAAAACAGCCCCAGGGCAATTCCTGTGTGGAAGCCAAATTATAGATCCTGGAGGAGGTTTTCCTATATACTGAAGGAAAAAAAAAAAGTCTTCAGAGCGCAACTCCAGTCTGCCTAGAGAGGGCAGAGACTGTGGTCACCAGCCCAGAGTTAATCAGGAACACAGTTGGCAAGAGTGTTGAAAACCAAATCCCTGTATCTGGGTGAAAAGCAGCTGTGGGGGAGGAATCAGTCTCCACAGCTGAGCTGGCCTGCCCCTTCTGTAGGTCAGGCTACTCATCGAACCAGCTCATTCCCTGTATGATAAACCATCCGGACAACCAGACCCTTTGGAAAAATGAAAGAAGCTCCAGGTCAGGCCCACTGAGGAGTCTTAGTTATGTGACAGGCTGCTCTTCTGTCCTCCACCGGCCTTCCCTCTTAATTAAAAACAAAATGCAGGCAACAGGCCTGACAACACACTTTCTTCCCTGCTTTGGGGGACACCTATCATTTATCAGTCTCTCTCATTCGCCGTTTTCCATGGCTGGTGTCTGCCAGGCTCTCTCTCCATCCCCCAGGTGCGGATGGAGTTGGACATTGCAGATTCTATCTTCTTCCAAGCAGGAAGCTTGGAAGCTCTTCTTGAAGCTCTTCTTCGAGTTCCAGACACTGGGAAAAGGGGTCTGGAAAGCCCAAGGTTAACATTTGGGAAACTAAGGACTGGTTTCCCATGCCACGCCCCGTCCTGGATGGGAATCTCAGAGGCAGGAGACTTGGGCTAGAGGGAGTCCATTCTATTGGAAGGGACCTTGGGGACCTCCCTGGAGCAACCCCACTCTGATACCATGAGCACCCAGACACCAGCCAAAGCACGGACATCCCAGAACACAGATCTTGCTGATTTTTTTCTTCCAGTCCTCAGTGCCCAGTGTGAACCATTTGGAACTAATAGTCCTGCTCTGAGCTGGGAGTTTTTAGGGGAAGCCTCTCTGAAGAGCAGGCTCCCCTAGCCCTTTGCTCGGTTCCCTCCTGGTGTTCACTGCCGATTTAACCGAGGAGAAGGAATCCTCTCCTGGTCATCGCTGCGGGTGGCATCCCACGGAGATTAGGAACCAGGGAGCTCAGCGCCACTGCGCTTGTCCCTAGAGGGTTCATGCCAGGGTCGCTAAACCAAGGGAAAAGAGCCGGCTGGCTCGCTACAGACCCCACCCGGGCGTGTTTTTGTTAAGGCAGCGGGTGCAGCCCCGGGTTTTGCCAACCCCCGGCTGCGGGTCGCGGCCTCGTGCTCGCCCCTGCTGCGCTTCCGCAAGGGCTTTTGGTTCGGGGCCACTTTGCCCAGCGCGCTCATTTCATCTCCTTTGATGCGAGGTCCCCGGAGCAGGACAGGCAGGGCACTAATTGTTCTTTATTAATAGAAGATGACATCGGAATCTCGAGGCGCTCACCAAGGCCCTAATGCCCTAATTAGAGAGAGACAGAGACAGAGACCAAGAGGCCGAGACCCACATAACAAGCCAGTCCTTTGGAGAGGGAATCCTTCAGCCCCGAGAAAGTGTGCAGAAGGATGGAGATTTCTAGCCATGCGGCAGCAATACTAATTTTTGTGCTAATTTATTTAATCTAACTAGCTAAATTTGATTTTGTCTTGGGTCTTTATGTTAAAAAGATCTGGGGAACTTTAAGTAGAATTTAGTATCCCCTACTTCTAGAGCGGGCACATTTATTTCTTGAAAGAAAGAAAGAAAGAAAGAAAGAAAATCTCCTTCCACTTAGGTCTTTAGTTTGCAGATTCGTGCTGCAGTCAAGGTTTATTGAGAAAGGTGATGCTGTTCTGCTCCTGCCGGAGGAAAGGGTTGCTGAGGCCTCCCGATCCTGAGTTTGTAGATCACACCACTTCAGACTGGATGCTTTTTAATTAGCATCTACCCCATCCTTTCTGGACTTTTCCTAGAGATACAAATGAAGAGGATATACTTCTTTAAAATCAGGTGAAAATAATCTTGAGAATTGGGTTAAAGGTACAGGACCAGAAATCAACCTCGCTATTTAAAAAAAAAAAAAAAATCTTTATGACTCTAATGCCAGTTTGTTACAAAACTAGCAAAAGAAAAGCTTTGGCAAATTTAAAACATGTTAAACAGTAGAAAATAAAATGCACCCCCAGTTTTAACTCATTATTTTAGCTTTCTCTGGATCTTACATTGCCATCTCTGCTGAAATGTAAACTAGTCTCCGAAAGAGTGACATTTACACAAAATAAATATAATTTATACGTTTGTATATTTTTCAAAACATTTACAGAAAAGACATCCAGAGAAGATGTGAAACTTGGTAAAGATAACTTAGTGCTTGACGTCTGGCAAATGCCTTTAATGAAAATATTCCTAATTTGGTTTATACTTCCTTGTGCAGATACCCGGCAGATATTTTAGAAAGAGACAGAGTTTATTTGGAATGCTGGATTGAAATGCAGCCCTCCAGGGGTGAGAAGATTTAGTCTAGGATAGGCAGCTGTAATTTGGGTAATTTGGCATTAATGTAGAGACTACATCTTTGCTAGTTTTAAAAATCTCCCTTCCTTAGGTTTTTCTACGATTCCAAACTTCAAAAGCTCCTGAGGTTGTTAAATTAGCCTGGCACTGACCCCTAGTGGTCTCCCAGGGATCAGTTAGTTCTCAGAAGGTTACACACCTTCAGAACAGAAACTCGTTCTAGTATAGGTGACCACTTCCTAAGCGACTGGAAAATGAAATATTTAGATCTTCTCACTGACTTTATAATGCCAGATGTGTACTTACAAGTGTATGGTTAAAGCAGTTTGAAGAGCGTTATCATTTCATCTCATAATTCAGGGGGAAAAACATATATAGCTTTCAAAGTAGACCCAGGGGAAACACAATCACTTGCAAGTTTATATAATGCATTTGTTGTTAAACACAAACAATTTAGGATAATGCACTGAGTTACTCTGTGGAAGAAACAGATTGCTCTTTTAAGTTGAATAATATGATGACACTGTCACAGGAAAAACACACAGTATATCTCTTTAATAAAGGCCTAACAATCTCTTTATACACTGGATTGTGGTCTATGTGAAAACAAGTCCCATTATTACATTTAATGAACTAAAGTTATCTGCTGAGTTTTTAATCAGCTATAATGAATAGATAACACATACTCAGAAAAGCAGTTTAATCAAACTATTCTATAATTGTTTTTCATAAACTTCATTTTAAAGACTAATGGAGTACATAGTGAGGTTAGGAATCATACTCAACTCTAAGAAATATTATCCTGGGGTGGGGTAATAGCTAAGGGCATTATTTAAACACTGAGTTAAGTCTTCTATCTCAAGTGTAATATTCAATTTGATGTGCTGTTCAGGAAAAGTTACATGTTACTCACATATAAGAGGAATGAAATTGTATTTGAAGAAGCCTCCAATGACTGAATTGTGCCTCTTTGACCATTTTGTTGTGGGCACATTTATAATCTGGTTGTGAAATATAGCTCAGTTTATTAGAGGTAAGTGTAGTTTTATCATAGGTCATAAGATGCTCTTTCATTTGAGGATTGGAAAATACAGTTTTGTAGAATATTTCAACCCAACACATCCCCACTGGGCTAAAATAGTATAAAACATAAAGTACATTCTTTCTCTTATCTCTGAGTACATGTTACTCTTCTGATGCAGTTTAAGGAGTCTGTGTTCAACATTTATATGTATATATCTACTTTGGATTTCATTTGAGTTGACTTGATTTTTCATTAATAGTCACTCAATTTTATTGATGAGCAAAGATTCCAAATCTGGGTAAAATGCTTTTGAGACCTGGCCCTGTACTTGACTTAGGGGGCCCCAAAGTGAATGTTACATAATCTTTCCCTCATCCTCCCTTTTACCACATGTGCCCTCCTACTTATGTACCTTATGGAAATATAAACAAAGGAGACATTAATTCATGCTTAATGTAATGTCTTCTTACGTTAGAGAGAATTTCTCATTAAATGGATTTTGTGATGAAATCTGAACACCTCTTGGTTGATGACCCAAATTACTGTTTCTGTATATATGCTGACTTACTAAAAATAAGTTTTAGAACATAATTCTAACCAGATCATAGCAGACAAATAATAATCTGGCAGAAGAGCTAATATTAAGAAATGCCTTACTTTCTACAGATTCAGATTTTGTCTGCCCCCCCGCCAAGTGACACGATCAGGTTGATTTTATATATTCTATTATAATGTACTAAAATGTAGGATGATCGGATCTGACAATGCATCATGTTAATCACCGAAGTAAGGATTTATTGATTTATTTTTGAAGTCAGGGTTTGAAGAAAAAAAATACCATGCCCTGTAAGTTGAGAAGTTCCCTGAATCAGTCAATATTTAGGGAGAACTTTCATTTTGTAATCCTATTTTCTTTGCAGAGCTAGTAGGTTATCAGAAATGGCCTTTTCAACGTGCAGCTTCACATCCTGGGAGGATGACTTTCAGGTTGGTTTCAAAGGCTGGTTTGCTTTGCCCTCAATGCTGAGCCAGGTTCTGCAAGGAGAGAGATGTCACCCTCTTTCTGCCAGGCCGGCTAGGGGGCATAGCTCAAATGCCACTCACACATCCACGGCAAAAAGGGCCAAGATCTGAGCTGAGACATAAGCGCCATCAGTGTCTCTGAACTGTGAGCTCTGGGGAGTGCTTCAGGCATGAACTGAGTGAAGAGAAGTCTGGGCTCATTCTCTTTCAGAAATAGTTATTAAAATAACTCCAAGGGAAAAGTGTTTTCTTCCTGGGATTGCCTAGTGTTAAGCAGTTATAGCTAAAACCCCTCCAAAATAATAGTCTTAGGATTACATAGGAAATTCTTATCTTGTAAATTCTTATCTTGTAAATTCTTCCTTTTCTCCAGCCACTTTCTACCTTTTTCCTGACTGCAAAGACTCTAGGAATATCAGGAAAAAAAACTAAAAATTGGGAACTGACTTTAGGTTCTTCCTTAGTTGGTATGCTCTCAAAAACTCTCAGATTTGAGAGAGCTGAAATTACTCATTTGCATATCCCTCATGGTAAAGAACAGTGCCTTCAGACAGTATGTTTCATTTCACAAAGAGACAAAATACGGAGTCTCTAAAAACTGTGTGTGTGTGTGGAAGGGCAGGTGCTGATATGCATAAACATATTAGAGCTTTTCCTTTTCACTCTCGGATGTTTCTTTCACACTTAGGACTTTCTTGTCTTCCCGAGCTTTCTAGCAACCATTATGCAAAAGAGAGGATTTATCTAATACTTTTCTATTACGTAAACTTTGGTTGTGTCCATATTAAGAGACTGGTTTGGCTAACATTGGCAATTAACCTCTTTGTTTGGTCTAGATACCATTTGTATCTTGGGGGACAGCCTTTCCCCTGGTTGCTTTATTATCATAACATTATACAGCCCATCACCACTACCCCTAATGCCTGACTTGACACTGAGCACTTGCTCGTTTGCTGTCACTGCAACAGGTTGCAATGAGAACGAGGCAGACCACTTGGATCGGGATCAGCAGCCTTACCCACCCTCACAGAAGACCAAGCGCATGCGAACCTCCTTCAAGCACCACCAGCTCCGGACCATGAAATCCTACTTTGCCATCAACCACAACCCAGATGCCAAGGATCTCAAGCAGCTTGCTCAGAAAACAGGCCTCACCAAAAGAGTTTTGCAGGTAAGAAACCTCCATCCTTGGCTGTGTATACCTCTCCCTTATCCTTGCCAGCAAAAAGAGTTCTCTTCCCGGTTTAGAGCAATACAGATATTTCCTGTACTGCTTTTTGTTAGTTTACTTTAGTTATCTCCTTAGAGTGTAGGCAGAAATTTTGCAGGGGCTTCCTGGAGGGTGTCCCAAGACAGACCCAGGATCTTTTAAAGTGCACCCACCTTCTCTCTGTAGATGGAGAGATGGGGCCACCAAAACCAGCACAGCTTGCTTCACTGCTCTGTAATGTGGCTGATCTTATTTGTACACCTTGTGGCTTTAGAGAGTTCCATTCACACTAGGCTCAGTACAGAGTTGAAGGGGGGACCTGCTGGGGCTTTTGTATTTCAGCAAACTCTTGGCAGCCCCACTCACAGGCCAG
Organism: Mustela nivalis; assembly: GCF_964662115.1. Taxonomy (NCBI): domain Eukaryota; kingdom Metazoa; phylum Chordata; class Mammalia; order Carnivora; family Mustelidae; genus Mustela; species Mustela nivalis. The sequence continues at coordinate 38,316,511 of NC_139035.1, forward strand.
TACCTTCCAAATGCAGATCAACCCCCCCTTTTTTTTTTCAACTCCTGAAAAGCCACAACTACAGATAGTGTCTCAGCAACCAACTGTAGCAAGTATTTTCCCATTTTAGCAAACCATATCTCCAAACTAAACTTTGAGGGTTAGATGTGCTGTCCAATTGTTTTCCTAAACTCACAATGGTAGGAATATACAATTAACAAAATTGTGGGTTGCTATGGGTCACCTGTGATCCTCTGCTACTTCTTAGTGACAAGTTGTACACACTTAAAATTCCACCAACCAGTTTCTGGCTGCTTGTGTTCTGTGGCCCTGGGTTTTTCCTATGCAAAGACTACTTACCATGTGTCAGACTCAAGGATAGCTTGAAATCTGTTTCAGTGATGTTCATTTCATAAGAATCATTCTTACTTTGCAAAACTTTCAGTGATCCTGCCCCTCCCCCATTCTCAAAAGATAACAAACAGGTAAGGAATCAGGATATATTTTTCCCCTTTATCTCTGTGCCTTCATTTCCAGGGTATCTCCACTTAAGTATCAGTTGTCCCAAGTAGTACTTGTTAATGCTGGCGGGATATATGCACTTGAGAGAGTATCTGTAGCATTACTTGAATTACTCTATTCTAAAAGAAGATCCCCCCCCCAAAAAAAACCCCTCCTCTCCCAAGAAAAATAAACAATTTAAAAAGAAAACATACATTTAAAAAAAAAGGAAAGAAATAAAGAAAAGCAAGCAAGCAAGAACAAAAAAAAAAAAAAAAAAAAAGAGAGAGAGAGAGAGAGAGAGAAGAGAAAAAAAGGAAAGAAAGAGAGAGAGAGAAAAAAAAGAAGTATAAAATAAACATCGGTAAAGAAATCAATTGGGATTGGTTTGCAGGTTTGGTTCCAAAACGCACGAGCCAAATTCAGAAGGAACCTTTTGCGGCAGGAGAATGGGGGTGTTGATAAAGCTGATGGCACGTCGCTTCCGGCCCCGCCCTCAGCAGACAGCGGCGCTCTTACTCCACCCGGCACTGCGACCACTTTAACAGACCTGACCAATCCCACTATCTCTGTAGTGACATCTGTGACCTCTAACATGGACAGCCACGAATCCGGAAGCCCCTCACAAACTACCTTAACGAACCTTTTCTAACATTGGTTTTTTTTTTTTTCCTAATTCTTCCTCTTTTATTATTCTAATTATTATTATTTTATTATTTACAATACCTTTTTTTTTTCTAACCCACAAGATATTTGGGAAATAAAAACAACAGCTTCGTGTTATTAGCATCTGCAGCCACTTGGCAAATGAGTTTACAGTATTGTCTTCTCTACAAAGTGTTTTTTTTTTCTTTGTCTATGAAGTGTATTTGTTTTTTTTTTTTTTTTTTAAATTAGATCTTTTCAGTTGGTAAGGAGAGTTTTTGAATTATTCTAATAAGTGCCTCTTAAAATTGTATGTTACTTATTTCCAGAATCTCGAAGGAAAAAAAGTGGTATTATGATGGGTAAATAATTATATTCCCAGTTAAATGATTAGGGTAATAAATAATCAGATAATTAAAGTCATTTTTAAATCTTGGGATTGTATGTGTATTTATGGAATTTTGAAAACTTCACATTGTTTTTTTAATTTTAAAACTGAAAAAAATGTTTTGATTATTCTTTTTTCTTACAAATGAGGAATATGATTAAACAAAACATTATCTATAGCATCTCCAAATACTTAAGATTAATTAGGTGGGAAATCTGTTCCAAGGATATGACTTTTCCTTCTTTTCGGGATGTACATCCCAGCAAAACTTGTTAGTTACTTGTTTCTCAACATTTGGAAAATACTTATACTCCCTCTGTATCTATGAAAATTCCGTATAAAGTTTGAAATTCTATACTTTTAACCAAAAGCTAAAAATGATAGTTGTAAAACCATTGTTTCTAAATTAATTTTTTTTCCTAGGGAAAATGGAAATAAGCAAAATATAATTTTTTAAGAAGTTAAAAAATCAGTATAATTTAATTGATAGATCTATTAATTGGCTTCAGCTGTACCATGATATTGTATCTGGCATTCTATATGAATAATGTTTCTTTTTTTTTAAACCTTAGTAGACTAGTATCAACAACAAGAAATCTTTGTTTTGTTTTGCTTTATTTTACTTCAGCATAGGTTGATACATTTGTCAGAAAAAAAGACTTTTCTGACATTACAGATTTAAAGTTATTAGTCTTAAAGTAGATAAACTCAGAAGCCTTGTGGATGCTGATCTGAATATATTTCCTAGTTTACAGTAGCATTTTTTTTCTTTTAATTTAAGCTAAAATCTTAATGGTCTGGGCAGTGGTGAATGTTCATCTATATGCTTCTGTTGTAGTTAAATACCAATTAGATTGTGGATTTCCTAAAAAAAAAAATAAATAAAAAAGAAGTCAAGATATATGTCTTGCTTTAGTGGATTGTTAAGAATAACTTTGCACATATTATCCACTTTTTGGACCCCTTAAATCTCCTTCGGTGGTCAAAGTGGCTATTTAATAGATTTTAAAGGTGTCCTTCTGGCTGTATAAATGTGTGGTTACATATTGACAGTTCACTGCCCACATTAAAGTGCATTATTGTAACTTTTGCTCAGGGTCTTTAGAAAATTAGCACAGAAAGTAGCTTATTTTTTAAAAAAAAAAGATGGTGGAAGATAAGTTAACACTGTAACAGAAGAAAGGTGTGATTGCCATTATATATTTAGCAAGTGTGGTTATCATCTTATATGGAGCTTAAATCTTGACTTTTCATATTTCTATTACATTTTGGGCATTTACCACTAACCAGACCAAACAACCTTGGTAAGGCTGAGATCTTATTAATACACTTTTACAGGTAAAATATTGATACTTATAAATTTTGTTCTTTGACAGAACAATGTATGGTACTATAGATCTACTTTATTAAGTAGACTAATTATAACTCAGTTCTCCTATGTGCCTTATGATATAACTTGGAAGTAAGTTTGTGAAAAATCAGGATATATGTGTTGTTTGTTAAATTAACTGTTTTAAGCCCTTTTGACACCTCACTAGTTTTGTACTGTTTTACCTCTTATTTCCGAAACTCTTTTTATGGTGTATCCTGTTAGAGGGGACAAACATGTCATAGAAAGCAGTTGTGCACTCTTTCAAATATAGTTGATAAATTCAATAATCTTATATATTGAGCTTCGTGTTTATAGTACAGTAAGTGGTCTAGCAAAATTGTCCATGTTTCTTTGTTTATTGATAAATGCATTGTATAGAAACTATTTCCCCTAAATATTTATGGACCAAACAATTGTGATATATCCTATTAAATTTGTGTGAATAAACCGTTTTGAATCTAAGGAGTTTTATTTCCCATCAGTTTTATTTAAGGTTTAATTGTACTAGTGTGTTTCCAATATCTGTATGTAAAAGTTATTAAAATGGTAATACAAAAAATTTTTAAATATTCAAACATACAAATAGTTTTCAGATTTCCAAGCTTCTGATTCATTTTAAATGTACACACCATTGCATATACAATGTAATTCAACTTAGAATTGCCTATAAATATATTTTCTTATAATAAAAAGTAATGCCCCACCGATTTGACTCCGCCCAATTTTTAGAATTAAAAACAAGATCATTAGCAGATAAAGTAATTGCATGAAAAGAAACTTAACTATGATTAAGATTTAATATTAGGTCTATTGAGCACAAGTGGATATTTGTAAATCAAAATAGAAATTGCAGACCCCTAAAAGCCAAGTTGCTCTGTAGTTAATAAATTGTCACTATGATTTTTTTCAGGGAGAACAAATCTTGGGGCATTACAGCCAAACATCCCGACGTTTGAAAATTCCCTAAAGTATTAAAAGAAGGGGAAAAGTTTGATCGGAAATCCACTGCAGTGAAGACAAAGACAATATTAGGTTATGATAATCATACATTTTAAAATCTATTGAGCCAAAAAAAAAAAAAGAGAGAGAGAGAGAGAGAGAGAGAGACTTAAATGTCATTTACTGAATGTTAACAAAAATTCTGTTCTTTATGGTGTCTAACACAAATGGAGGCTTAAAGTTATGTGGTTTAAAACAAAATTAGATAAGCCGTGTATAAACCAGAGAGCAGCCTGGCGGTAATATGCCCACCCCATATTTGAAGAAAATTATTATTGCTAAAAAAAAAAAACCCCACACATTTGTCAAGCATAGTAATTGTAAAATAAAGTCCAAAAACTCCATTTCACTTGCTTGCTAATGTGTACTAGTCCTATCTGTTTATGGCATTTTCTAATTGTAAATTCGAAGAAAGCTATCACTCCTTTGAGAGTATAGGATCAAAACCCAGTAATTTTAGTATTATTGTTTATTCCTTCCTTTTTAAACAGAAATCTCTGCATGCACTTTTACATCTGTCACTTCTAGTGTACATCTCTGTATGATGACTTATCTTTGCTGTTTCTTGTATGATAAATAGCTTTCATTAATAAACATTTTATTTGATGCAAACATAGTTAACTTTATGTTAAATACACACTGTTGAAATTCCTTTTGAACACTGTCTTAAGAGGCAGCACGTACATTTCAAACTTGTGATACTTAGGGAAAAAAAGTCCAAACAATCTAATGAAGCAAAATTCTGATAGTCTAGGATAAAAGGACCTAGTTGGTTTTTAACTTTTCATGATTTTTTGTTTGTTGTATTCAATTGACCCATGTATTAAAAATTAAAAAAAAAAGCAAACATAAGTTACAACAAAAAATAAACCTTAGAGTAAACTATCCTATAAAATTTCAGCAATGTTTTTAGATTATTAGGTTAAAATTTATAGATCCTCTGTAAGTTTACATGTTTGCTATGCAATGAGCAAATTTATTGAAGTATACAAATATATCCTGAACTATGAAAAGATCCAATCTTTGCATAGTTCAAATTACATATGATATTACAAACAAAGGAGCAAGTGGAAAGAAAAACAAATATGTAAGAATGAGGTTTTTTTAATTGTTAAAGGGAATATTTGAAGAAAGAATTTTTTAATGATTCTTATTTAGCTGTATATCCAAAGCATATGTTAAACAAATTAACATATAACTTTCCAGAAAATTTTTCAGTATGATGAAATTTTTATTATATACAAATGAACCCTATGTAAATGATGTAACTTTTATGAATGACAGACATTAAATATTTCACTTACATGTATTCTCAGAACTTTGAATGTTTTCTTAAATGCTTTCACTTCCTGAATGCTAAAAAAGGGAAAAAAATTTAAAAAGAGAGAGCAACTTACCAATAATAAAAAAAGAAAAAAAGCAATGCACCGTGACAAGTAGACTATTTTGAAGGATCATGAAACATGTTGGTTTTGTCAGTAACTTGAATGTTTATGCCTCATTGAAACCTCATCCATGGCAATAGCAACTTAAATAGATTTTCCAATACATTTCCACCGCGTTTATTCAAATCCTTGTCCTACAGCTTTGCCTTCTCTCCCTGTGCTATCACCTATGGTAGTTTCGGTTAGAAATATTTTGGAGACTCGCCTGGTTTTACAGACCTTTAAATATTTGTCTGGTATGTGAAATGCAGGAGGAGACCAAAAAGGGAAAGAACATAACTGCAATTAGACATCTGAAAAAAATAATACAAATTTGAAACAGGCACATTTTTAAAAAGTAAAAGAAAGGAGCACTCATTATGTGAGTGGGAAGAGAAGAAAAGCTTGCGATGGAGAGAGTTGGAAGGTCTGTCATGCTTTCCTGTGATGTACCATGGTTTTTCATTCTGGGAAACCACACATTTATTTTTGGGCATGGAAGAGAAGGATGTGGACTTCTCAGAAGCGAGCAAGGTACTAAATTTTCATAGTTTCTACCTCCCAGATGCCTGGGTTAGTCTAACTTCTGGCAAATTGATCTCGGGCAAAAAAAGCTTTACAGAGTTAGCATCTGTCAGTTTGGGTTGAGTGGCCCCCTTCATGTTGACTTACAGAGTAGGTAGGCTTTTCATACCTCAAATAAGGATAAAATTCCATAATAAAGGACCCAAAGCAAACACTTTTAAGACCTGGGTGATTTTTCATCACCTAAAAAATAGATAGCTTTATTTAACAAAACCCCTGTAGACTCCACAGCACATTCTTTTACAATAACTTTTCTTTGAAGTCAAAGCATTTTATAAACCACATATTCCTATCATCTCATTTTCCGTTTCAGCATGCTTGCAAAGAGCATCATGGAGAAAAGTGTTAGAAGTGGGAAGTTCTGGAATGGAAACGTGGAATCCTGTCATTCTAGGCTCTTAAGGAGAATACTAGGGAGGATACCGTTGCCATAAAAGATAAATATAAACACCTAATTTGGTATGGAGTTTTGTTATTTAGTTTTCAACTATGCTTTAAACAAAGCTAGCTTTACTGGTAGAGAGTTTGTGTACTCTCAAGGTGATTCAAAACTTTTTACGTGTATCGTCTCTAGACGCAAGGATCAAATAAGGACACTGGGACTTATTTCCAAATTAGAGAAACGGCATTGTATGGTCTTTGAAACCATACATAGATAAACTCTGGATTGGCCTTTCGGATTTTATATTTTTAGCAATTGGGAACCAACTCTGAATATTCAAATAAATAAAACCCCTCTGATGTAAAGCCACAGTCCTTTGCTTTACAGCAATGTGAAAACAGAAGTTATTTTCTTTATGGTGTGCCATTGATTCTGAAACATTTTTATATTACCTACTCTGCCCTTCCAACATTTTTTTCAGAGTAATATTACCATTTACCTTATTTTAAAAATATATTATCATTCTAAGTTAATATATTATTTTGAATGCCCTCTGGGAAAATTATCTTTTTATTTAACCTGTTTCAAAGCAAAAGAAAGAAAAAGCAAAAAAAAAAAAAAAAAAAAGCAAAAAAAAAAAAAAGCTCAGAACTGTGCATGGTACTCAAGGAAAAGTCTATGAATATGATATAAGTAGCAATATAATCACCACAATGAAATTTCTTTTTATCTGTGCTGCAAAATAGTTATTTTTATCCTACATCACTTCCCACTTCCAACGTTTCTTTGTGAATATTAATATAGTAAACTCACCTTTATCCTGCATCACATTAACAAGTTTTTTCCCCCTTGGATTATTAATTTTTGCTTCTTTGCACTACATTTATCTTGTGCTGAAATGACAAAAAGCAGGCAAGAATAAGGATCCAGGTATTAGAAAGTTCCTGGTGTGCGTTTCTGTGTACTTTTTCTTCACATATTAGAATTGTCAGGAACAATTTTTTTTCCTTTGGAACTTCTTGTTTACATCTTGCATGAGCTTATAAATTAATCTGAAGAGTAACTGGATACCTTTTATGGTTATTTGAAAATAAAATTTGTTACAAATAAGATGTTCCAGTCTCTGTTGCCTCATATTATTCATGAATATATTAATTTTTTCCAGTACTTTCCCACTGAACCAGAAAATATTAACCTCAAAGGATATTTAAATTGTTATTTATGACAAATATATAAAGACGAAGAAATTCAAAGGTGAAGTTGTTTTTATGTATTTCCCATTCTGCTTCTTTTCCTTCTCTGAAGTAGCAAAAATCATGTGGGGCTATCTGCTTCAACTTTGACATTCAAGGGTTTTGACAGCTTGCATCATTTAAAGTTATATTTATTATTCAGTAAACTTTAATTCTATAGAATAAATGCCCTTTATGAAACATGATTTTTGAAAAGCACAGAGGTATTTCACCATTTCAAGCAGCTAAAGCTGTTTGAATTCAGGAGTGGTTTTTCAGAAGGAAAATATAGTGGAGAACTATCTTAAATATAATATTTGCAGCATCTTACCAGATTGACCTAGGTGCTCTGCAGGAATTTTAAAGAGCTATGAAAACCTCCAAAATGTTATGATGTGAATAATTAAATGATGGTATTTTTCTATGATATAAACTGGGACAACTTATTTTATAAATATAACTACGTAGTTACTTTATTATTTCAGCACGCATACATATGCAGTCTCCTTCTGGATATTTTAATGAGATCTTTGTATCTCCAAGGGTTCTAATATAGCTTTTAATTTAATTTTCTTCTTAAGTATCACCAGTCAGTGTCTGTGTATGTTTTGTATATTTTCTAACAGCCATGAAAAGATATATATTTTTAAGAAAGAAGGCTCATTTCTTGTAAACCAATTCTTAATTAAAAGCAAAACAAAAGATCAAAATAATGGCAATTTTCTGTCAGTTGGAGATATTGTAATAGACCTTCTTTTTAACTGAACATGGAGCCATGCTCCTGGAAGTATTCCCACTAATCCCAATAATCTTTCTAGATTCTGTGTAGGTTCTGTCTTCACAGAGCTTGGGCCATAACTTTGTTCTTTACTAGAATCATGTTGCTGTTTTGAAATTTTCTGTTCAACAAAGTTTGACAAAGGCTAGCATATCAACATCAACAACCATAACAGCAGCAAAGGGCAGATTTCATTGGAATGAGTAGTTTAATTTTCTTCATTTATTAAAAGAGGCACATTAGAAACAAACATTTCTTTTACAATTCAAAGAGGAAGTTTTGGTTTAAATTGAGCTTACTAGTGTGTTAAGGTGATTGAACCCTCTTGATTTCATTAGTGAACAAGAAATATAAATCGGCCCATCTACTGTGTATATGTACACACAAGCATATACTATGCTAGGCTAAATATGCATGTTATATCATGGACTGAGCTAGATTCTGAGGCTTCCCAAGACCTGTCACCGTATATGCACCTTCAGTAGCCTGAAAACCTATTAAGTGTTGCACTATGAAGCATGTGGTTTCAACTCTGGTATTCTTTTTCTGGAGTACCTCGCATTGGAATGTATTACTAGTAAAGATGATCACCATGGGCTTTGTTTTTGTTTGCGTTTTGGCTCAGATCTGGATAAACTCACGGAATCACTCTCTGTGCTGGAAAGAGCCTTACTAGGTTGTGTGGTTCAAATTTCCATTTATTACTATTATTTTCAGTTGAAACAGAGAGCACTCAGACAGACATGTATCGTTTTTTAGTTCAGACGACTGTGGGCCCTTCTCAGGAAAGTATGGACCACAAAAGAGTTTCAGTTTAAAGCTCGGCAGATTTGCTTTTTTACTATTTATTTATTTATTAAAGAAAAAAACAATTGCTAAAATGTATCATTGCAGCAATATGGCCACTGCTAAAACCTTTTATCTATCACTGCTGCATTGTTAGTGAAATTTATATTCCGCGGAGTAACATTACAAAGGTTACAAAACACTGACTGCTTTTAATTAATGGAATTTTCTTTCTTTCTTTCTTTCTTTCTTTCTTTCTTTCTTTCTTTCTTTCTTTCTTTCTTTCTCTTTTTTAAAAGATTTTATTTATTTATTTGACAGAGAGAGAGAGATCACAAGTAGGCAGAAAGGCAGGCAGAGGGAGAGGGGGAAGCAGGCTTCCTGCTGAGCAGAGAGCCCAATTCACGGCTTGATCCCTGGACCCTGAGATCATGACCTGAGATCATGATCTGAGCCAGAGGCAGAAGCTTAACCCACTGAGCCACCCAGGCGCCCCCTTAATGGAATTTTCTATAAATGTTCACAGCTTCTCCTTAGCTCATCAGTTGCTCACACTCGTTCCTCTGAAATTCTCTTTCATCTTAGTTCTATTCCCATGACACTATTGAAACCCTTTTCCTTCAAGTTAGCAATGATCTTTTTCTTACCCAAATCATGGCATTTTCCTTGTCTTTATTCACATTTGCTTTCCTGCCAGATTTTTACACCCCTTATTACTTGCATGTCCTTGAAACGATGTCCCTGATTGGCACTTGCCACAGGCAGCGCACCTGCTGCTTCTCTCGCCGGCTCTGCTGACTCAGAGCGAGCCTATCACAGGCCAGCACCGCCTCTCCCCTCTGCTTGCTTCTCTCAAAACTGCATTCTTTCTTCAAGGTTCAACTTTTTAGTGATGACTCTAAATATACTTCTTCGGTTATTTCCACCTGACTGTTCTGTTCGTTGCAGCCCAGCATAAATAAAATTGAACACATTTTCTTCTCTTTGGCCAAATGTCCTTCCAGACTTTTTCCATTTCTGGTAATGATAGGACTCTTCTCCCGGTGGGTCATGCAGGCTGAGAATCATCGAGTTAGCGATTTTTCCATTGCACTTTCCTTTACAAATTATTTTATACCATTCTGTTACCAAATCCTATTTATCCTTTCTTTATGGCATGTCTTTGGTCAACCCTCTTGATCTACCTCTTTTTGCCATACCCTCCACCACTATACTCACTGAACTACGTTTTCTTAGCATGGGAGAAGATATTCTCTCTAGGAGGTCATAAGATATTTCAATTATTGTTTTGCTTCCTCATTTCTGTGCCCTAAGAGTATTTCTAATGGCTGGGGATTTTATTTTTATTTTTTTTATTATTATTTTTTTAAATATTTTATTTATTGATTTGACAGACAGAGATGACAAGTAGGCAGAGAGGCAGGCAGAGAGAGAGAGAGGAGGAAGTAGGCTCCCTGATGAGCAGAGAGCCTGATGCGGGGCTCGATCCCAGGACCCTGGGATCATGACCTGAGCCGAAGGCAGAGGCTTTAACCCACTGAGCTACACAGGCGCCCCAGGCTGGGGATTTTTAAAAAGATTATATTTAAATGAATTATTGAAATCACTTTCTTACTAATGTAAAATCATATAACCTAGAAGATGGTGAACTCTCTCTGTAGGGATTTAAAAAGAGCCTTGTTATCATTTATTTGGAGGATCTGGAGGAGAGCTTTCACAGTCCACATGTAACTGGAATAGAATATACCTATCATTAGTTTTACTTGAAAACATTTTAAAATGTGAATTGCATATTAAAACCAAAGAGATACACAACAGGAGAAAATAAGTGTTATTTGAATTGGGAACATAAAATCTACTTCAAAGAACATTATGGTCTGCAGGTAGACCCCAGTTTCTTAGGAATACCTAGGTGGAAGAGTTTGAGGAGTTGTGAAGCATAGACAGTCTCCAAGATTCTTTCTGGTTCCAGCCATATGTGACAGGTGTAAGAAGAAGCAGAATCAGTTTTTGGACAGGCAGACCTGAGTTCATAGTCTACCTTTGCCCCCGAGATTCTAGTCCAAGCCCCGATTTGTCCACCTTTCTGATACTGCCATTACAGCTTTGTGGGTCCCTTTGCTTCTTGCTTCTTTCTACTCAGAATCCTTACCATATGTGACAAGGGTCATCTTTCAAAATATCGTCTTTCCGTGACACCTTCTTCCTCAGGAATTTTAATGGATCTCATGGTATATATGATTAAACATAAACTCATGGAAACAGTTAAGATTCTTCATAATATGACTGTCATACTTTCTCAGTTTACTTCTCATTCCTTCCCAACACTAATCCTTCATTGTCAGTATCGCAGGGGTATTCTCACCATCACAGTTTTGCACACCATATCTTCTCCAGTCATACAATATTTTTTGTGACTTCTTATCTGCTTAAATCTTACAAATTCTTTTTTCTTCATTATTTATTTCATATATAACACCAATAAATCAACATTTTAGAAGAAATAAAATCATCTAGTATCCCCAAAGCATCACATAACATCTACAAAACTTTTTCCTATGTTCTTTTCCAGTCTGGTATTTTTTGCAAAATTATAATAATTTCGTTAAAGCTCATAGTGTGGTACCTGGGACATGAGAAACGCTTAATAAATGGTAACTGCTTTGAATCTCAAAACTATCATTTCTTCAAATGATTCTAATTGTATCTCCATGAAAATTGTCTTCATTAGCACTTTAAAAAAAATTATTTAACAAATTTTAATTCCAGATGCGCCTGGGTAGCTCAGTTGGTTGAGTCTGCCTTTGGCTAGGGTCATGATCTCAGGGTCCTGAGATCAAGCCCTATCTGGGCTCCCTGCTCAGCAGGGAGTCTATTTCTCCCTCTCCTTCTGCCCCTCCCCATGCTCCTGTTCTTTCACTCTCTCTGTGAAATAAATAAAATCTTTATTTATTTTTTTAATTCCGGTAGAGCTAACATGCAGTGTTTTATTAGCATTAGGTGTACAATTTAGTGACTCAATTCTATACAACACCCAGTGCTCATCACAAGTGCCCTCCTTAAGCCCTATCACGTGTTTCACTGAGCCCTCCACCTCCTCCCCTCTAGTAACCATCAATTTGTTCTCTATAGTTAAGAGTTTGTTTCTTGGTTTGTTTTTCTCTCTTTTTTCCTTTGCTCATTTGTTCTGTTTCTTAAATTTCACATATGAATGAAATCATATGGTATTCATCTTTCTCTGATGTTTTTCACTCAGTATTACACTCTCTAGCTCCATCCATGTCATTACAAATGGCAAGATTTCATTCTTTTTTTATGGCTGGATAATATTCCATTATACGTACCACATCTTTATCCATTCATCTATTGATGGACACTCACTTGGGCTCCTTCCATAATTTGGCTGCTTTAAACAATGCTGCTATAAACATAAAGGTCCATGTATCCCTTTGTATTGGTGTTTTTGTGTTTTGCGGGTAAATACCCAGTAGTGTGACAACTGGATCATAGGGTAATTCTATTTTTAACTTTTTGAAAAATCTCCATACTTTTTTTCATAGTGGCTGCACCAGTTTGCATTCCCACCAACATTTGTGGTGATTGATGTCTTCCTTTCTGACCACTCTATAACTCACTGTATGTCTCATACATTCGACATGAGTAATGTTAGGTCTTCAATATATACACATTGCATGTCTACTTATTTTTTATGTCTCCCTCAAATATTATACTTTTCTTCAGAAAAGGGATGATGTCTTATATTTCCATTGTCTTTCTAAAGGTGCTAGGAAAATAGCAATTGTTTGGTAAGTGTTTTTTAAAATTGAGTTGTGATGTACAGATAGTGGGTAGAATAGGTTTATGAAGTCATTTTGACCTGAACTCTAGAGGACAAAGCAGCTTTAACTATGAATTACTACCAGCACTGTTAATTCTTGATGATGGAATTCAGGGGAAGGGTTACAGCTGTGGGTCTAGCAGGTGTTGCTCAAGTCTTACTTTCCTTCTTTAAGATCAATAAGTGTTTCTTGGAGTTGACCTCTCCAGAATGATGAGCATATAGTATGGCATATAGCGGAGCATACAACAAACAACCTATCATCATTATACATTTCTGAAACGGAGAGCACTCAAAGGACCAGTCCTGGGGCCATGATTGGGAAGCACAGGATCTCCTTGCCCTAAGCCATTTGGTTATGTTACTACAGAAGTTCTTTCCATTTTATTAAGAGCACTTACCACTCCTACTTTTTGAAGGTGCACTTGAAAAGAATTAAAAAACCCAAAGAGCACTAATCACTAATGATGACAACACAATCACACTACTGAATCATAACGCCTTACACTGAGACAAAGTCATTTAGTTTTTGCGCCCTTCACTTGACTATCCTTCTAGCCTGAGTCTTGGATTGTGTACTGTCCTGACCAGACTTTCTTATACATTCTTGAGGGAAATTCTGCATTTTCATATATATATATATATATATATATATATATATTTTTTTTTTTTTTTATTTATTTATTTATTTATTTATTTTATTTTTAATTTTTTTTGGTGCCAGATGAGTGTTAAGCTACGTTTTCTCCTCTTGCCGGCACCAAGTGTACCTGGCTTCACAAACCTCTAACCACCACCAGCATCATCTTATCAATATATAGATGCAGAGCAAAAACAGATTTTACACATACATCCAGGTTTGGCATCAAACCTTTGCAGTATTCGCAACCTAGCCTCCACCAGCTCCCTCATTCTGGTTGAGAATCCCCATGGTAAAGACGGTGGCATGTTGTTTCCTCTCCCAGAAGCCACAGCTCTCTGGTGTTTATAGGTTCTATTATTTTCCAAGGATGGCTGTTGGTTTTGGTATTCTTCACAATAGAAAACAGAAATTAATTTCCTCTACCAGATCCACGCTAATAGTCCTTATTAAACATGAACTTTTTGAGATTAAGTAGTGATCAGTATACTATTGGTTACTTTTCCATTAATAAAGTAAATGTGAACTTTAGAGAAATATATGTAGGTGTTATCAGCAACAAAGGCTAATGAACATTGAAATAAGAGGCTCTGAAGCATTTCTTCTTTTTTTTTCAATAGACGAACTTTTTTTTTTTTTTTAAGATTTTATTTATTTATTTAAAAGAGAGAGAAATAGAGAGAGCCAGAGAACAGGGGGAGTGGTAGGGGGAGGAGCAGGAGGGAAGGGAGAGGGAAAGGGAGATAATTCCAGCAGACTCCGCACAGAGCACAAAGCCCCCTGGGGGCTGACCCCACCATCCTGAGATCACTACCTGAGTTGAAACCAAGAGTCAGACACTCAATCAGTTGAGCCACCCACGTGCCTCAAGGTGCTAGGTGAAATTTTTAAAAGTATGATCAATTTCTGTGTTTTCTAAAAAAAAAAAAAAAAAAAAAAGTATGATCAAGTTTGCAGATGGGAATATTTTAGATCAGTTACCCTCGAATTCTTTTAGGCATCAAAAGCTTTCTTGTTAAGGTTTTTCACAGAACTGAGTACATAAAACAAGTAAGAACAAGGCTTGTTTGGGTGGCAAGAAGAAGGTATATGGGAGGTTGTAGTTCTGTCATGGTCTCCAACCTCTTCGGACACAACAACCCTGAGCCTTGCTATGGGATCTGGGGGGTTCGAAAACCACAATTTTGGCCCCAGTCCTGAGATCCTGTTACAGATTTTGTTAAGTGTGGAGAGGTACAAAAGTGATTCTCTGTGGCAGTTGGAAGGAGGGAAATGTTAAGTGAATATGTGACCCTGCATGAATCACTTGAACAGAGCTGGTATTAGTTTCAACAGCTGTAAGAAAGAAAGGCCACTCTGTTTCTAAACTTACCTGATCGTAAGGCTCACCTGGAGACCTTGCTAAAAAAGGAGGGGAAGGTTTGATCCCACCCTTACTCCATGCAAGAGGTCTGAAATCTGTTATTTCATAATTATTGTCAAGTGATCATGTGAATTTGGGAAGAAAACACAGGCTTAGATACTTTCTTCGATAACGTTCATCACCAACCTTTGTTAGGATTCCACCAACCTTTGTTCCATAACTTCTGTGATGGGGACATTTCTGTAGATTGGTAAGGGGTATAGTAGCTCTGAAAGGCAGGAACTTAAACAAGAAGGAAGAAATAGCAACTGTATAGAGGTGCTTCTTCCCACAGAACTCACCTCAACAGCTGTCAGGAATCTTTTAGAATGTAGCAAAAACTAAGATGGACATTGGAAGGATGCGTTTGGGGTTCAGTAAAATATTAATATGCTTTGGGGTGAAATGTGTACTGAATAATGAAATGTATATTTCTGCATCTGCCCAGGCCTCGTCAGTCTGGGGCTATGGAGACATCACATTAACTTCAAACATCCAAATCTCAATGTTTACCCACATTGTGTTTCTAAAGGACTTCTACTGGTCTCTTAACACCCCCTTCTAGAAACATCTGGGAGTCCCCAGGGGATGTTTTTAGACATATTAATTTATCAGTCTGTCGGGTACATAATAGGAGGTGCACTAATGTTCTCCCCTTCTGTTCTGGTTTCCTTGGGTGTCTTCTGTTTATAAAGCCGTGCAAGCGTACCCACCATGAGAACAGGATATTTGTGTCAAAGGCGCTATTTCCTGAATGTTTCCAAAGGAGGAGAATGTCTTCCTCCCCACTCACTGGTGCACTTGTCACTTGGGACCTGACTAGTGCTATAGGAACCCCCTTGTACAGTCTTTCCCTCCGTTTCTGCCTATGGCCTCTTCTGGCCTGACCTTGATACCAGGACACAGGACTGTGGGGGGGGGGATACCATTTTCATATTAACCCCCTCCCCCTTTACTTCCAGGCATCTGGACACAGTCCTCCTTCCCCCTTCAGCCCCAAACAGAAGTCCTTAGACAACTAACTCCGGCAAATCTACTCTTCTTAGCCCTGTGCCTTTTGCCAGACATGATTCAACATATTTGAATCTCAATTTGGGCTCAAGGTGGGAGAGCCATTATATATAGCCATGCAGATTGATAACTGATTTAAAAAATCCAGTCCCAGAGAGTACCAATTAATGAATTAATATACCCCAAGGGAGGTGGCTAGGGGCTTTTTCAAAGACTGTTCTTTTCAACATTTATATTACTGAATTAGTTTGAGGACAGAGCTGTCAAGCTAATCACACTTGCAGATGGCACAAAGCTGGGAGGGACAGAAAGTACAGTCCATGGGAAAATCAGAATTGAAAAGATCCTTAGAGATTGGAAGGTTGGTTTTAACCCAAGAGATAAAATGTAGTAGAAAGAAGATAAAAAGCCACATGTAGGTCCTAAAATCGTCCTGCACAATTACAAACTATGGTGGTTATGTTTAAATTTATTTTACCATATAATTCTTCCATCAAATAGAATCTTACCAGAATCCCTCGTATATAAGATAAAATCTGTTCTGGTTGACGTGGGAGTGGAAGAATGGGGGACTCCCTTTCTATTCCTTGCCACCTCTCCCCAAAGCATCTGTGTTTTGGCAAACATAGTTTTGGTAAAACACGGTCTGAAAACTCTTGGACTCTGGGAGTTTGGGGGGAGTCTGAGGAGAAAGAAATGGGAAGACTGAACACAGCTAAGCAGCAGTAAATGTGAAAGAAACGTGATCAGTTTTAATTCCAATGGACTCACTATAAACTAATGGTGTGATGGGATTGTTTCCTCAAATATGGTGGGTTAAGAGACTCAGAGAAGTAAGACTGGGAATGAGTCTCTGCTGGAAAAAACATATAGGAATGTTATGTTTTCAAAACATTGTGATCATCTGGAAGGGGTAATTTTGCATAGTGCTTTTTCATAAACATTTTATCGTTGTTGGAAGCTTAGACAGGAATGCCACATATGGCTACACAGGCTGTGGACTGTACAAGTCCAAAGGCAGTATTTTCAGAGACTAAAATGATTATTAAAAACTGTTCTGCTTATTTCTTTTCTCATATTTTCCCTTTAGTTTGTCTGCCATTCAGAAATCTAAGATAGTTTCTTTTAAAATCAGACATACATCAAGCTCCTTGCTCAGCAGGGAGCCTGCTTCTCCCTCTGCCTCTGCTTGCCATTTTGTCTGCCTGTGCTCACTCTCTCCCCCCACCCTCTCTCTCTGATAAATAAATAAAATCTTAAAAAAAAAAATCAGACATACAGGGTGCCTGGGTGGCTCAATGGGTTAAGCCGCTGTCTTCTGCTCAGGTCATGATCTCAGGGTCCTGGGATTGAGTCCCGCATGGGGCTCTCTGCTCAGCAGGGAGCCTGCTTCTCTTTCTCTCTCTCTCTCTCTCTCTGCCTGCCTCCCCATCTACTTGTGATGTCTCTTTGTCAAATAAATACATAAAATCTTAAAAAAAATAAAATCAATGAGTCTGGCTGGAAAATGAGATGAATTTAAAAAAAAAAAGGATTTTTGCTCCTCTAGGATTTAAAGAATGGTAGTAACATAAAGGTGTGTTGTTTTCTCTTTGGGATGTGAGATAAGAGTAACCGAGGCAATGAAAATACTCTATACAATTAAGGTTCCCAGTTTTCTTTCTGCAATTCACAAAGGAAATGGTTTGTTTGTTTGTCTCTCCCCAAATACCAGAGTGGCTTCAGGTTTACCATTTAACTTAGCCTTGACTTCTTTAACAGTTTCCTCATCCTAAAGACAAATTATCTCACTGGGATGATCTCCCAATGTTCCTTTTGATTTTAATGCTCTGCAAAACTATTACAGTTTCCAGGCAGTGAAACGCATGTCTTTCAGAGATGGAGGTGATAATACACATTATATTACAGTTAAATCTATCCATTCCATTCAGTGTCATAAAATCTCCTTGTGGAGATTCTAAAACAACTGTTCTCAGAGTATGGTGCTAGGACCACTGGAGGTTCCCAAGGGAGTCTCAGGGCTTCCACAAGGTCACCATTATTTGCATAATACTACTAAGATGTTACTTGCCATTTTCACTTTTATTTTCTCATGAGTGTACAGAGTATGAGAAGTTCATGGTCATGTTTCCAGATCCCCTATTGCAGCTAACTTTTAAGAAACTACCATTGTCAAGCTCTGGTGTTATCAGGCTATTCATAATGATTTGAAAAACAATTAAAATATTCCTCTCTTTTCCAATTACATACCCTAATAAGATCATATTTTCTTCATATACTGTAAGCAAAACAACACATTGTAACAGACTGAAAACAGAAGCAGTTATGAAAATCCATTTTCATTTCTAATACAGTAAATATTGATATCAATAACCTGTAAAAATCAAAGTTCTTTGGGTTCCTCAGCAAATATTGAGTCTAAGACTGAGCGGTGCCTGGATGGTTCAGTCAGTTAGAAGTCTGACTTCAGTTCAGGTCATGATCTCATGGTTGTGCGATAGAGCCCAGAGTGGAGCCCCTTGTTGGTATCTGCATTCAGCAGGGAGTCTGCTTGTCCCTCTGCCCCTCCCCCCACTCATTCTCTCTCTCTTTCTCTCTCTCTCTCTGAAACAAACAAACAAATAAATAAATAAAATCTCTTTAAAACGAGAGTCTAAGTGTGAGACCAAATGTTTGAGAACAGGTATTCTAAAGGTTATAGAATAGTGAAATTTCCTTTTCAAGCAAGTTAATTGTTGTTTCTGTCTCAAACTTCCTGCTGTTCTGTCCCCATTTGGTTACATGAATGTCCACCAGGAATTTGAAAAGTGATCATCCTATAATACCTGTAGTACTCTTTGAGTTCGTATATTTGGGTTTTTGAAGCTATGACATGATACCCTTTCATAGAAATTTTTTCTGAGTTTTGTTTCAATGAAAAGCATTCTTTAGGAAATCTACATAAGAACAAAATGGTAGGATAATGATTAGATCTCCAGTAAGTAAAAATGAAATGTAGGGATGAAGAAGAAGTTTGGAGACTGAGATGAGGGTGGTAAGCAAGACCAGAGATCCAAGATTTGAGAAAAGAGATAACACCCACCACCCTTTTGTATTCCCCAAATGAGGATGTAGGGAGAGCAGGTGTCATAGTCACTGAGGTTGGGAGATTCTCATGGAGAAGGAGGATGAGGTTTTTTCTGGATAATCCTACCTTGTGATGTTTCTACTCCTGAAGATGAGTCAGGATGTGCCCAGATCACTGTGCAATTTGGATTAGCAGGGCCCAATGGTCATGAAATGAGGGCCCAGTTTGTGATGGCTTTTGCAGAGTCTGGAAACCATAACATGAATGCCGAATGCTCCCTCCCCCCAACCAAATTTCTGCATTTACTTGAAAATGCCTCACTACTTGGGCTATTCTTCCTTCTCTCTCTGTTAAAAATAATTCTTACTTGGATATTCACAATGCAGAAATCAGAAAAAGGAAAAGGACAGAAGAACTGAGCATACAAAAAAAACTTGCATTTTTGTACTTTCATGTAATTTTTTTAAAGATTTTATTTATTTATTTGACAGACAGAGATCACAAGTAGGCAGAGAGGCAGGCAGAGAGAGAGGAGGAAGCAGGCTCCCCGCTGAGCAGAGAGCTTGATGCGGGGCTCGATCCCAGGACCCTGAGATCATGACCCGAGCCGAAGGCAGTGGCTTTAACCCACTGAGCCACCCAGGTGCCCCTTTCATGTAATTTCTTAATGAATTTTTGTATGATTTCTGGCCTGTTGAGTTCCTGATCTCTCCCCTTCCTCCCTTCTTTCTTTCCTCCCTGACTTCCCTCCATTCTTTCTTCCTGACTTTCCCAGAGCCATATTCCTGTTTTTATTCACTCAGCGTGAAGATACATATCACCCAGGTGAGGCTGATAGAGAGGCTGGTTGCAACCCCTGCTGAAATACAGGCAGCACAAGAAAAGGCATGGTGGCTTCTATCAATGCCACTGGCATAACTCCAGCCCTTTCATTCCCAATCAGGTCACCAGTAATGAGATCCTGGAACCTTTCCCCAGGGTCAGCCCCTGATGTTAAAGTCAAGTTCACTGCAATTTTGGCTCATCAGATGGAATATAGGAAGAGGGGAGGTGACAGCCAAAATCCTAAGCAAATGTTGGAATAGTTAGATGAGGGCTGCCTTCAAGCAAGGTTAGATGAAGTAGTGTAAGGTTACTATGATACACAAGCACATGAAATATGGTCTGGTTATGATTCTTTTCATACGTGAATGTTCAAGGAACTAAATTTAAAATATTTATGGAATAGAATTCTTTCATCACTCATCATTCATTCATTAGCTCATCCATACACTTTTGTTAATACTCTAAGTTCCTTCACTCTGTCTTTTCATCACATTTGAGTGACAAACATTCAGACTTGAATGAGCCTCACATGCTTTTTTTCCCATGGCCACAATAAAACAGCTGAGCTCTGTTGGAGAGATTTGCATACTAGGTCAGATAGATTTTGTGATAAATTCACAATAGAAACCTCACTGGTTCCTGGTAGTCCAAGGATTCCTCTGATAAACGAATCTCTTACCCTCTGAAACAATTCAGATCTGCTCCAGTCTTGTCAAACCTCTATATCACCTCCTCCATGACACCACCCATCTGCACATCTTACTCTTTGTATGCAGATGACCTGGTTCATTTCTTAAGAAATATAATCTATCAGACAGGACTACATCAACTCTCGCTAAAACAGACAGACCTAGCCACATCAGAATGCCAGCTTATTCCTCCCCTGTAAAGGAGGTTTACCTATCCTATATATAATTCTTCCATCTGTAGAAGAATTCCATGGACTCTCCAGTGTTTTCAGGAGTCATCCATAGTAATTTATTCATCTTCTCTCTTGTATGTCAACTGATCTGCTTTTTTTTTTTTTAATTTTAGGGAATGGCACTATCATTTACCCATTATGCAAGCAGAAACCCTAGATTAATCCCCACACTTAGCTTTCTTCATCTCTCATCTCCAACCCATCATCATGTTGCATCAATTTTTATTCCAAAATATTTTTCATCTCCACCTGCACCTTTGCCACCTCTGTGGTCTAATCACATCATCACCCTCATTCCCCCCATCTTCTTGGTTTACACTTCCTTTAAATTGCTTCTTCTTCTTCTTCTTCTTCTTTTTCAAAGACCAATTTTTAACTTGGGATGGAAGCTCCAACTTTCATCATGCTCTTCTTGACTTTCTGTGCTCCAGTCACACGGGCTACATTTTCCCTCAAAACAGGACTTTGCACACATTCTGTTCTTTCAGTCTGGAATGTGCATTAGTCCCTCTGCACCTGTTAGACACATATTCATCCTTCATTTCTAGCTTAAGGGACACTTTTCCAGAAGCACAGCCTAGACAAGATCAATTCTCTACTATAAGGTTTCATAGCCTCATAGCCTTTCCTTTATACAACTTATGACAGCTGCCATTTTATATTTATTTGTGAGATTACTTAATTATGTCTGCCTTCCTAAGTAGCCTACAAACTCATGAGGGCAGGGATATTTCTGCTCTTACACTATATCCCTAGCAAAATGCCTGGCATGTAGTAGGCACCCCATAAATATTCATTGAGAGAGTGTGGATTGAATAAATAATGGTATGTTCAGGGCACTGTTTTAGATGCTCTAGGGCACTGGTTCTTAAACTTTAGCATCAGAATAACCTGAAGGCTTGTTAAAGCTCAGATTGGTGGGCCTCTACTCCAGAATTTCTGATTCAGAAGGTCCTGGTGTCACATAAGAATTTACATTTCTAACAATTCCAAGGTAATACTCATGTTGCTGGCCCAGGAACCACAATTTGAGGACCACTGCTTTGGGGAATTAAATACACGATTGAGACATGGTTCCTGTCTTCAAGAAATTTATAATTTTGTCCAAGTGCAAATAATAGATAAGAGAAATTTGAGTAAAAAAATACAGTATTTAAAAATCATGGGAGCCAGAAATAGAAAAAACACATCATGATCTATTATCTATTGTTGATTGCTACTTCAATTTTATGGTCAATAATGGCTATGGGTGTTTATGAAATAGAAGAATCATTTCAAACTGAAATTATTATAAAAATAATTCATAGGATTTAAAATTAGCTTTATAGGAATTTAGGAAGGGTTGAAGAGCTGAATTCTGAGGGTGGAGCAGGATGAAAAATATCAGAAAGGGGGCTGGTTATAATAAGAATACCGCGGAGAAGAGGTACCTGGAGGTATAGAGAACAGGCTGGAAGGAAGAACATAAAATTGCCAGAAAGTGGAGAGAAAATAGGGCACTGAGTGAGAGCAGCCTAAGATAAGAGAAGGTGGGTTAGTAACATTTGTGTGGGGGGAGCCAAATTATGTCCACATTGATTTTTCATTTTCTACTGCCTGCCTCACTGATAGAGGAAGAATGGTCCTGGGGAAAAGGAGAGGCTCCTCCTGGAAGACAGAGGGTACTGTGAACCAGTCCACACTCCCTTCTGCCACCACAGTCTCTAATATGATATCCATAGAGCTACATTGTAGGAACCAAAGTGTCGACATTTTTGTAATGCTTGGTTTTCAGGTGATAAAAGCAGATCCTGGTAGAAGTTACCATAAACCATTAAGATTCTACTTTTTTATGAAAGGTGCTAAAAACCTCACTATTGTCTGAGTAGATTTGACAGCTATTGTTGTATCAAACCATTTTCAGAGATAAATTGCAAAATTCCCAGGGCTATTGTAGAATGTATGTGGCTCAGGACGTGAGGACTTAAAAGTCATGAGGAAGTACTGGGCCTAGAAATGGGCCAGCTGTTCACACATAATCATAACCGGGGTGACAGGGTGTCAAACCTGACATTCCCATTGGTCATTAATGTCTTTAGAAATACAGCTGTTAGGAGTGCCTGGGTGCCTCAGCTGGTTAAGGGTCTGCCTTCAGCACAGGTCATGATCCCAGGGTTCTGGGATTGAGCCCCACGTAAGACTCCTTGCTCAGGGGGAGCCTGTTTCTCCATCTCCTTCTGCTCCTCCCCCTTTTTTGTGCATGCCAGCTCTCTCTCTCTCTCTCAAATAAATAAATAAAATCTTAAAAAAAAAAGAAAAAGGAAATACAGCTGTTGGACTGATATGCAGGGAACTCTTAGTTTTAGAAGATAACACTTTAAAAACATGATTTTTTTTCAGTGTCATGAAATATCAAAAATTTTGGATCACTTCCTTTGTGTAATGAACACTCAATGGATACAGAATTGAATTAAATAAGACTAAGGTTCTTTCTACATGGCCAGATAATTTGAGCATTTTATTTCTTATGTTCATGTAGGTTACGCAGTAAATATGTTATAGAATTTGCCAAATGTTTTGTATTTATTCCAGTAAATTAGACAGGAAAAAAATTTTTTCCCCCAAAAGACCTCAAAAACTCTATTGCCCATTCACAAGTGTGAAAGCAATATTTAAGGAAACATTCTGCCCTCTCACACATTTACTTTACAAGATAACAGTTTGCCTCCTGTGTCAATTCCCTCCGGGACTGACAATCTTGTCCAGATTTAAAACACAGTGAGTATATAATCAAAGGCATTCTTACCAGTACCCAGCCCTTTTCCCCTTCTTCCTTAAAATCTTTCAGTGTCCAAAGAGCAGTTACCTGTTTCTCCCTGGTTAATAAGACGTAGTATTGTGGGATGTTTCTGCAATCCTGATCACGACTGTTTTCTTTTGGTTTGTTTTTGAAGTTTACGTGGCATATTTGATCAAAGTTGACTGAGATTATAAAAGCCAACACTACTTTCATACACAGAAATGCCATCAAGAGGCTTCATTTAGTTCAAATGGCACAGAAAATCTCTAATTCTACGGCATATACTGTCTGTGATACCGTATTTGCCACTTTATCATGTCTTGTAATAATTTTACCACTGTGCTCTGTGTAATTCATTTCTCCTCTCTAAGAATACAGGCTTCTTAAACCCAGAGACAGTGTTACAAGTATCTTCTGTGGTCTTTGTGAACTGTATCTTTGTGCCCGAGCATAATAAATGTTAGTAGAAGGATTAGTGGAGTAAGAAAGACCACTTGCTAATCTTGGACCATTTATTTACTACTAAAGTATCAGATCATGGGTAGAACCTTGAGACTCTTATCACTGGATAGTGTTTTTATTTTGTTTTGGTGAATGAGATGTTGTAACAAATTTGAGCATTAAATTGACCCATAATCGTCCTATCAGGAAGGAAAATCATAATTATATCCATCCAAAGAGGAGAGATGGTAAGAGTGACTTTTCGCCATTCTTGCTTTAAAGGCAATATGGGGGCACTACCTAAGACACAGATGTGCTACAAACTAGAGTCATATCACTTAACATAATCCTTGATTCACTGAACAGTTTTCCAGGGCTTACCTTGTGACAGGCTCTCTGGGAAGAAAGCAGCAAGCAGACAACAGCCTTGCCTTCATGAGGCTTGCATTCCAGCTCATTGTCTGTTATGGTGAAAGAGAGCAGAAGCAGAGACATAAGTTCTCTACAGAAACAGTGGTGGGTGCTGATGGAGTGCTATGGAGAAGAACGCAGCAAAGCAGGAGAGGAGGGGAGTGCTGGAAGGAGTCAGGATTTCAGATGCTGAGGTTGCTGACTTGAATAAGACCAAAAACAGGGGAGGGAGGGAGCCATGGGGCTAACTGGGGAAAGGCAGGTCCAGGCCTGAGTGACCAGAGTGTGCTGGAAGAACAGAGGGAGGCCAGCATGACAAGGAGCAGGAGAGCCAAAGGCCTTATGCTCAGATCCAACTGGGTGGAGGGAATGCCAATCATTAGTCTTATAGGGGAATAAAAAAGATTTTATTTATTTATTTGACAGAGAGAGGGAGAACACAGACAAGGGTAGTGGCAGAGGGGGAAGCAGGCTCCCTGCTGAGCAAAGAGCCCAATACAAGTCTTGAACCCAGGACCCTGGGATCATAACCTGAGCTGAAAGCAGATGCTTAGGTGACTAAGCCACCCAGGCATCCCACAAAGGATTCTTTTTTTTTTAAAGATTTTTATTTATTTATTTGACAGACAGAGATCACAAGTAGGCAGAGAGGCAGGCAGAGAGAGAGAGGGAAGCAGGCTCCCTGCTGAACAGAGAGCCCGATGTGGGACTCGATCCCAGGATCCTGCGATCATGACCTGAGCCGAAGGCAGCAGCTTAACCCACTGAGCCACCCAGGCGCCCATTTTTTTTTTTTAAAGTCTCGATTTTCTTTTCTTTTCTTTTCTATTCTATTCTATTCTATTCTATTCTTCTCTTTCCCCCCAACGCAAAGATTCCATTTATTTATTTAACAGAGAGAGAAAGATCACAAATAGGCAGAGAGGCAGGAAAAGAGAGGGGGAAGCAGGCTCCCTGCTGAACAGAGAGCCCGATGTGGGACTCGATCCCAGGACCCTGCGATCATGACCTGAGCCGAAGGCAGCGGCTTAACCCACTGAGCCACCCAGGCGCCCATTTTTTTTTTTAAAGTCTCGATTTTCTTTTCTTTTCTATTCTATTCTATTCTATTCTATTCTATTCTATTCTTCTCTTTCCCCCCAACGCAAAGATTCCATTTATTTATTTAACAGAGAGAGAAAGATCACAAATAGGCAGAGAGGCAGGAAAAGAGAGGGGGAAGCAGGCTCCCTGCTGAACAGAGAGCCCGATGTGGGACTCGATCCCAGGACCCTGCGATCATGACCTGAGCCGAAGGCAGCGGCTTAACCCACTGAGCCACCCAGGCGCCCATTTTTTTTTTTTAAGTCTCGATTTTCTTTTTTCTTTTCTTTTCTTTTCTTTTCTATTCTATTCTATTCTTCTCTTTCTCCCCAACGCAAAGATTTCATTTATTTATTTAACAGAGAGAGAAAGATCACAAATAGGCAGAGAGGCAGGAAAAGAGAGGGGGAAGTAGGCTCCCGGCTGAGAAGAGAGCCCAATGCTGGCCTTGATCCCAGGACCCCACGATCATGATCTGAGCTGAAGGCAGAGGCTTAACCCACTGAGCCACCCAGGCACCTCTGGATTCTACTTTTAACTGTGTGTGAGATGGGAAGTCACTGGAGGGGCTAGCAGCTCAGGTATGACACGCTCTGTTTAACGTCACGATAACTTGTTCTGTTATGTCGAAATAAACCTGAAGGGCGCTAAGGGGCTTGTTAGGAGACCATTATGATAGACCAGTTGAGAAAACAGTGGGTTTAAGCAGCCTAGAACAATGATGATGGCAAGAAGCATTCAAGTTTGGATATATTTAAAGGATTTGTTGACAGATTGGATATGGAACATAAAAGGAAGGAGTTAAGAACTACTCAAAAAGGGTGCCTAGGTGGCTCATTTGTTAAGCGTCTGCCTTCAGCTGAGGTCCTGGGATCGAGCCCTGCATCAGGCTCCCTGATCAGTAGGAGAATTGCTTCTCCCCCTACCACTCCCCCTGCTTGTGTTCCCTCTCTCACTGTCTCCCTCTCTCTGTGTCAAAACAAAACAAAAGAAAACAAACAAACGCAAAAACAAACAACTACTCAAAAACCTTTAATCTCAATAACTAGAAGAATGGAGATGTCATTGGTTGATATGGGAAAGCTATGGGAGAAAAGGTTTGGGGTAGGGGGATGGGATATCAGGATCTTAGATTTAGAAAAGTTAAGTTTGAGGTACTCTTTAGGGTTTCAAGTGGAGATGGTGCGTTATGATGGAATAACTGCCATTCTTTGGATAAAATGGAGTAAATGACGTTATATGTGCTTGCTGGTGGGGAGGATGTGGCAGAGATGGGAACCTGATAGCAGCAATGGAGAGGGGGATATGTGCTGGCATGGGGTGAATATTATTCCAGTAGGTGAGCAGAGACTGAGTGCCCCCAAGGGACATAGACAATTCCTTCGAAATAATAAGAAAAAGGTAGAGTTGGTGGCACAAGTGGTGGGTGAATGTGATGGTGAAAGTAGGGAGAAGGGGCTGGGGAGGGGAGTTAGAATTCTCCAGTGATTACTTCCATTTTCTCAGTGGAAAAGGCAGTGAGGTGACCAGCTGAGAGAGACAATAGGTGAGGAGGTGTTGGGTGTTTGACGAAAAGTCGAGACTGAACAATGGACTAGGGACTGATGGCAGAGCTGCTTGCCAGCCGTAAGGGCCCCTTTAAGGTTCTGGTGGTGAATTTAAACAGAGCCCAGCCTGTCTCCAGCTGAGCAGGTGCAGGCGAGGATTAGGCAGGAGCTGGAGGTTTGCCAAGCAAGGAAGACAAAGTGAGAGGGTCCTGGGAGTGAAGGCCTAACCAAGGGAGCAATTATCATGATGGACAAGGAAAGCTGAGCTGCTATAGAGGAGGAGTGATGACATGAGGAGGCTGAGGACCTTTAAAAGGTGGCAGGATCAACAGATTGAGGTTCCCTAGCTCCATGAAGTGTTGCTGGAGTCATGGTACCAGAGGAAGTGAGCTGGGGTGACAGGAGGAGGAGACCAGACAGGGAGAGCCTTAAAATGGAGATTGCGTCTTATAGCCTGACTCCTCAAAATCCAATTTACAGAAGGGCCTCTGACGAACAGGTAGAAATCCATTAATTAATATGAGTTTTAAATAAAGGCTGAGTTCCCTGGAGCTGTGACTTTTATTTGTGACTATTTGTTAGCATATTTTGGGAAGTAATAATACAACTATATGACTGGAAGCAACTTCAAGAAGTCCTAGTTCAGTGCTCGCTTCGGCAGCACATATACTAAAACAAGAAGTCCTAGTTCAGATCACCTCACTTTCTCCCAACAGGTCTGAACACTTTGGAGAGGAAATGCTACCACTGAGCTAATTCAATCCTCTCTCTGCTCTAGAACTCTTTATCAGGTTATAGCTCTTCTGCAAAACATTTGTATTGAACTTAAGCCTGTGTACTTTAATTTTTCTTTTTCTTTTTTTTTTTTTCCTTTAGGGGAGAGAAGAACAGGTCAAAAATCACCTCTTCGGTAGCCCTTAAACACTGGAAGGCAATTTCCAGAGAGAGTTTGGTATGTCCAGTGGGTCACCTGGCAGAAGGTTTTCACCTCGCAGGGAGACAAAGAAAGATCTCTCATGGCAAAAGGCCCAGGAGAAAATTCCTTACAGTTCACGGACATGAAAAAGTCTCACTTTTTCACATTGGTGGGGGTGGGGGGGAAGACCTGCATGACCTTCATGTGTATTTTCAAGAATAGCATGAAATCTCTTTCAGAAAAATTGTGAACCCCAATTCGAATAAAAGGTAAGACTCAAATTTCCAAAACTCTATTTTTAATTGATATATTTATAAAAAATAATCCGTATTGTGTCAGAGCTGGGAGCTCTCTGTTGGGTCTTTGCACCGGCCTGAACTGTACCCGGAATCCTCTGGTTGCCTGCTCCAGAACACCACCCTCCACTCCGGTTTTGCAGGAATCTGTAGCCGCACAGCTCGTTAGGGGGCTTGTTACAGAGTGAACCAGCTGACTCAGGTGCTCTTGAGGGGAAGTTTGTTCTGAGGAGAAACTCTATTATTATAAAGGCCTTATTACAGTTTTTGAGCCTTGGGCTTTTTGGCAGGTCAATGTGCTAAATCATTAAAAAATATGGAAAGTCAGATAGGAGGTCTTTTCTTTCTTTCTTTTTCTTTTTTAAGCCTGGAAACAAGCACCCCTGACAGACTAACCAGAAATCAAAGCGAAGGCAAAGCAAGGCGTTGCTGGTGCAGCCGGGCGGTGGTCGCAGCCTGTTGGTTGCCTGTTTCTGGTTCTGATTACCCGTAAGGAGATTTTAAAAGGAAATACTTTTTCGTAAAGGAGCCTCAAAGTCCCAAATTCGAGAGCAAAGTGAGAACAAAAGATTGATTACTTGAAACTTGCCTCCTTTAGGGCAGCAAGCGACACCCACGGGAAGAGTTCCAGAGCCTTCTGCGAGCAGGAAGCAGCTGGGAGGGAAGAAGCGCGCGATTTCCAGGCGGCTCGAGCCACGCGGCGGGGAGAAGGCGGGACGCGCTTGGGCAACTCCACGAGGCGGGTACACGAGCCAGACTAGACTCAGCTGCAGGACTCGCTCAAACCCGCCCGAGGGAAAGTCCAACCTGAGGAAATAAACGCCGCCGAAGGTGAGGGACTGGAAAGAGGACGCGGAATGATACTGGGAACCGGTATGGGTTTCTCTTACCCTGCCCTCCCCTCCTCGGCCCCACAGCCATCACAGGGTTGGTTGGTTTGTTTTTGTTTGCCTCAGCTTCCCTCTTTTCTCCTCACCCTGCTCCTCCGTGTTCCTCTTCTCCTTCCTCCCCGCCGTGGGACTTCTGTGGCGCCGCACGTGACCAACATGGCTGCCCCGTAGCGAGCACAGGTCAGGGCGGCTGACTGGTTTTCCTCTCAACATTCCGAACTCCTGGAGAGCGATTCTGACAGCCGCACGGGGTCAGGGCCGTGCCAGGGCGGGCAGGGTCATAGGGTACAGACCAGAAGGCCATGTGTTCCCGTGGACGGGGGTGGGCACCCGAAGGTCTCTGAGAAGGCAGTGGGCTGCGCCAACGCCCCAGGACTGAGGAACGAGGAAGACTTTGTACACGGGCGTGATTTAAACGGGACTTGGGCATTGGCGAGCTTGCATAGTGGCTCAGGTGTTTGTACGACTGTGTTCCTGTTGACACGTCGAACATTTCTCTCCTGAGACTTGACCAGTTTGGGGGCATATGGTCTGTCATCGTTAATGGCTACCTCAGTCGGGCTCTTCTTTCCAGGGCGTCGCCGTCCTGCCGTATTCACAAGCCTCGGTGACGCGGTGTGAACGTGTGGAGCTCACCACGAGCCAACAAGGGTCTAGATGCCTTCTGGACCCTTCTCTCTCTCTAGTGCCTTGACTTGGAATCATGGATGATACTAAGGGGGAGTTCGTTTTTCTTTAACCTCTGATCACATTAACACTAATTTACTAAATATTTTTTAATGTGTCTATTTCATTACATTTAAAAATATTTGAAGAAGTGGCAGTATAAAAGATTTTCAACAGATTTGACCACAGGCCCATTTAGTAGCATGTTTTTGTGGTAGGCACATGATAAACAGAAGGGAAATTTGCATTTTTAGGGAAGATTTCTGGATTTCTTTCTTTTCTTTTCTTTTTTTTTTTTTTAAGATTTTATTTATTTGACAGACAGAGATCACAAGTAGGGCGTTGGTGGGGGGCGAAGCAGGCTCCCCGATGAGCAGGGAGCCTGACTTGGGGCTGGATCCCAGGACCCTGAGATCATGACCCAAATGGAAGGCAGAGGCTTTAACCCACTGAGCCCGCCAGGTGCCCCAGATTTCTGGATTTCATATGTAACCTAGAAACTCTACTGAATGAGTGGCTGTGTATTTCTGCAACTGTTTGGATTACTGTAGTAACAAAGGTGTGAAACCATGTAGTCTGTTGTGAGTCAAATATTGCTCTCACGGGGCTGTAATACTTCACACATCCTTAGTTTTAAGAGTAAAATGGGGAGGGGAGTGTCTCTCTCTTTTCTTAAGAGGATATATGTTTTCATTTAATAGATTTAATAGGAAATAAAATATAGGGCTCATTTTTCTTTCCCCAGTTTTGCATGCCTTTTGGCTCATAGATTTGTCTTGCAGAGAAGCTTTTAAAAACCAATGGTCCATATTTTGAGATGCCATCCTTAACCAAGAAGTAAACTGTGAAATTCTCTGTAATTCTTTAATTTAAAATACTTGGGAAGCATTTAGCTTGTGTTTGGTGGTGTTGATATGACTGTATTTTAAAAATAGAATGCTAGTTTCCATTTTTACTTTTTTTTTTTTTTTAAAGATTTTATTTATTTATTTGAAAGATGGAGATCACAAGTAGGCAGAGAGGCAGGCAGAGAGAGAGAGAGAGGGAAGCAGGCTTCCTGCGGAGCAGGGAGCCCGATGCGGGGCTCGATCCC
The DNA here is from genome assembly GCF_964662115.1 of Mustela nivalis. Taxonomy (NCBI): domain Eukaryota; kingdom Metazoa; phylum Chordata; class Mammalia; order Carnivora; family Mustelidae; genus Mustela; species Mustela nivalis. Next base: position 38,347,409 of record NC_139035.1, read on the forward strand.
AGGACCCTGAGATCATGACCCGAGCCAAAGGCAGCAGCCCAAACCACTGAGCCACCCAGGCGCCCCAAGTTTCCATTTTTACTTAAAGAACTTTAAAATATCTTTTGTGGGTGAGTTGTTAGAAACATCTTAGTAAAAACCAGAGTGGAAAGATAAAGGATAGTCTTTCTTTTATTTTACTAATGAAGTTTTAGGGACTTGTAGGTTGCTTTAGGACATATGTAGATTATTGTAGTATACCAAGATCAATATACCTATTTAGGTAATATTTATATAATCTTTCATGTTATTGGTCTTTTAGCAATAGTAAATAATATTTTATAAGAGAAAATTACTATCTGTATAAAGGTGGGCTTGAGATAATATCAGAGTCTAGGATGGTACAAAGGATTTTCACCCCTTTTCTGTTAACACTTGATGTGTGGACTTCAGCAAGGTACCCAATGTTATTTTGAGAGTCTTCTTATTCTTTGTGTGAGAAAGAGAATGGCATCTAATGGTTGTCCTTTTCAGAGCTGAAAATCCTCAAACTGAGTCATTTATACTACACTTTAGTGGTTGATGTTAGAGACATACTGTCAGAGTAGAGATATCATGGAGGTAAGTGGGCTGGACAGCTAGACAGGTTTTCTCAGGGCAGTAGTCCTGTGGTAGGGTTTTCTTACCCAGGGAACTTTGCCCCTTGTTGAAAGCAAAGCATCCTGATTTTTGGCTGTGTCCTCAGACTTCATTTGGCTCATCAAGCCTGGTTCATGTTAACTCTATGAACAACAACAATAACAACAAGCATCTAATTTTATTAAAAGCAATAATTTATTAATTTCCAGAGAATATACCCTTCCAATATCCAGGTATTTGTTTCTGCCACTCAAGGAGGTAGTTTCTGGAATGAAGTTACAAGAGAGGATGTATTAATAAATGGAATATTGCTTGGTGATTGTGGAATCAGAGCAAAAGGAGTTGGATTACTTTGAATGATATTTTAATGATGCCATGGTAAATCCTGGTGAATTTTCTCTGCTTCTCCACAGGGTATACTTCTGTTGTGACTCATCTTCTAGACTCAGTGTCTCTTTTTTTCCTTTCTGACTCAGAGTTGGATAAACACTGTCAAAATCTTGAATCTTGTGTTTCCGTGCATTTCACATTCTATGCAGATTGCAGCCCTTCTGTTAACACATTCTTTTAGTAAATCATTGCTGTTTTTTTTCCAGTCAATCTTATTTTCCTGTAGCTAAGTGTCTAGTAAGATTGATTGACTTGGGGGTTCTAAGTGTTTCTCGACAATCTACTCTTAGATCATATTTCAAGATGGGTTTCTTTCACAGATGGCTGATCTCATGGTAATAATTACTGCCATTTTTTTTGAGCCTATATAATATACCACCAGGCTCATGTTATCTTTTGTGGGTCTGTGGACTATGTATTATAACACCCATCTTAGAAGTCAAGAAACCAAAGCTAGACGAGGTTAAATGACTTGCCAAAGTTTGCATAGCTTAATTTTGACTGAGTTGGGATTCGAAACCAGTTCTGTCTGACTCAAAAATTACCCCTTCAAATGTTGATTTTTCCTACTTATACTATCAGGGGGTAACTCATACCTAAGTTTTGTAAGAGCCCTAATCTTAATCTTAAATGCCCTTAAATGTCCTGATTATATTAGAAGTCTTATATTTTGAAATAAAAATATGTAATGCAGAGTCTTCACATCAATATCACATAAGTTTTATATAGCTAACATTTATTTAGCACTTAATGTGTACTTGATATTATTGAATGTGCTTGACATGGGTAATTTTCTTTATTCCTAGGGACAGTTTTTTGAAGTTGATAGTACTATCATCAGCAATGCGTAGCAGAGGAGATTGAGTCCCAGAGAAGTTAAACAAGTCCTTGAGTGACATAAACCATGACTCGAGTCTATGCTGTCTGCACAGGTTTGACCTCTTACCTATTACTGTATTAACTCTTAGTATCTCTCAAAAGAAACTTTAGAACTTGAAGTTCAAAGATCATAATGCCTGAATTGTTTTCACTGGAAGTTTCATTCAACAAAATCTGTATCTACTCTATACCAGGCTCAGTGCCAAAATATAATACTAAATAAGTCCTTTCCTTTAAAAATTTTATTGACATGTAAGCGACATAACCATAACACAAAGTGATAAGTAAGGAAGTATACGAGGCCCTGAGAATACAGATGAGGAGGAAATTAATTCTGCCTGAGGGAGGGGGAGGAGAGGGCACTGCAGGTAGGAAATGAGAAATGATGAGTAAGGTGAGTACTACTGTCAAAGTAGAACTGAGCAGGGGAGAGGGACTGAGAAAGAGAAATATCATATTAGGCAGTGGCAAGAGGCCCGGGGGCAGGAAAACACAGACTGTGCTTGTTATAGAAGAGTGAATGGAGGTAAGCTGCTGGAACAAGCCAGAAGAGGGTGCTGCTGGTAGATGATGGGAAATAAGACTGGCGAGTCAGAAGAGGAGCAGATTTTGAAGAGCCTTTTAGGCATGGAGTTTGGATGCTGTAGGCAGGTTGGTAAGCATTGTGGTGACATGATTAGGTTAGATGTGTGTGGAAAATGGGAGTTGGAGGGGAAGAAATACTGCGGTTTATTAGAGAAGCCTTAATGATAATTCAGGGAGGAATGAAGGATGAGTGTCTGGTCTAGAAAAGCAATGATGGACATGGAGATCACTAAAGCAGTATCTATAGGGAGAGATGGTTTTTTAGATGGAGCCGGGGAGCTAGGGATGATGTTGGGATTTCCAGTTTGGGCAATAGGATGAAGAATGAATGATGATATTCTTAACCAATATGGACTATTTAATGATAATGGTGTTTTTGTTGTTATTTTGTTTGGTTTTTGACATAATAATTTTCATTTTCAAGTGTTTTTTGAAAATAGTTGTTAGTGTAAGTTTTAGTTTGTGTTGCCTGAGTTTTTGTTTTTACCCCCCGACATAATATTTTATTTGTGCTCAAAATACGTGTAGAAGATGATAGACAGTTTAATTAGTCAGACTTTTATTGAGTGTACATGCAAGATACATGATAGATATTTAATCTGCCACAGCCATTCAATCTCAAGGTGATGCAAAGGCAGGCAGGTGTCACTGTTGAGAAACCTAGTGGTTCTCTGGTCAGCTTGTGATTATGAAGGAATACTACAATACCTACTCACATCCTACCCCCTGAGTACAAAGTCCCTCCTATGGTCTTTGGATTGCACAACCCTGACATTTCTCGTAACAACCTGACAACCACTTGAAGATGATTAATCCTTTTTAATTTATTTTTATTTTTAATTTTTAAAAAAGATTTATTTATTTGACAGAGTAGGGCAACAAGAGAGGGAACACGAACAGGGGCAGGGGGAGAAGGAGAAGCAGACTACCGACTGAGCAGGGAGCCTCATGCGTGGTTTGATCCCAGAACCCTGGGATCATGACCTAAATGGAAGGCAGATGCTTAATGACTGAGCCACCCAGGTACCCCCTCCAGCACCATTTTTGAAGAAACTGTTCTTTCCCCATTGAATTGTCTTAGCACCTTTATAGAAAATCAGTTCCCATAGACATAGCTCCAGAATTTCCATTTGATTCTTTTGTATGATTTCTATCTCTTTATTGATATTTTCTATTTGATGTGACATTATCATTATATTTTCCTTTATTTCTTTAATCATGGTTTCCTCACTTTATTGAACATATTTGTAACGACTACTTTGAAATATTTATCTGTCAAATCCAATATATGATCACTCTGATAAGTAGTTTCTGGTGCCTGCTTCTGCATCCCCTCTGGCCTCAATGCATTGGTCATACTTTCCTGATTCTTTGCGTGTCTAATAATTTTTTTTGTTGTTGAAAACTAGGGATTTTAGCTAATATAGCAATTCTGGGTACTGGTTTCCACTCACCTAGGGGCTTGTTACTGACTTTTTTTTTTTTTTTTAAATTTGTAGCGACTAGTTGAATTATTATAGAGAAGTCTATTTCCATCTACTTCATGAAGATTTTGATGTTTCTCTTCAAGGGTGCAGCCTTGAGTATGCCCATAGTCCCCTTTGGATGATGGTGGTTTTGTCAAGTTTCTTTGACTCTTTTCCTGAAGCACACCAGCTGTTAAACTCCTCTGCAGCCCGCTCTTCCATTGTTTTCAACAATGTCCCCAGGCATAAATTGTTACACGGTTGAATCCAGTCAAATTCAGGCTCCTTTGACAGAGTAATCCTTGTGGTTAGGGTTTGAGATTTGTTCTGACCTCAGGAGGGCTCCTCCTAGCTGTCTCATTCCTCAGATATCTTCAGAAAACTAGAAAGCCAGTAGTGTAGCTGACATCTCCAATGAATCTTCCAATCTCTTCCCAATTATGGAAAGAGATACAGAGTTCTCTGTTTTACAGTTTGCTTCTCCTCCCATGCCCTCCCACATCCCTGCCAAATCTCTGAGCCATGACTCTGAACCTAGGGATTGGGACAATGGCATGCTTCTCTCTTAATTACATCTTCACTTTAGAAACTGAGTGCTTTGTGGATGAGAGATCAGTAGGTTCTGATTTTCTTGCTTGCCCTCCTTGCTTGCTTCTCCAAGTGTAGAACCTCTATTTTATAAGCTTGGGCAAGAGCAATTGGTGTTCCAGAATGTTTAGCAGTGCCATTCCCAAGACAGAGCTTCCAGCTTATGACTGCTATATGGGGTGGAAGCAGGGAACCTCTACCTTTTTGCTGCACTTGTCAGGAAATTAGACTCAGCAACTGGTAGTTGGGGACAGGATGTTAAATGTTGATATATTGGTTCTCTCCTGCCCCATCTCCTTACTAAAAATATAGGCCTTTCGGAACAGAGGGGAGAGGGCGCTCTAGTTCCTGGCTGCCCCAATCTGGAGTAAAGTTTCAGTCAATGAGCTGGGAATAGGGAAGAAAAGAGTAGGTCTTCATCAAATACTACCGACTTCTCATTTTTCTTACCGAGTTTTTGTAGATTTTCTTGAGTAAATGTTTCTTCATTTGCTATGTGACTTTAAGACTATTCCCAGTAAATTGTCCTGTGTTTTTTTTCTTTAAATAATTTTCACCAGTTTTGCTAGGAGTGGGTCCTTGAAAGTCCTGACACTGTTGTGCTGAAAGGGGAACTGACTTGTAGACTGTTGTTTCTTATATGTTGTCATTATTTTAGAATAAGTGACAACACAATTCCTTTGGGTTATTTAGAAATAATACTGTATCTTCATGTGTTAACCTACCTCTTTGATAACAGTGGGGTTTTTTGGTTTGTTTGTTTTGGTTTTTGGCAGTTTAATTTTTTTTTAATTTTTAAAAATTTTATTTTATTTTTTGAGTGTTCCAAGATACATAGTGTTTTTTATTTATTATTATTATTATTTATTTATTTATTATTTTTTTTAAAAAGCTTTTTATTTATTTATTTGACAGAGAGAAAGATCATAAGTAGGCAGAGAGGCAGGCAGAGAGAGAGGGGGAAGCAGGCTTCCCGCTGAGCAGAGGGCCCGATGCGGGGCTCGATCCCAGGACCCTGAGATCATGACCTGAGCTGAATGCAGAGGCTTAACCCACTGAGCCACCCAGGCGCCCCCATAGTGTTCTTTTAAAATTTCTTTTTCATTTATATGTTTATAAGCTCCTATCTATATTACAAAGAAACTGCTTCACTGTAGCAACATTGTTGCTCCTACAAATGCTCCTTCTGAATCCCAAACCACCTCCCTCCATCTTTATACTGACCACCCTCCTTCCTTACATGAACAGTGGTCACCGTGGGATCAGCTAGCCTTCTTGTGACACTTTGAATAAGCAGAGAGTGTACATTCATTCGTGGATTGAATTTCTCTTTTCCCTTTTCCATGAGGACCTTAAGTATTTCTGCCTGCCTTATGGTCTGGAGAAAGGATTCAGAAGGAAACCAGTCCTACGTAAAGGACTCTCCAGATTCTTAGTTAGTACACTATCATTTCCTCACTGAACAGTTTCCCAGTTTCTATTATTCTCTTTGACTTTCCTCCCATTCATGGGCATGTCATCTGTATAAACACACTGCGCCTCACACTGCATCTTACTGTTGGTCTGATGCTCTGCTTTTACTGTTTTCTTAATAATTTCTGAGCAAAGGATCTTCATTTTCATCTTCCTCTGGACCCTACAAATTATATAGTTGGTCTTGCTGAATGGGAAGTCACTGTGTCCTGCAGCATATCCCTACTGACTAAATGGCAAACACAGAAGGGGTCAGTCAATCTGGGCTCCCTTGGCAGTCTCAGTAGCCTCAGAAACATCTTCTTTGTTCTTTGCAAATATTCTTGGGCCAGTTTAGACGCTAGCATATTGAGTACCACATCTGCTAAAACTTTAGCCTGCCCATATTCCTTATATGTTCTTTTAAGATTAATTTAACAAGTATTCATTGAGTACCCATTATATTATCAGTTCTACTTTGGCTCTAAAAGATAAAAGACATTAAAATCTCATTGAAAGGGATTAAATGACAGTTTAAGTGATAAAATCATAACTGTGTTTTATTTCAAGGTAGGTTTAGAATACCCAAGAAATATTTGTGTTACATATAAGTATTAATAGAGATGCACTAAAGAAAAGTTATTACTTATAAATAAGTTTGAAAATCACTGGGTCAACAAATTCTGTACAAGTTCAGAGAGACTTTTACATAATTATGTATGTCTGAATCTCTTCATTTTTCTTTAAAGAAACATCTTTTTAAAAAGTGCCAATTACTGCTCAGCCACTGTGTGCCAGGTATTGACCTTGTTGCTCCTGCCAAAGAAGAAATTAAAGTGGAGAGGATTATTTTTTTTAAGATTTTATTCATTTATTTGACAGAGAAATACACAGTGAGAGAGGGAACACAAGCAGAGGGAGCGGGAGAGAGAGAAGCAGGCTTCCCGCCAAGCAAAGAGCCCAATGCAGGACTTGATTCCAGGACCTTGGGACCATGACCTGAGCTGAAGGCAGATGCCTAACGACTGAGCCACCCAGGCACCCTTAAAGTGGAGAGGATTTAATGGGGTTTCCCAAGCATAAGAACTTATGAGTTAAACTCAGTTCTGATACCTTCACATTTCTCATTCAGAAACGAATGAGTGAATAAATCTGGATAGATCTTTTCAAATTGGTGTTTAGGATACAAAATTGAATATAGTATTAATATATGAGATTAAGAAAGAAATGCTGTTTTAAAACATCACAATTCTCAGAAAATTCAGGAGTTTGACCAAGCATCTATTATTTATTATGTGTAAGTTCACAGAGTAATGTAAATATCTAAAGGGAAACAAAATTTTGCTTTGGTTACTCCTTTTTCAGATTTCTTTTGGTTACTTAACTGCAAGGATGTATTCTTTAAAAAATCAGATTTCTTATTTGATACTTAGTGCACTCTGTGGCAGCTTTGTGGGAACTAGCTTTTTGAAAAAGTTTCTTTATCTGAAAATAACTTAAAGACTCTCATCCTGGACGTTACTTGAATGTTTGTAGATTCGTGGTTGGATATGACCTCAGAGAGGCTCTTGTTTAAGTTGTTATTTTGTAGTGAACAACTGGAGACTGAAGAGAGAGAAGGATGCCTATGATCATCTGGAAAATTATAATAAAGCTAGAGGTGGATCCCAGGACAGTTCTCTTTCCTCTAGTCCTGTGTGTTAAGAAATACTGTCTGTTAAATAAATAGTAGACATATTCACCATTCATATTAAAGAAACATCTTCCACATCTTTCAATATACTAGCGTTCTATGGAATACAGTTTGGGAAATGATGAACTGGAAACTAATGTTAAAATCCAAAATAGGTGGAAGAGGTAACATGTGGTAATTTATAAGATGGCAGAGTCCATGTGGTACAAAATTGTCATAATAAACATTTTTATAATGGGAAAGGCTTTTGGTGCCAAGATTTGGACAGTTGAGACCTCAGTGACAGGGAGATGGGAAAAAGGGAGAAGCCACAGCAGAAGGATTTAAGGCCAAGAGAAACAACTGAGGTAGGTAACTGGTATAGAAATACAACTTCCTGGCAGAGTTGATCCTTGAAGCAAGAGAATGGCAACAACCTGGTTCTTAATTTTTTAATTTAGGAAGATAATCCAAGACAATACCTGAGGATGGCCTCAAGGCATTCCTGTCTTCTGTTACTTACATACATACCTGTATAATACTATGCACAGACACACACTCATATGCATTATATAATCTCTACACTTCTTCATTCCTATCTTCCTGTCCCCATCCCCACCCACATTCAGGGTAAGCAATGTTAACTGTCTGTGTGTATCTTTCCTTTTGGAAATATTTCCATATTTCCAAGTACTGTTGCAAACAGTACTTCAATAAATTCTCTTATGTACAGTCTTTTTCTTTTAAAAAGTGCTTGATTGAAAAATAGTTGCTATTTGTTAGAGGATGGAATATATAAAGAAAAGGATAATGAAGAAAATAACAGAAGGAAAAAGAAAACGACCATACTCTACCTTCAAAAAATAGGCACTTTCCATATTTTGGTGACTATTTCAGTTTTTTTTTTTCTCCATGCAACTATATATGCTTCCTTTGAATGCATGAGAGTATGCACATTTCCTTAATAATGTTGGGATCACCACGATAAGGCTGCTTTGTGACTTTTTTCTCTACGTTTTGTACTTTGTCAGTATTTTACCATATCACTAAAGAGTCCTCTTTATTTAAAAAATGCTTTTTTCCTCTGAGTGTAAAATTGATACATGCTCATTATATGTGCGTGCGCGTGTGTGTGTGTGTGTGTGTGTATATGGAAAGTATGCATACATATATGTATTGGTTGTAGACTTGATTTCGTATTTAAAAAATATATATCATAATTATATATATACATATAGGTAATATCAGACATGAGATCATGTGATACATACTGGTTAACAAATTGCATTTTTTACTAGAGAATGTATCTTGAAAAAGTCAATTTATAGTGAGCTATTTTTAGTGGAGTGCATGGTAGCCCATTATTCATTAATCAATCTCTTATCAATAGGTTATCAGTTAGCAATTAACCATGAGTGGACATTTTAATTTTTAACTACGCTTTTCTTACAAAGGATGTCAAATGAATAACTTATCAAATATTTTGGGCATTAATGACAACATTTCATTTGGCATAATTCCTAGACATTCCTTATTCAGTCCCTAGAATGCTTGTTTCATAATTTCTATACCTCACAGAAAATGAACCAACTGAGTTTTCATTAAATAATTTCCTTTAAATCATCTACCTATACCATACATTAGATTGTTTTTATGGATCTAAATGGACTGAATATAATTAATGAACATTATCTCCTTTTTAACAAATTGTGATGAAAAATTTCACCTTTAGTCAAGTGCTGCTGTAGTTTATAATTAAGACTCAAACTAAACTTTCCGTAGATGAGTGGTGTTTGACTTCTAGCAACTGCAAAGTGCAGCTGGCTAAAGCAAAGAGAGAGGCTAGTTTTTCTGGTGGCAGTTTAAAAAAAAAAAAAAGGCATCAAAGTAACAGGCAACCTGGTGCGAGCACAGTGCATCCTGTTGACAATCAATAAATTTGTTCTGACTATTGACTGTTAGAATTATTTTAAGCGTGTATGAAGAGGTGAAGGTCAAGAAAAAGCTGTCCTGGGATCTATCCTTTTAGAAGGGGCCATTTCTGATAACAGAAACTTGAACCCAGAGAGAAAAGTTCCTCAGCAAAAAGAATGAGGGCTTTCTAACCCTGAGCCATCTCTGACCAAGCAATGCCTGGAATCAGCACCAGGAATACCTAAGCTGCCAAGGAAGACTTATTTGAGTTTATTTATAAATCACATATTTGTTCAATGATTTCTTCAAATAATTCTGCTATTAGAGTATTTCACCTAGAATCAGAGTCCTCTCTTTGTTTTCTTTAGAAAATGTTGAAGTTCCTTTTCTCCTTTCATTAGGTATGGAAGTCCTAGGGGGTTGCCTTCAGTGTTATGGGTGATAAATTATAGCAAAAACATTATTTAAAATATGTTGCTGTAGCATAACGTGCTGCACCTTTCCTTATGTAAACAAAATGCTTTTATAATATGAGCAATGTCTAGTTCATTGGCTTACAAATGAAGGCCCATATAAGCATGTAACTGTGTATTATATTTATTTACTGAAGATGGATAGAAAATGTTAATTACATAAACAAAATCATAAAAGATGCATATTTGAAACATTCCTATCCAGGTTTCAGATAGGAATAGTGAAGGTGGCTTCTATACTACTGATGCTTTCAGGAAAATATATTGTATGCCAATGTGTGCTAGGAAGAGCTCTTGAGTAAACGGTTTTCTTAATTACGATGGCTGTGAAAGAGAAAAACTAGTTAAAACATTGACTCTTTCCTGGTTTCAAAAAAAAATTAACTTTTTTTCCCCCAGTAAAAGTAGAGACACTTTAGATTTTAGGACCCTCTTGGCTCCTAAAACCTAAGTGCTGCTTGAAAAATGGCCCTTTCAGCTTTTAGCCAGCAGCCACAGATTAAATTCACAAGAGAGGCGCCGCACGACTCTACTCTTACTGGCAGGCTGCCATTTCGGAAAATTGTAGCTTTTGAAAGAAGAGAAAAAAAAAATCTAGTAAGCCATTTAATTCACCTCCTTGGAACTAATGTTAGTTCAGGAAAAAAAAAATAAGTAGGGTGAGCAAGAAAGATGCCTAATTCCTATTTTAAAACTCAATGTTTGGTAGAAGTAGAGTCCAAATCACAGCATCTGCAGTGCCATTCAAATACAGTTGTAAAGAACTCAGCTCCTCTCATAGTGAAGAGGTATGGATACCCTTCTTCCACTTGTGTCTGGACACACTGAGAATCAGCAAACAACTAAGGAGTGGGCAACCTTGAAATTATAGGACTTGTAAATTTGGGGGAAAAAAATTTAACACTAAATCTCAAATTTCTTTTTGCTGCACATATGCTGCATATGTGGTCCTCTGCGTGGACACACACACACACACACACACACAAAGTTATAGTTATCCTTATAAAAAATGACACCTAAAAATGAGAGCGCACTTATGACTAGGTCAGTTTTCCTAAACGAAAATAATAAGTTTGTTTAAGATTCCATTCCAAGCCCAAGTCTGGGATAGCCAATATGACATAATAAAATGTGAGTGGAGACCCTGTGGATGAAAGATACTCCAAATTCTAATACCCTTAAAAAATAAAAAAGTAATTTCTGTAAGTGCATGCATTTCACAGGACGTCAACATTCAACATGTGTTTATTGAGCACCTACACTGAGCAGGATCATGTGCTTACGCACTGGTGACAGAAAATAAGCTAGAAACCTTCTCTGTTTTTAAGATGTTAAATTATAGCAGTAAGCAAATCAGCAGATCTTGGTTTCCAAATTCCATTCTGCACTCTTAAAGGAAATAGGCTCCATTGAGATTCCATGCTGATTTCATTCCTGGGGCAAGGAAAAATACAGTGCAAGTCTGGAACATTCCGTTGTTTCAGAGAGCAAGAGAGTACACAAAGAATGACGGGTGTTTGTCAAAAGGACACAGGAGCTGCATAGAAAGTATCCAACAAGACAAACATAGGACATCCATAAAGAACATCCATAAAGAAAATAAAAGGCATGTATGATAACCATAAATAAACAAGAATGTGTGAATGCATAAGGATATTGTTAAGAGAGGGAATGGGAATTCTCTTCAGAACAACACTGGTTTATAAATGTAAAAGGAATAATAGAACTTAAAAAAATCACTACTCCACAACCACCTATATAATCAACTCATGCAAGGATTATCAATGGGGTATAAAACTCATTAGGTAAACATTTGTGATGGAACAAGATAGTCACGTCACCTTAAGTTATTGCCTACAGATTATGTATTAAATACAAACAGGAAAAAGGTACCTTTACAGTGGATATATCTGGCAGATACCATATTAAAGAAGACATCAAATGTATGGTCATCAGTGATAGGATAAATTCACATCACATGTCTCCTGATGTGATGCCACGGAAAGGAAATGCCATCACCCATGTAGTACTCTTTCAAAGAATGCGCAACCTGAATATAATCATGAAGTAAAAATCAGAGAAGTCCAGATCATTCAACTTTTGACATCTGCAAGACAATTAGCTGGATTCTTCAAAAACATTGATATCATAAAAGACAATATGAGACAGGGAAACTATTATAGGTAAAGTCTTTATTTTTTAAAGGATTTTATTTGTGCATGTGCACATGCATGGGGAAGGGGTAGGGAGAGAGGAAGAGAATCTCAAGCAGACTCTGAGCTGAGTATGGAGCTGGATGTAGGACCCGATCTCTCAACCCTGAGATAATGACCTGAACAGAAACCAAGAGTTCGTTGCTTGAATTACTGAGCCAACTAGGCACCCCCAAAGAAGTATTTAAAAAAGAGACACGTTAGCTGAAAGTTAGGTGTATTCCTTGATTGTATTCTGGACACCACATACACACACCTGTACACACACACACACACACAGCACAGCTATAAAGAACATTTTGATGACAATTGAAGAAATTTGAATGTGGGTTCATATTTTAAAGTGTTATTGTGTAATATTACATTTATTTAGTATGATGATATGATATGATGAAAGGTTATGAAGGAGACTATCTTTGGTCTTAGGAGATACATGCTGAGTAATTTAGGGTGGCTTATTATGTTTGTAACTTATTTTCAAATAGTTGAGAAAAAATTTAAAATATATATGATAGGTATTTATTAATATATATAATATGTGTATGTTATATATATATAATGCACATAGGTATTTGAGAAAGAAGTACAACAAAAATATCAATATGATAAAAACTGGTAACTCTAGGTGAGCAATATAGGAAGGTTCATTATACTATTTCAACACCTTTGTAGGTTTAAAAATCTTCAAAATAAAACATTGGTAAAATTAAAAAGTTGACGTCTAATGGGAACTTAGCTAAAACAAAATTATTCCTTTCCTTGAAAATGAACATATAAACAGGCCTGGGTTTGAATCATAATGTGCATGATATTGGCCCTCACTCTCAACCCCCTGTCCACTTTAGAGTTCTGGTGTTTAGTATATAAGTATGTTCAGCAAAATTAAGACCATTTAACTAAAAGGAATTGCAGAGATACTGTCTGTTCTAATTTCTCAACTAAAGAAAATTATTGAAGAAACATGTTATAATTGTATTTTTTTGGCTCTCATTAATTTATTTGTCCACTCAACCAATGAGCATTTGGGGTCAAAACCCAGTGCTGGGCACCAGGGACACACAGATGGCCACGACAGGGATCTGACCATCTGGGAGCCCAATTCTCAGTGAGAAGTTACTTTAAGTCACATGTAAATGCACCTTAGTGTTTAACTAGGGGGTTAGATTGTATGGATTTTTTTTTTTAAAGAAATCTATTCTTATAAATTTTATAACAAGTATTTAGTATCTGAAAAATCAGAGTACTAATGTCTATAACAGTAGAAGGATGTAGAACCATGGCATTCTGTTGAAAGTGGCAAACTTTGTTGTTTGCTGAGATGAAAATGTGGCTTAGGATTGATTATGTAGAGATGTTTATCTCACTCTGTAGAAATGTGTATCCAAAATCTCTTAGCACTCTCTTTATCAGGAATTGTCATCTGAAAACCATGAGTAGTAACTTCTTATAGAAAGAATTCATTCATTGAGAGGTGAAAACCAAGTTTATCTCAAATTTTTAGCATTGTACTCTTCATGGACATGCTCCCTTAAGAGGACAGGATGATTTCTTTTTAAAAAATTATTATTATTGTATTAATTTTTTTTATTATGATAAGTATGCTCTTTAATCCTTATCCCTTATTTCCTTTATCTCCTCCTACTCCCCTCTGATAACCACCAGATTATTCTCTATAGTTAAGAGTCTGTTTCTTGGTTTGTGTCTCCTTGTTTCTCCTTTTCTCATTTGTTTTGTTTCTTAGATTCCACATATGAGTGAGATCATATGGTATTTGTTTTTCTCTGATTTATTTCACTTATCATTATACTCTCCAGTTCCAACCATGCTTTTGCAAATGGTAAGAGTTCATTCTTTTTTATGGCTGAATAATATTCCTCTGTGTGTGTGTGTGTGTGTGTGTGTGTACACCTCTTCTTTATCCATTTATCTATCAAGGGGCACTTTGGCTGCTTCCATAGACAACTGATGACAGCTGAGACAACTGATGGACAGAGCACTGCAATTAGCAAATTTGGGATTGAATTCCAGTTCTTCCATTTGTTGTATGACCTTGGGCATGCCATTCAATTTCTAAGCCTCAGTTTTTCATTCATAAGGTGGGGAGTGAGGTAGTTTTTAGTACTTGTTATTCCTATTTCATGGTGTTGTTGATAGTGAGATAACACATTGATAATGACTTATAAACTGCAAAGTGCATTAGAATTGAAGTCTCTATGGTCAACCACTGGAGCTTTATAGTATACTTTGACTTACATTCTTAGAATGGAATGGAAACAGAGTGGGGCAAATTGGGGCCAGAGTGAGTTCAGGGACTTGCTTAATTTTTAGCCTTTTCTTTAAGTGAAGGCATTCCTGAAAGACTGCAAAGCAGGCAGCTCGGAGACATATGCTAATTTATTTCTTTATTTTACTTCTAAACATTTAATCTCATGAATTTGCAAATATTTTCTCTTATGAAATTAGGTTTGGGCTGCCTGGTTGGCTCAGTGGGTTAAGCCTCTGCCTTCGGCTCAGGTCATGATTTCAGGGTCCTGGGATCGAGCCCCGTATTGGGCTCTCTGCTCAGCAGGGAGCCTGCATCCCCCTACCTCTCTGCCAGCTTGTGATCTCTCTCTCTATCAAATAAATAAATAAAATCTTAAAAAAAAAAAAGAAATTGGGTTAATTGGTGTATCGTAAGGTGTGTGAAGGTTGTGGAAACTATCAGTGCTTCACTCAGATTCTTATGGATCCCTTTATCCCTTGAACTGTTGCTGAGTGCTGCCTCTTCCCACCACCCTCCCCCTACTTCTGTGTGTTTGGGGTTTTTATAACCTACCTGCCATTCTCTCTGGAGGACTGCCTTTGGCCTACTGGAGCTGCTTGATCTATTTGCCACAGGGTCTGAAGTGCTTGGAGTTTACATTCTCCACTCTTCCCACTTCCAATCTACAGCTCTTTGCTAAAGACGAAAGGGTGCCAAGTCCAGCATTCTTGCTGTGAGCAAGTATAAACCCAATCCTGGTATGTAATTTGTACTCTAGAGCTTCCTTACAGGACCCAGGAAGGCTGGGATTTGTCTTGAAGTGGCTCCTTGCTTCACTTCTTCCTTTTCCTATCTAGCCTCCTCTCTCTGTTACTGGTTTCTTCTGGGAGTGCTTCCCCATTTTATCCCTGTCATATTCTTTTTCATCTCAGGGCAGCGTCTGCTTCTGGAGTACCTGCCTGACAGTGACATTTAACTTGAATTACTGAATATATTTCTGTCCATATGATCCCTTCTAATATGAACCATTTTGATTTAAGAGTCAGTTTACATGAATAGTTTTGTTTTTATTTTATACAATTTTTACATGAAAGTCATAATGGTGATAATGATATAAAGAAATCTATGAATAAATTGATAGACCTAACCTAGAGTCCTTAAGAGTATTCTCTTATAAGTATCTTTTACAATTTTGAAAGTCTAACCTAAATCATTGTAACGATGCAGTATTTTCATTAAATTTATAATGTTAATTCTAGTTGTTAATGCATGCTGTATGTCAGGCACTGTGATTGCTGCTTTGCCAGTATTATTTTATTTACTCCTCTTAGCCAATATATAAAATTGGTCTCATTATCTCCCAACTTACAGGTAAAGAAACTAAGGTTCTAGAGCTTAAGTAACTTATCCCAGATTGCGTGGTAGATAGCTAGATTCTGAGTTTGAACTCCTAAGCCCATATACTTGCCCTTGAATTTCACTGCATCAAAATGGATGAAATGGTGAGAAATATTTCAATAGAGTTTCTTCCAATTAGAGTTAAACAGGAATGTGTTCTTTTGAAGCATTCTTGTTCTGAAGTTATTTATAATCCCATGAAAACTTTAAATAAAGTATGAGAAGTTTCTCATGAATAACCTTTTTCTTAACAGTGGTTTGGAAAGGAGTGCTCTCTTGTAGTCGTGATAGAAGCTTTCATGAAAAGACTCCAGAACAGTGTGTCTAAATGAAGAAATGATTCTTTGAAAAATGATCAATTTGGCATTTTAGGCCACTTAAAAATATTACATCAGCTCCCTTCAGACATTTGACGGATGAGATGGTAAAAAACCATAAATCAAGAAAGATAGTCTCTTGAGTAACTAGATTTTTTTGTGTCTCTAGCTATCTACACAATGGATTAAATAGTGCTTTTCTCTTAAGAGTGTTTTAAGAGTTGTTAGACACACTGTTTTCATAATTTCTAATCAGTTTCCATATCACTTCTTGGTCCCAAGAAAGGCTATTGATAGAATTCAACCAGGCAGAGAAAGGGTCATGGTACTTGCTCTGGGAGTTGTTTGAAAACTCTCAGAGGACATGTGGTCAACTCTGCTTCTGTGTGATGACAGATGGGCCATATATTTCTCTCAAAAGTTAGCCATTGGCTGTAGATGCTAAGTTTTAGCAATGAAAACTGCAGAAGTTTATCAAGAGGAGTTGCGTGTAACCTTACAAAATACATGGCAACTAAATAAAAACAGTGTTGCCGGAAACACTAAAAAAGAAAATATCCATGTGCCGGTGGAGGATAAGACTAAAAAAGAAAAGCAAGTTCAGAAAGAGCGGGCCCTGAAAGTCTGATTTAGCCTCTTGCCTGGGAGCTGAGTGTATAAATGAAAGAGGCATGCTATCCAATGTGCTGAGAGGAAAAGAATTAAGAACATCTGAGTTTCTGTGAGAGAAGAAATGGCCTTTCCAAAGCCCACTCATTTCTATGGGAAGTAGCTACACAAATGTTTTACCATTCAATAAATGTTCCCAATCGTGTGCTTGTTTCTGTTGTTTTTAATGTGCTGGTTGAGTGCTGTACCTGAAATAGCTTTTGTAGACTGGTATCTGATATGTGTGCATTGTAACTGGAAGCAGGCACGAGAGCAGGCTAGTGGTGCGGGTGTTTGTGAGAACTGGGACATGGTCGTTGCAGTCATTTGGAAAAATGGTGCATCCACAAGTCAGAGTTGCAATAGGATGGTGGGGAGGAGATGAGGGAACATATAGAAAAAAACAGGGACAAGAAAGTAGAAAACAGGGAAAAGGAATTGGGGAAATGTGCCAAAAAATAGTTAATGATACTTGTGAAGAAAATCTGCAACTTTAAGTTGTGTCTTTTTAATTTGAAATCTCTCCTTGTGTACTTGGCAGAACTCTTTGTGTTTATAAATTTTCCCTGTTTTTGACTCTTGCACCTATTCTGAATCTTTAGGCTTCCATCCTGAAAATTTTACTTAAAATCATTCAATTCAAGATAGATCTTGCTCTGGGAGAAGCATATCCAAATTCATATGACAGATTTGAAATCATATTTATTTAAATAGACACTCTATTTCCATGAGACTTCTCTGGACACTGAAAAAAGATTAAAAAAAAAAGTAGCTCTCCTCATTAAAATATCTCTTCCTGTGTGTGCCCAGAATGTCAAATGGGCACTGCATTCTCCTCCAGGGAGCTAATAATCAAGCCCAGGACCCAGTTAGATGAAAAAAAAAAAAAAAAAAAGGCTTTTTTTAGGCCTAACAAAGTCATATTCTTTCTTCCACCAATCCTTGCCTTCTGTAAAAAATAAAATAAAAATTTTAAACCTGTTTATAAAAAAATGTTTCCACCTATTAGGCCATAATAAGGAACAGGAGTTTTATTTAGGATGGAGGCAGAATAAAGTCATATTTTGACTCTGTCCAACACACATGCATAAGAAACTCTAAGAAGTATAGACTTTCTGATAATCATTTTTTTCTCAAATATTAAGTGTTTGCCAAATCCATACAATACTCAATGCCTACACTGTTTTAGATGTTAGGAAATGTTCAGTAGATATTAGACATATCCTGCCTTCAATTCACAATATGATAGAGAGAGACACACACCTGATGGTCCACAGGGAAGTACTTTGGCATAAAATTCAGAGATGCAAATTCAGATGCCTACAGGGGCCAGACAGGTAATATAAAGGTGTGAATGTTAGCATATGTAAGGGGATTGGTGCAATCTATGGTGAAACTGAAGACATTGAAATAATAATAATAATTAAAAAATCCTTAAAAAGCACAGAATGGCATCAGATTTGGCAGATGTAGTCTGCAACTGTTAAGTGTGCTGTGTCTGGCATAAATAAATGGAAGGCTGAGAAGAAACAAGGAAAGGGATTAAAAAGAGTGCCTAGTAGGTTGGAGATTAAACGACCTTTATAAGAGAAGCTTTTCTGGAAAAAAAGTTAGGAGCTCTGGTCAAAAAGGCACAGGCATTTTACTGCGTTGAAGACCTGAGAATATGGGAGAAATTAGCAGGCCAAATGGCCTATTCGAACTCGTATTCTAATTCTAAATATCCCTCTTATAGCATCACGTTCTCTTGAGTCTGGGAAAGCCAAAGAAGAAAGATGGTAGAAGAGATGGTGAGGCTGAGACCAGAGGGAAGAAGCATATCATCTTTTCTTAACCAAAGGGGTGTTCTGCAGAAGAACAGCTTCCATTTTTCAGACTCTTGCCCACTGGGGGTGCCAAAATCAGCTGTACATTACAGTGGAAGTAAACCAAGTAGTTGAATGCTCATTTCTGATTCTCTGATGATGAATCATATGTATTTATTTTAGTGTCAGAGAAAAATTTCCCAAGAAACTTCTGCGAGCATTAGGATGCCATTTATTTCAATGGGAAGGAGGTTCAAGTATTTATCTTTCTGAGGGCACATTATTCTCTAACACATTAATTGGCCATGTTAGATTGATTTTTGAAAAATGTTACCTTACTGAGGAAAATTCTGATTTCCTGGTGCAATTATCTTCAGTGTAGACATCTTTCCAGTAAAAGCTCTTCACCAAGAGCTTTTCAGTGACTAGTTCCAGTGAAGGTTTTTAAAACATGTTTTTAAAGAGCATTTTAAAGAAGAGATACGAATGGTTCTGTGGAGGATTTAAACTTTTCTTTGTTTTTTTGAAAGCCTTTTAAAAGATTTTATTTATATGAGAGAGAGCACGTACACAAGCTGGGTGGGGCCAGGGGAGCAGAGGGAGAAACAAGCAGACTGTGTGCTGAGCTCAGAGCCTCATGTGGGCCTCAGTCTCAGCACCCTGAGATCATGACCTGAGCCAAAATCAAAAGTCGGTCGCTTAACCAACTGAGCCACCTAGGTGCCCCTAAACTTTTTTTTTCTTTCCTTAAACTTTTCTTTAAAAGTGTCTTAGGTGTTGACAATTGGCAATTGCCCAAGAAATTAGCAAAGATGTTTAGAAAATCAGAGAGTGAATCTAAGAACCTCTGCATCTGCGGTTGCTTCGGAGGTGATAGACATGGTGCAGTTCTCCATCCAAGGCTTGAGTTTCTTCTACAGTATCTTGACTGGTGATCCAGGTTCTGTTTGATGTCTTCCACATTTGAGAGAATTTACTGTCTATTAATGAAACTCATTTCATTTTTCTTACTTCTCAGATCATTCAGAAATTCTTCCTTAAAGTGAAAGAGTATATTTTTTTATTGTTTCCAGTTACTATGGAAAACACTAAATAAGTTTGAACCTTTTTGTAAATAGATTTCATAAATATATTTTTAAATCATTTTTTAATAAAGATTTAATTTATTTGAAAGAGATAGAGAGAGAGAATGTGAGAAGGGGGAGGGTCAGAGGGAGAAGCAGACTCCTTGCTGAGCAGGGAGCCTGATGCAGGACTCGATCTGGGGACTCTAGGATCATGACCTGAACTGAAGGCAGTCACTTAACCAACTGAGCCACTCAGGCCTCCCTCATAAATATGGTTTTAATGATTTTATTTATTTATTTGACAGAGAACGAGAGCAAAAGTAGGCAGAGCAGCAGGCAGAGAAAGAGGGAGAAGCAGGATCCCCACTGAACAGGGAGCCCAATGCAGGACTCAATCCCAGCACCCTGAGATCATGACCTGACCTGAAGGCAGACACTCAACTGACTGAGCCACCGGGGCGCCCCTAGATTTAATATATTTGAAGATAACAGTTATCACACTGTAAATAGAAACACTAAATCTTTTTTCCCTGTTTCATTTTTCTAGTTCAGTTATAATAGTGCTAATATAGAAGATGTGGGAATGTTTTCTGTGGTCAGATGGCTTTTTCTAAATTCAGTGCGGAGCAAGATGGAATGGATGTATGTGGTATGTATCTATCAAGATCACTCTCTTGGACTAGGAGTTTGGGGAAGAAATAAAATTAATAATAGATCTGAATCCTGGGCTTGTGAGTTCTACTGTTTAAAGGAGGGACACAACACATTGCTAAGGGCTGCTTCATGAAAGAGCACTTGTGAATGAATGGCATGCAAACTCTCAGGTGAGTTAATCTGGAAAGACTTCATGTAGGAGGTGAGATGTACTCAGGAATTAGAAGACCATCAGGTACATCATTACAACAAACTCTGGATCACAAATAAGATGTCAAGAGTTGCTTTCAAAGTAGTTGTGCTTACTTATTGTTGACTTTACAGAGACTGGTAAATAAAATCAAAGCAAGTTGGGGCAAAGCCAAAAATTCATTTTACTTTTTAATAGCAAAGTTTTATGTATCTATCAGCATTTGAGAATTTGCCAGGTGGAAATAAATTTCCTCAAATTATTTGACAACTTTCCTTAGTATGTAACAAATTCACGTAGAGATTTTAACATAAATATTTTAGATTAACTATTAATTATTTATTAATTATAATTAATTATATATATTAAATATTAATTATATATAATATATACAATTAATTATTAATTAACTATTTTCAAAATAATTTCTTTGTGATAAAATTAAAAAAAACACAACATTTTTTACCCTTCATAAATCATTAGTCTTTGTTGAGCATTTTCTTCAACTCCCCAACAGTGTTTCCCCTTGGGCTGAAACCAAGCATGGAAAATTTCACCTTACCAGACAGGCCTTCTTGGAAACCATAAGCAGTGGTAAGGGAGTTTAAATTTATATTTAACTTCAAATGCTTTTTACCACAAATGATATAACATGGGGTACTGAGTGATCATTTTTTGGTGTAATTGAGCTAGCTTGTTGGTTTATTCAATTATTTATGAGCCACTTAAAGATTTATTTAGGTATTTCAGCATACTCTGACTCCATCTCCCAGAGCTGAACATCTACAGCTTCTATTTTTCCTACATAAATAAGAGGATTTCATACCTGCAAAAAACATTTCCATGATGCAAAACAATAAGGAAATTATGTATTGTATGAGGTTGTTGGGAACCCCCAAACATAAAGAATATAGGAATACTCTGTGTTGATATGATTTGAGCCTGAATTAAAGCAGTAGAAAGCAAAGTTGTGAGAGTAAGGCATTTGCTTCTTTTTTATTTCCTCATTTAAGGTTTTATGGTTTTAAAAAATGGACAAAATAAGGATTTGAGAAATTGGAATATTAGTTCAAAAGTGACAAACTCATACTCAATAGGAGTGCCAAGAATTAAACATTAAGACTGGGGTCCTGATTATTTACTTATTTGTATTTGTATATTTATTCATCACTTCAAATCATGTGGATAAAAACTACTATAATATAGGAATTAAAAATTTCAGAACAGAAGGGGAAAAAAAAGTAGGTAGAGTAGAAAAAATTAAGAAGTAATAAAGGAAACTTGGCGAAAATCGAGAATACTTTTGATTAGATACAGGAGGCAGTGGGAACTAATAACTTTGATCAGGACTGCCTTTTTGTTATAGGTGTCTTGGAATTCTTTGGGAAGGTGTAGACAGAGCAAGGTCATGGAAGTCAGAAGTATTTGGAATGAAATGGGGAACAATGCTAGTGGAGCAATTGCCACTTATAACTGCTGGAAGGTGTGCCCTGAATCTGTCAGCAGGATTTCTGTCTGGGTTGAGTTGTATAAACAGCCAGGCAAGGAGATCAAACTGAACTTATTTTTACTTGGGGTCTTCATCAGCCCTTGGAGAAAGTGACAATCTCACTCACGTTATTTTTTTCTTATGACTTTTTAGCCTTAATTCTGTTTAACTTAGTCAGTACAAGGCTCAGTATTGGTGTTTTCAGAACTTCTATGGGATTAGCACCTTTTTATGCCTATAGTTTACCCTCAGCTCACTACAGCTATCGCAGCATCAGTTATAATTTGTTAATTTTAGATTTTTGATCATATCACTTGTGGGTTCACTTGTTGGTTTAGAGTGCAGCTCTGATTATTTTGGATGATACATGCATTCACCACACCTTTGTGTGGCTAATTCCCTCCATGTCTGCCTTCCATATACCTTGCCAAGAGAAGGCTCTCCTTAAAGAAACTTTAGAATAAAAAAGAACATACAACTAATCTCCAAAGTGTCAGAATGGCAGGGCATGTCCTGAATGACCTCTAAATAGTAACAGTTATTTAAATAAGTCAAAGAGAAAGGAATAAAATAACCACTACAACAACAAAGATCACAATAGGACAGGATTTAGGTAGAGACTTTTTATTCATAATTTATTGTAGGAATTCAATATACTGGTGTGTGTTATGAATCATCAATAAAGGATATTGTGTTCCCTATTTCCCCCAAGTTATTTAAGATTAAACTGATTTTTGGCAGAACATCTAATAGAGACAATATTTAGCAGAACATGCTTTGAGAAATGTTGCCTTATATTAATTGATTAAAGCTTTTCAATCTCCAGAGAAGAGCCTTGCTTTTAATATAAGAAAATTCATACAGACTTTGAGTTATAAAATAAATCAATCATGGGTTTATAATGTACAAACTATAGTTAATACCATATTGCCATATTTTTAAAATTGCTAAGAGAGTAAATCTTAAAAATTCTCAACACACACACAGAAAATTTGTTAACTATGTATGGTGATAGATGTTAATTAGATGACTGTGGTGATTATTGTGTAATATATATACAAATATCAAGTTGATATGTTGTATACCTGAAATTAATATAATGTTATAGGTCAATTATACCTATATTTCCTTAAAAAAAGGAAGAAGATTCATTGCAGGAATCTGGTTTTTATATGCACACACAGGATTTGCCAAGTCAGTTTAGCTATGGATGGGCAGGTCTTCATTTCCCCCTTATCCTTGGCCTGAGGTGGGCCTGGAGTGCTTGGGGAAAGTCAAGTGACTCTATTCTGAACATGTGTTTCATTTCACCTGCGTGGCTCTCTGGAGTGTCTTTCTCAAACTTGGAGGCAACATAATTTGCCTGATGACATTTCAACAAAAGCCAAATTTATAGATGCCAACTCATCAAAGAATCCATTCACCCAAGGACCAATTTTTTAAACTTACTGACTTCAAAATACTGGTTTCAAACATATTCATAACCTTTATAGATATTTCTGTAGAATAAAGTGCTTTCAGATAGTTTTTTGGAGAATTTTTAAAAGTTCTAGTTGGTAGCTTTTCATAATTCCACTTAAATATTGAATCTCTTTCTAGCTCAGCTTTCTACTGCTCCATCTAGAGGATTGGGCACGCAGTGGGGACTCTATGTGGGGGAATGGGAATAAAGAACTGAGACACAGCTCTCTTCTGAGCTGCCTGCTTGGGGACTAGGGCAACTGAGGAGCAGATTCAGGGAAACTGACTGTCTGAGAGAAGAGGAGACTGAGGGTCAGAGAGAGGTGGAGAGGTTCAGAGAAAGAAGGTGAAAGAGAGAAGACAATGGAGAATAAAGAAGAATTAGAGAGAAGAGGAGATTTTAGTGCAGGGAAGAGGATGCCAAGCCATCCAATGTGAATTTTCGTGAACTTTAACGTATTTTTAAAGCATAGTAAACCAGGGCATCTGGGTGGTTCAGTTCTTAAGCATCTGCCTTCAGCTCAGGTCATGATCCCAGGGTCCTGGGATCGAGTCCCACATTGGGCTCCCTGTTCTGCGGGAAGCCTGTTCTCCCTTTCCTACTCCCCTTGCTTGTGTTCCCTCTCTTGTTGTGTCTCTCTGTGCCAATAAATAAATAAATAAATAAATAAATAAATAAAATCTTTAAAAAAAAAAAGTGTAGTAAACTAGTAAATTGCTAGATTTGATGAGTAAGATCATACATGACTACATCAGTCAGCAGGCTTTTGTTGACCTGTAGTATTGCTGCATGTCAGTATTTTCTTCCTGGGTATATTCCCAGTGACTTGCACAGGCACATACACAGAGAGGAAAGCAATATGTAGTTAAGAGAATAAAGGGAAGAATACGTAGATGAAGGCGTGAAGTATCTGAGCTGAACAGTCTCCAGGGGATACTCTCTTTGGCCTTCTGGATGCATAGACCTACTGTGGACAGTTGAACAGACAGACTTTGTTTGTACTCATTTAGCGGTCTTAAGAAGACATCTGAAAAACAAAAAGGAACAGGATGTTAATAAAATATAATTGCCATTTAAGGAGAGGAAGTGTGGTGTTTGGCAGTCTTTCATATTATATCTGAAACCAAATTGATTTGCTTATTTCTCCATCTTGCCCTTTTATCTTGTCAATAAAATTCTTTCTACTTCATTGATAAACAACTGCTGGGACTCCTATTATTTGATAGTACTCGTCATTCGGAAGGAATTTGGTTTTTTAAAAATCACTACTTTCAGCACTTATCTCAATTCGGTTCAAATAGGAGGCTTTCTCCAGCCTTCCCCAGCTCTTCCATTTTAGTAATGACCTTAGTTCCGGAATATTGAAACCTGATTCACACCCAGAGTTCTATACTTTAATTGCTTTCATCTCAATGGCTTATACTCATTTAATTTTATGTTTTGATGATCATCATTGCTTCCCTTTTCAATAACATAGGACTTTTATGAACCAAATGAGATTTTATGCATCACTGGATAAGCTAATTTCTTAACAACTTTACCTCCTAGTGACTTCTTTCACCAAATTGTGTATATTATACACTAATGCAGAATGATTAGTATATAGGAACTCTTTCTGAAGCAAATGGTTTCTTAAAAACACTTCTGATGAAAAATTTCAGGCATTCAAAAAAATGTAGAGAATAGTATAATGAACCCACATGTGATCATCACACTTGTGAAAATAAATTTTAAAAACCTCATTTCAAATGGAGTTGGGAAACCCTCGAGGGGGAGCTCTCAAGCACATACCACTCACGGCAGCCTGCATAATCAGGAAGAAAGAGGAAGATAAGAATTATCTTAGCAAGGCAGGACATTTTTCATACAGGAATTTATCCCCTGCTTTTTTTTTTTTAAAGAATTTATTTATTTGACAGAGAAAGATCACAAGTAGGCAGAGAGGCAGGTAGATCGAGAGAGGAGGAAGCAGGCTCTCCTCCGAGCAGAGAGCCCAATGCGGGACTCGATTCCAGGACCCTGAGATGACGACCTGAGCCGTAGGCAGTGGCTTAACCCACTGAGCCACCCAGGTGCCCCATATGCCCTGCTCTTTTTTTTTTTTTTTTAAAGATTTTATTTATTTATTTGACAGAGATCACAGTAGGAGAGAGGAAGGGAAGAGATCACAGAGAGAGGAAGGGAAGCAGACCCCCTGCTGAGCAGAGAGCCCGATGTGGGACTCGATTCCAGGACCCTGAGATCATGACCTGAGCTGAAGGCAGCGGCTTAACCAACTGAGCCACCCAGGCGCCCCTGCCCTGCTTTTAAAGAAAAAAATAAAAGGAAGGGGTGCCTGGGTGGCTCAGTTGGTTAAGCATCTGCCCTCTGCTCAGGTTATGTCTGCTTCTCCCTTTCCTTCTGCCTGTTATTCCCTCCGCTTGTGCTCAATCTCTAGCTGTCAATAAATAAATAAATAAATAAAAATTAAAATAAAAAATAAAAATTAAAAAAAAAGGAAGTTCCCTCTCTGCCCCAGCAACAATACTCCAATCACCACTTGCAGCCAATTTTGTTAAAAATAATTCCCCCCGGGCGCCTGGGTGGCTCAGTTGGTTGGACAACTGCCTTCAGCTCAGGTCATGATCCCAGAGACCTGGGTTCGGGTCCCACATCAGGCTCCCTGCTCCATGGGGAGTCTGCTCCCTCTGACCTTCTCCCCTCTCATGCTCTCTCGCACTGTCTCTCTCTCAAATAAATAAATAAAATCTTAAAAAAAAATTCCCCCAAATTTCTTCCTAAAACCTAAACAAGCTGACCTTATCTTTGTCTCTTTGGACTTACCTATGGTTTGTTATAGTTTGTCCCAAATTGCAATTTCTCTGTTATTCCCAAATAAATTCACTTTCCAGGTAAAATAACTGACTGTTTTATTTTTTGGCTTGACACTCTGCTACAACAGTCTTATTTCATCAGTAGCCACCCACCTCTACTTGATTATTTTGAAGGAAATCCCAGACGTCATGTCACTTATCTCTGAATATTTCAGAATGTATCCCTTAAGGATAAGGACTCTATAGAAAGTATAACCATAGCACCATTATCAATTTTAAAAGTTAAAAACTGGCAAATATGAAATATCAAGTTTTTAAACAGTTTTTTTAAGTTTTAAATTTTTCTTGATTATGTCATGATGTCTTTTTTTTTTTTTTTTTAAGATTTTTATTTATTTGACAGAAAGCAAGAGCAAGTGAGCCAGAGCACACAAACTGGGGAGATAAGCAGAGGGAGAAGGTGAAGCCGACTCTCCTCTGAGCAGGGAGCCCAGTGTGGGGCTGGATCCCACAGCTCATGACCTGAGCTGAAGGAAGCCACTTAACTGACTGAGCCACCCTGGCACTGTCATGATGTTTTTTAATTGTGTGTTCCAATTAAGATCCACATAAGGTTGAATAGGCTTGAAATTTTAGATGTAATTTATGCTGGGTTAATCCATTCTATTTGAAATAATAAAATGTTAAATGTCTAATGGGCTTCTTTGCTAGGTCTCCAAGACATAAGAGATTATCTATCCTGATAGGTCTTTAGAAGTCTTTTGCTGTCACGGTCACTATGATATTTGTAATTGTATACTTTATCTTACTGAGCTTCTTAGAAATTATGGTTTTTTTGTTTTGGTTTTTTACAAATTGGAAATTTGTGGCAACTCTGTGTCAATTGGTACCATTTTTGTGACAGCATTCATTCACTTCATGTCTCTGTGTCACATTTTGGTAATTCTCATAATATTTCAAACTTTTTCATTTTTATTATATTTTTTATGGTGACCTGTGATCAGCGATCTTAGATGTCAGTATTGTAATTGTTTTGGGGCACTACAAACCACACACATGTCAGATGACAAACTTAATTGATAAATGTGTATGTGTTCTAAATGCTCCGCTGACCAGCTATTCCCCCATCTCTCTCTTCCTCTCCTTAGACGGGCCTCCCTATTCCTTGAGACACAACAAGACTGAAATCAGGCCAATGAATAACCCTACACTGGCCTCCAGGTGTTCAGGAAAAAGGAAGAGTTACACATTTCTCATGTTACATCAAAACCTAGAAATGCTTAAGCTCAAGGAGGAAGGTATGTCAAAAGCCAAGACAGACTGAAAACTAGGCCTCTTGTACCAAACAGCCAAGTTGAAAATGCAAAGGAAAAGTTCTTGTAGGGGGGGTGCCTGGGTGGCTCAGTTGGTTAAGTGACTGCCTTTGGCTCAGGTCATGATCCCAGAGTCCCAGGATCGAGTCCTGCATTGGGTTCCCAGCTCCATGGGGAGTCTGCTTTTCCAATATGACCTTCTTCCCTCTCATGCTCTCTCTCACTCTCTTTCAAATAAATAAAATCTTAAAAAAAGAAAGAAAGAAAAATTCTTGAAGGAAATTAAAAGTGCTACTCCTGTGAATATACAAATGATAAGAAAGTTAAACAGCTTTATTGCTGATCTGGAGAAAGTTTGGTCAGAATAGAATATCAAACCAGCCACATATTCCCTTAAACCAAAGCCTAATCCAGAGCAAAGCACTACCTCTCTTCAATTCTATGAAGGCTGAAGGAGGTGAGGAGGCTGTAGAAGAAAAGTTTGAAGCCTCAAAGGTTGATTAAAGAAGTTTAAGGAAAGAAGCCATCTCTAATAGCATAAAAGTGCCAGGTGAGGCAGCAAGTGCTGATGTAGAAGCTGCAGCAAGTGATCCAGAAGGTCTAACTGATATAATGAAGGTGGGTACACCAATAACAGATTTTCAATGTAGATGAAACAGCTTTCTATTGGAAGAAGGTGCCATCTGGGACTTTCCTACTTAGAGAGAAGTCAGTGCCTGGCTTAAAGCTTTGAAGGACAGACTTACTCTCTTGTTAAGTGCTAATGCAGCTGGATACTTGAAGTTGAAGCCACTGCACATATGCCATTCTGAAAATCTTGGGCCCTTAAGAGTTTTGCTACATCTCTTGCTCCTGTGCTCTGTCAGTGAAACAACAAAGCCTGGATGACAACACTTCTATTTACAGTGTGGTTTACTGAATATTTTAAGCCCCGTGCTGAGATCTACTGCTCAGAAAAAAAGATTCTTTTCAAGATATTGCGGCTCATTTTCCATATAACTGGTCACCCAAGAGCTCTGATGGAGATGTATAACAAGATTAATGTTTTCATGCCTGCTAATACAACATCCATGCTGTAGCCCACTGGGACTTTCAAGTCTTACTATTTAAGAAATAAATACATTTTGTAAGACTATAGCTGCTATAGGTAGTGATTCCTCTGATGGATCTGGGTGAAGTAGTAAAGTGAAAACCTCTGGAAAGGGTTTATTATTCTGGATGCCAATAAGAGCATTCATGATTTGTGGAAAGAGGAGGAAGAGGTCAAATATCAACATTAACTGGAATTTGGAAGAAGCTGATTCCAGTCCTCCTGGAGGCCTTTGAAGGGTTCAAACGGGAGGACTTTGAAGGACTGAAGGGGAGGACATAACTGCAGATGTGGTGGAAATAGTAAGAGAATTAGAATTACGGGGGAGCCTGATGAAGATGTGAGTGAATTGCTACAATCTCATGATAAAACTTCAACAGAAGAGGAGTTGCTCCTATGGATAAGCAAAGAAAGTGATATCTTGGATTTTACTTCTGGTGAAGATGCTTTGAAGATTGTTGAAATGACAACCAAGGATTTAGAATGTTACCTAAATTTAGTTGAGCAGTAGCAGGGTTTGAGAGGGAGGACTCTAATTTTGAAAGTTCTACTCTAGGTAAAATGTTATCAAATAGCATTGCATGATGCACAGAAATCATTTATGAAAGGAAGCAAATATCAGTGTTGTCCTATTTTAAGAAATTACCACAACCAACTTGATCAGTCAGTAGCCATTAACATGGAGGCAAGACCCTCCACCAGGATAGAGATTATAACTCACTGAAAGCTCAGATGATGGTTGGCATTTTTTAATAATAAAGTATTTTTAAATTGAGGCATGTACTTTTTTTAGACACAATGCTATTTCACACTTAATAGACTACAGTATAGTATAAATAAAACTTTTATATGCACTGGGAAACCAAAAATTTCATTTGACTTGCTTTATTGCGATATTTGCTTTATGGTGTTCATTTGGAACTGAATGTGCAATATCTCTGAGCTATGTTGTGTTGGTAATTGTTGTTTTAGTGTTTTTACTAATTTGGTGTAGTTATGCTATTAGAATTACAGGTAATCATTTGGGCTGCTCTGATTGTTCCCAAACCTGAATTCAGAATCAGTTTTAGTTATGTTTTTACCATACGGTATAATTGAATACAACTAAGGCAACCATACAACAGTTGGAAACATATTTATCTACAAGAAGGACTATTTATATCAGTGATTCTAGTGCAGGTTTTTCAGATTTTAATTATACTCAAGGGAAATAGTTGTGCTCAGCAATATATCAAACTTTTGATGACTCTGGAGTTCATTATCATACAATAATCGCATTATCTGTCACACCTTATTGCTTAATTTTTGCTTTTCAAAGCTTCTTTATTGGCTACATTACTTGGTAGTAACAGAAAGGAAAAAGAGGCTGCCGTAATTGCAAACTGGTTTCTTGTGCAGGTGGAGTACTGAAATTATATGTGGGTAATACTTTTTTATTATTTAACTCAAAGGATGCTTGAATTTTTAATTTAGATTTTGCTCATGAAAAATAGATTTGGAAACACTGTCTGCATCCAAGTAGAAATCAATAATTAACTCCCCCTCCACAAAACCCCCCCAATTTTCTCTACTATGTAAGCAGTATTCATTATATAACAATTAGAAAATATAGGTAGGCACAAAGAAAAAAAATCACTAGAGATAACAACTGTAAACCTTCTGTTAAGTGATTAGGCTTTTTTCTAACAATAAAGTATAATATATAACATAAATCACGTATATCTTTATATTTGTTTTACAACAATTTAAATTCTACAAACGGTTAATATGCTTTTTTTCACACAATACGAACATCTTTTCATATACTGCTACTCAGTCATTCTTTATTGTTACACAATAGTTCACTGTTAGACTCATGTGATAGATACACTTAAACTGTCTTTAATTTTTTTAACGACTTTTTTTTTTAAGCAATCTCTTCATCCAACCTGGGGCTTGAGTCACAAGCTTGAGATCAAGAACTGCATGCTTTACTGACTGAACCACCCAGGTGTCTCTATATTGCCTCTAATTTTTTTGTTCTTCTAAACAATTAGACAAGAAACACTCCTGTAGGTATGACAGTTAAATTTTTATGATCAATTACTAAAGGAAGACTTGTCTGAAGTTGCCAATTTTAAAGATTTTTTTAAATCACATTGGAAAAATGGCTTCCATAAGAACTATACCAAAATATTCCTGTATGTTTTCTGGTGGATAAGGGATTCTGATTTCTGTCCATGCTCTCTAACTCTAGGTAGTTTATTTTTAATCTTTGTCAATCCGATAATGAAAATTTCATCTTGTTGTACTTACGTGCATTTGTAAAGTCACTAGAGAGAATAATTTTTTGTATATTTATTAGACATTTGTATTTTTACTACAGTGCTTTGCTGCTTTGTATTTTTAAAATTGTTTCCTGCTAGGGCATTTACCTTTTTCTTCTTAGTAATTTGAAGAGCTTTGATATATTGAGAAAGCAATCTTTTAAAAGTATAACGTATTTTGTAAAAATGTTATTCTATTCCATACCTCAACTTTATGGGTTTTTATTGTTGTTATGTAGAAGTCAGAGGGGTATCTGGGTGGCTCATTAAGTTAAGCATCTCCCTTTGGCTCAGGTTATGATCCCTGGTTCCTGGGATCAAGCTCCATGTCGGGCTCTCTGCTTAGTAGGAAGTCTGCTTCTCCCTCTGCCCCTACTTCCAATCCTTATCCCTCTCTCAATCATTGTCTCTCTCAAATAAATAAACAAAATCTTTAATCTTTTTTAAAGAAAGAATTTATTAGCTTCAAGAGGGAAATTTTACTGGATTTTATTTCTTAGCATTATAGAAGCAACTGTTATTTCTTATATATACTTAAGCCTCTCTCTGGAATTTCTGGTTTTTCTATCCCTAGTGCTTTAAGCATCTGCATGTTTTATTGTCTGGTGGGTAAGGCCCCCTTCCTGATGTTTCTTTTCTTTTCTGTTCTTTTTTTTATTATGCTTTGTTTTAAAAAATATTTTGGGGCGCCTGGGTGGCTCAGTGGGTTAAAGCCTCTGCCTTCAGCTCAGGTCATGATCCCCAGGGTCCTGGGATAGAGCCCCGTATCGGGCTCTCTGCTCAGCGGGGAACCTGCTTTCCCCCTCTCTCTGCCTGCCTCTCTGCCTATTTGTGATCTCTGTCTGCCAAATAAAAAAAATCTTAAAAAAAAAAAAGTTTAAAAAATATTTTGACTACTTAGCAAATTTATTTTTCACTAATAATTATTTTCAGATAAAATTTAGATTCTTTTCACTGATTAGAGTTGGAATAGTGATTGTGTTAATTAAATAGCTAAACTTGGAGAGAATTAACATCTTTATAATATTAAGCCCTCTAGTGAGGAAACATGGTATCTCTCCCCAGATAGTCAAGTTTGCATTTATGACTCTTAAGAATATTTGAGAACTTTATCTTTATCTATATGGGTTGTATTTATTCCCTTAATAAATATTTATTGAGCACTTACTCTGTGCCAAGCTCAGTGCTGAGGGTTTAAAAATGAAGCAGAAGGGTGGGCTTACGTTCTTGTGAGGAGATAGAAAGTAAATACATTCATCGATTGATAAAATTAAAAAACCCAGAGTGGGAAATAATATCATGTCAGTAGGGACACCTGGGTGGCTCAGTGGGTTAAAGCCTCTGCCTTCAGCTCAGGTCATGATCCCAGGGTCCTGGGATTGAGCCCTGCATTGGGCTCTCTGCTTGGCGGGGAGCCTGATTCCTTTTTTCTCTCTGCCTGCCTCTCTGCCTGCTTGTGATCTGTCTGTCGGATAAATAAATAAAATCTTAAAAAAAAATAAATAACATGGCAGTAAACAGGTTAGAGTGATAGAGAACAATTAGGGAAAAGGAAGGAGCTTTGGCTGGTGGCCTGGGAGTTTTCTCTAGAGATGCTGCTTGAACAGAGCTTTGAATTCTCATAAAGATTCTGTTGTCTGGGTGAACATTTCAGAAGAGGGTAAAGCACAGGTAAAATAGATTGGACTGCACATGCTGTGTTGAGTCAGCAAGAAGGGGGAAGGATGGAGCAGATTGAGCAGGTAATAGGGAGCTGAGATTTGAAGCAGGTGGGATCCAGATCTTGTCAGAACTTGTGATCTGAGAAGAGGAGCTTGCCTTTACCGCCTTGCTGCATCAAGAAGTCACTGAAGAGCTTTAGGCAAGGAGGGATATAGTCAGATTTGTGTGTTTAAAAATATCATGCTGGCTGCAATGTGGAAAACGGACTGTTGCATAGCATGGGAGGATGTGCAGGGGCATGTTAGAAGGCACTTGCAAGTCTTTGAGGGCGGAGCAGAGGCAAAGATGAAACCAGCAGCAACTGTGAGCAAGAGCAGGTCACTCAGGTAACCTGAATACTTAATTCACCAGAAGAAAATCAGGACGGTGACTTCCAAGCTGTTGCCTTCAAAGGAGTCTTCCTGGATTTCTGTTTCCTTGACCAACTATTTAAGGTGGCCAGAATGAGGCTGCCTCTGTAGATCTCAGGCCTTCTATAATTTTGGAAAAGGAAATTGACACTGTAGAGTGCAAAATACCAAAGGGCTCAAGTATCATACCTAAGCCTCATAGGGCAAGAGATGAGGGAATGGACCCAGGAGGCAGGGACAGAGGAGTTTGGTAAGGTAACAGCAAAATTACCCAGTGATACCAGGTAGCTAGTTTGAGACTATGCTTTCTGTTTTAAGGGGGAGATACTCAATTATTTTCTAAACTTCCTTCAAACTTTTCAATATCATATCAGTGTAATTCATAAGGTTTCATTTGTTTGAAGATGGTGGCTAATATAGCTAAGTTCCCAAGACTACACATAGCAGAGGAGAAAACTACAGTGACCCCGGAAAGCAGTGGTACAAAGAATGTACAAATATTAGCCATTGACGACTTTAGAACCTGGAGGATACTATGCTTTCATTTGTGATTGAAAAATTCTGTGTGCTACGAATAAAAATTCATATAAAGGATAAAATAGTGATGTAGTTTATTGAAAAAAATACTTTTTTTCATTACAGTTTTAGAGAACCTAAAATTTCTACCATTAACTTCATTGCTTATCATTTTAAATAATTTTGCATATTTTAATCATTTTAATAATTTTTCTTAATATTTTGTAGTTAAATTTATTTAGTGCAAACTTATTTAGTTTCTTGTGTTACACTATGAGCTTATACTTTATTATTTTCATTTCATAGGTAAGAAGAATTCAGAGACATGGACTTGCCCATTAAAAGTCACTCAGTTGGAAAGTGGTTGCTCACTCAAATCCTGGCCCTCTCTAAGACCAAATTATGTTTCTACCGGTCACTGTCTAAAGATATTGGTATAATTTTATTTAACATGGAAAAACAACTCATGGTAAGCAAGATCCTTATAGGAGGTGGAACAAGCAGGATCCTCAGGGTGGGAAGATCGGTGATATTTGGACAGCAGGCATTCAACAATTTTGTAGAGCCCCTGGGATCCATCCGAGACTGACCTCTGCAGGAGGTTATGACCCTCACCTAAGAATCAACAGAATGGTCCGTGGCACCTTGGACCCTGCTCTGGAGGAAGCAGAAGCAAGGACCTAGTTTTCTATTTGGCCCTTGAATTCACAAAGAGAAATTTGTCTGAATATTAACAGACAAACTTGCAATTTTTAGTTGATATTGATAGATTTATCAGTCTTAAATCCTACCACTGTTAACAATGTCACCCATGAAGTCCACAAGCTACTCGGGTCATGGTCTCTAAGAATCTTCAGATATTTTCCATGTCCCAGCCATTAACTGTCACCCTTGAACCTTTACTGAGAAATATGTGATACCATACCAGCTAACTTGACAGGGAAGAATTTACTGTGCAAATGTTATTGCCAGATTAAATACTTGCCTGATGATGCCTTCTTCGTAACCCCTGAAGGCCACCCCATCCATAATGCAGTCATAGTTAATTTGGACATTGATTTACCAGCACCTTTATGTCTAAGTCAAGCCTAAACTAAAGATCTCAAGAAGGTGCAGGCTTTCAGGGGGACAAAAAGTTCCACAGATATAGTCCTGATTATTGGAGTTGCATGCATGAAGGTTCAGATTCATTTAAATCTCTAACCCAACTTGCACCATCCCTTCTTAAACTAGAAGCTAAAAAAAAAAAAAAGACTAAAACTAATAGCTGAAAGGATAATAATTATAAGATCCATCATACCTTACATAGCCCTTGTAAAACTCTCATCTTCCCCATTAAAATTCCCAATAGGTGGGGTTAAAGGCTTTCTACAGGACCTTAGGACATTATTAGAATAATCATTCTCTACATCCCTGTTGGGCTAAACCCAAATATTTCATCTCTGGTGCCTCTTGAAGTGGTATATTTTACACTTCTAGATTAGTGTTCTGTGGAAATTTCTTTAATGTCCCTTTAGATTCTAAAGTTTAAATAAAAGTAGTCAATATTTTTTTTCCCCTTCACCTGGGAAAGTCAACAATATACCTGAGCTATTTGCTCTAAGAATTTTCTGAGGCACCATCCTACTCTACATAATCAGTCAGGACTTCAAGGACATACATTTCATTGTGATTCTAATTTTATCTAATATATGAATGGTCTTTGTTGTGTTCTAAAGGTAAGGTCAACTCTGAGTACTCTTAGGTACTTATTGTTTTAGCTCTCAAAGGACGTAAGTTCTCCAAAGAGAAGTTACCATATCCTCAAGATGAAGTTCATTATCTAGGCATGATTTATCCTATGGCAAAGAATTCTTTATCTCTGATGGACCATGGCTTGTTCAGCTTTCCTACCCTACTAACAAAGAGTCAAGTGGATATCTAAATCACACTGGCTACTCTAGGCAATGGTTTTGTAATTTTTCTGAAATTGTTATACCCCAAATAACTTTACTAATCCTTGGTGGTGGAGCCTCATTTCTGGGAATCTAAACATGAACAGAACTTCTGTGACTTAAAATTAGCCCTTCTCCTACCACCTGCCCTGGGTTTGAATTTAATTATCATTTGTATTTCTATTTATATGTGAGAGATATGGATAAACCTTTGGACTTCTGATTCAATTTCATAGTAATTATGAGAGATCATTGGTCTCTCGAACATCTAGTCGCAAAAGTCTACTTATCTTGTCTAAATGCATTAGTAGGGGCAACTAAACTAGTAGAGATTTCTACTGACCTGATCCTAGGCTTTCCTTTAAATTTGAGAGTCTTTTATGATGTAGATTCTTTGTTGCTGAAAACACACATTTACCAACAAGTAGCCTGACCACCTATGAAATCCTATTGTTTTTCTGGGGACATATTTCCATATTTCATTGTAATATTTTGAATTCTGATATTCTCCTATAACGAAGAAGAGGAGATCCATGACCACTGAACCTCTAGTTAAGAGCTACCTGTACTCGAAATAGATTTGTTAGCAATGCTTTTAGATAACACAAACTTAATCTTCTCTCTTGTAGGTCATATCTTCTAGCTGAAACAGAAAAATATCAGGCAGAATATGCTGTAACAGATCTTACTTCTAGATTATGACTTCTTGCCAGTGGTAAAATCTGACCAGATAGCAGAACTTGTTGTGCACACAGAGCTTATTGTTAACTAGAGATGGATAAATATACAGGTAAGATATCATTTTGGGGTGGTACATGATTTTGGAATACTCTGGAACAAAAAGGGATCCTGACCTTGTTAAGAACCCCAATTAAAAATTCT
Organism: Mustela nivalis; assembly: GCF_964662115.1. NCBI lineage: Eukaryota > Metazoa > Chordata > Mammalia > Carnivora > Mustelidae > Mustela > Mustela nivalis. The sequence continues at coordinate 38,383,860 of NC_139035.1, forward strand.
CAGCAACCTAAGGAACTTTTAGAGTGTTACAAAACTTCCTAAGATGTCTATTACAAAACTAAGTGCTTGTATAAAAGTAGGTGCTATTATAAGAGTAGGTGCTTATAGCTGCCAGAACAACTGAAAAAATAAAATGAAATACCTTGATTGATCATTATGCCAGGCAGATAGACTTCCCAGGAGCCTAACTAAATCTCTGGAAAGGTTCAAAGAGACTATTATAGAACGCCTGCATCCAACTGGTCAGAAAATGGGTACTGATAGAAATGTGAGTGTAAATTAGGTGTCAACCAGCTACCCTTTTTCCTCTTTTGCTGGTTTAGAGTTACTTTTATCTACATTACTTATAAAGCCACTATTCTTAATGCTGTGTCTTGCATTCTTAATCATTCCTTGATATGAGCCCAGAACCATGCTATACTTCATTAGTGAACTGAGAGCTGGGTTTGTGCATATCTTTATTTAGGAGTGTGTTAGTTTCCCAGGACTGTCATAACAAATGACTACAAACCAGATGGCCTAAAAAAGCAACAATTTATTGTCTCCTAGATCTGGAGGCTCTAAGTCCAATATCAAGGTGTTAGCAAGGAGCAAGATCTTCTCCTTCTAAAGACTGTAAGGGAGAGTCTTTCCCTGTCCCCCCCCCCCCCCCCGCCCTGTGGTGACCATGGGCTCAAGGCTACATCACTCCTAACACTGTTTTCTTCACCACATAGCATTTTCCCATGTGCCTTTGTCCAGATCTCCCTCTCCTCAAAAGGACACCAGTCTTTGGATTAGGGACCACCTAATGTAGATGTAGTATAACTTCATCTTAATTGATTACATCCTCAAAGGCCCTATCACAAAACAAATTCTCACTCACAGGTTCTAGATGGGCAAGAATGGGCGGGGGGCACTATTCTACCTAGTATAGGGGGCCACTAAGCTTCCCTTGGCTCCAGTTCCTTGCAGTAATCAGTTGCTGTCCTGGGTAAATGAATTTAACCACTGGGTGCTTTATAGGTGGAAAGGAGCACAACAGGCCAAGTAACCAGAAACCCCAAATTCCCTTTTATGTTGTACCAAAAAAAAGGTTCTTATCTCCTCTAAAAAATACTCAGCAACCTTCTGGGGAAACCAGCTTCCCTAATTAGACCTTTACAGAAATAGAACTTAAAAGGGGGCTAGAGAACAGATGGTGTATATTTGGAGGTTATTTCATAAGTAAGATACTTTTTTTTTTTTTTTTAAAGATTTATTTATATTGGAGAGAGAGAGAGCACGTATGCATGTGGTGTGGGAGGGGCAAAGGAAGAGGGAGAGAGAGTCTTAAGCAGACTCTGCACTCAGCACAGAGGCCAATGCGGGGGCTCCGTCTTGCAACCCTGAGATCCTGACACTGAGATCACAACCCTGAGATCACTACCTGAGCTGAAACCACCGAGGCACCCTGATGCAGCCTGCTTTTGTTCTACTTAATGATCTCTACACTACCGATTTCATTGCATGAGACAAAACTATTCTTTTAAAAAACTTTTTATTAACATATAATATATTATTAGACCCAGGGGTACAAGTCTATGAATCGTCAGACTTACACACTTCACGATGCTCACCATAGCACATACCCTCCCCAATGTTCATAACCCAACCCTCTCCCTACTCTCTCCCCCCAGCAACCCTGAGTTTGTTTTGTGAGATTTAGAGTCTCTTACGGTTTGTCTCCCTCCCGATTTCATCTTGTTTCGTTTTTTTCCTTCCCTGCCCCTCAAACCCCCCACTTTGCCTCTCAAATTCCTCATATGATAATTATCTTTCTCTGATTGACTTTTTTTGCTCAGCATATTACCTCCATTTCCATCCACCTCGTTGCAAATAGCAAGATTTCATTTCTCTTGATGGCTGCATAGTATTCCATTGTATATATATACCACCTCTTCTTTATCCATTCATCTGTTGATGGACATCTAGGTTCTTTCCATAGTTTGGCTATTGTGCACATTGCTGCCCATGCCCCTTCAGATCACTACATTTGTATCTTTAGGGTAAATACCTAGTAGTGCGATTGCTGGGTCATAGTGTAGCTCTATTTTCAACTTTTTGAGAAACCTCCATGTTGTTTTCCAGAGTGACTGCATCAGTTTGCATTCCCATCAACAACGTAGGAGGCTTCCCCTTTCCCTGCATCTTTGCCAGTATTTGCATCCTCGCCAGCATCTATCATTTCCTGACTTGTTAATTTTAGCCATTCTGACTGGTGCGAAGTGGTATCTCATTGTGGTTTTGATTTGTATTTCCCTGATGCCAAGTTATGTGGAGCACTTTTTCATGTGTCTGTTGGCCGCCTGATGTCTTCTTTGCAGGAATGTCTGTTCCTCTGTCCATTTCTTGATTGGATTCTTTGTTCTTTGGGTGTTGAGTTTGCTAAGTTCTTTATAGATTTTGGACACTAGTCCTTTATCCGATATGTTGTTTGCAAATATCTTCCCCCATTCTGTCAGTTGTCCTTTGGTTTTGTTGACTGTTTCCTTTGCTGTGTAAAAGCTTTTGATCTTGATGAAGTCCCAGTAGTTAATTTTTTGCTCTTGCTTCCCTTGCCTTGGGCGATGTTTCTAGGAAGACCACCTCGGCTGTGGCTGAGGTGGAAAAGATTGCTGCCTGTGTTCTCCTCAAGGATTTTGATGGATTCCTTTCTCACATTGAGGTATTTCATCCATTTTGAGTCTATTTTTGTGTGTGATATAAGGAAATGTTCCAGTTTCATTTTTCTGCATGTGGCTGTCCAATTTTCCCAGCACCATTTGTTGAAGATACTGTCTTTTTTCCACTGGACATTCTTTCCTGCTTTGTTGAAGATTAGTTGACCATAGAGTTGAGGGTCTATTTCTGGGCTCTCTAATCTGTTCCATTGATCTATGTGTCTGTTTTTGTGCCAACACCATACTGTCTTAATGATAACAGCTTTGTAATAGATCTTAAAGTCTGGAATTGTGATGCCATCAACTTTGGCTTTCTTTTTCAACATTCCTCTGGCTATTCAAGATCTTTTATGGTTCCATATAAATTTTAGGATTACTTGTTCCATTTCTTTGGAAAAAAAAATTAATGGTATTTTGATAGGGATTGCATAAAACGTGTATATTGCTTTAGGGAGCATAGACATTTTCACAATATTTGTTCTTCCAATCTATAAGCATGGAAGATTTTTCCATTTCCTTGTGTCTTCCTCCATTTCTTTCATGAGTACTTTATAGTTTAATGAGTACAGATACTTTGCCTCTTTGGTTAGGTTTATTCCTAGGTATCTTATAGTTTTGGGTGCAATTGTAAATGGGATTGACTCCTTGATTTCTCTTTCTTCTGTCTTGTTTTTGGTGTAAAGAAATGCAGCTGATTTCTGTGCATTGATTTTATATCCTGACACTTTACTGAATTCCTGTACAAGTTCTAGCAGATTTGGAGTGGAGTCTTTTGGGTGTTCCACATAAAGTATCATATCATCTACAAAGAGTGATAGTTTGACTTCTTTGCCAATTTGGATGCCTTTAATTTCTTTTTGTTGTCTGATTGCTGAGGCTAGGAATTCTAGTACTATATTGAATAGCAGTGGTGATAATGGACATCCCTGCCATGTTCCTGACCTGAAATCTCTCAGTTTCTCTCCATTGAGAATGATATTCACTGTGGGTTTTTCATAGATGGCTTTGATGATATTGAGGTATGTACCCTCTATCCCTACACTGTAGGAAGTTTTGATCAAGAATGGATGTTGTACTTTGTCAAATGCTTTTTCAGCATTTACTGAGAATATCATATGGTTCTTGTTCTTTCTTTTATTAATCTATTGTATCACATTGATTGATTTGCAGATATTGAACCAACCTTGCAGTCCTGGAACAAATCCCTCTTGGTCGTGGTGAATAATCCTTTTAATGCACTGTTGGATCCTATTGGCTAGTACTTTGGTAAGAATTTTCACATCTGTGTTCATCAAGGTTATTGGTCTATAATTCTCCTTTTTGATGGGGTCTTTGTTTTGTTTTGGGAACAAGGTAATGCTGGCCTCATAAAATGAGTTTTGAAGTTTTCTTTTCATTTCTATTTTTTGGAAGAGTTTTAGGAGACTAGGTATTAATTCTCCTTTAAATGTTTGGTAGAATTCCCCCGGGAAGCCATCTGGCCCTGGGCTCTTGTTTGTTGGAAGATTTTGATGACTGCTTCAATCTCTTTACTGGTTATGGGGCTGTTTAGGTTTTCTATTTCTTCCTGGTTCAATTTTGGTAGTTTATACATCTCTAGCAATGCATCCATTTCTTCCAGATTGTCAAATTCGCTGGCGTATAGTGGTCTGAAAATATGCAGGGAATGATCCCAATCTTTTGGTACCAGTTGAGACCTGATTTGTGACCCAGGATGTGATCTGTTCCAGAGAATGTCCCATGTGCCCTAGAGAAGAATGTATATTCTGTTGCTTTGGAATGAAATGTTCTGAATATATCTGTGATATCCATCTGGTCCAGTGTGTCATTTAAGGCCTTTATTTCCTTGTTGATCTTTTGCATGGATGATCTGTCCATTTCAGTGAGGGGGGTGTAAAAGTCCCCTGCTATTATTGTGTTACTGTTGAAGTGTTTGTTTGATTTTGTTATTAATTGTTTTATGTACTTGGCTGCTCCCATATTAGGGGCATAGGTATTTTAAATTGTTTGATCTTATTGTTGGATAGACCCTTTGAGTATGATATAGTGTCCTTCCTCATCTCTTATGATAGTTTTTGGCTTAAAATCTAATTTGTCTGATATAAGGATTACCACCCCAGCTTTCTTTTGATGTCCATTAGCATGGTACATTGTTTTCTACTCCCTCACTTTAAATCTGGAGGTGTCTTCGGTTCTAAAATGAGTTTCTTGTAGACAGTGTATTGACTGGTTTTGTTTTTTTTAATCCATTCTGATACCTTGTGTCTTTTTATTGGGATATTTAGCCCATTTCCATTCAGGGTAACTATTGAAAGTTATGAATTTAGTGCCATTGTATTGTCTGTAAAGTGGCTGTTACTGTATATTATCTCTGTTCCTTTCTGGTCTACTACTTTTAGGCTCTCTCTTTGCTTAGAGGACCCCTTTCAATATTTCCTGTAGTGCTGGTTTGGTGTTTAAAATTCCTTTAGTTTTTGTTTGTCCTGGAAGCTTTTTATCTCTCCGTCTATTTTCAGTGATAGCTTAGCTGGATATAGTGTACTTGGCTGCATGTTTTTCTCACTTAGTGCTCTGAATATATCATGCCAGTTCTTTCTAGCCTGCCAGATCGCTGTGGATATGTCTGGTGCCAATCTAATATTTTTACTATCATATATTACAGACTTCTTGTCCCGGCTGCTTTCAGGATTTTCTCTTTGTCACTAATACTTGTAAGTTTTACTATTACATGATGGGGTGTGGACATATTTTTATTGATTTTGAGGGGGATTCTCTGTGCCTCTTGGATTTTGGTGCTTGTTCACTTTGCCATATTAGGGAAATTCTCTACAATAATTCTCTCCTGTGTACCTTCTGCCCCCCTTTCTCTTTCTTCTTCTTTTGGAATCCCAATTATTGTAATATTGTTTCATCTTGTGGTATCACTTATCTGTCGAATTCTCCCTTCATGGTCCAGTAGTTGTTTGTTTCTTTTGCTCAGCTTCTTTATTTTCCATCATTTGGTCTTCTATATCACTAATTCTCTCTTCTGCCTCATTTATCTTAGCAGTAAGAGCCTCTATTTTTTATTGCACCTCATTAATAGTGTTTTTTTTTTTTTTAATTTCAACTTGTTTAGATTTTAGTTCTTTTATTTCTCCAGTCAGGGTTTCTCTAATAGCTTCCATGCCTTTCTGGGCTCACCTAGCACCTTAAGATTTGTCATTCTGAACTCTAGATCTGACATATTACCAATGTCCATATTGATTAGGTCCCTGGCCTTTGGTACTGCCTCTTGTTCTTTTTTTTTTTGTTGTGAGTTTTTCCACCTTGTCATTTTATCCAGATAAGGATATATGAATGAGAGAATAAAATACTAAAAGGGTGGCAAAGACCCCAGAAAAATGTACACTAACTAAATCAGAAGAGACCCCAAATCAGGGGGAGAGGAGAGGGGGTAAAATAAAGTTTAACATTTTTTTAAATGAAAAAAATATATATATTTATTAGACTGGTGAATAGAATAGAGCTACCCACTTGATTTTGGGTGTATTTTAGTCTCTTAGAAGAAATTACCTCCCAAATTTTAAAGAAAGAAAAACTTTTATATTTACAAAGATAAGGGAAAACATGATGAAGGGATGGAATGTGACTGTAAAGATGATATTTTGATCTATTTTAGAAGACATTATATTCCAAAAATTTTTTAGAAGAAAAATTTTTTTCTTTAAATTTTTTTCTAATTTTCTTCTAATTTTTTTCTTTCTCCAGTCTGCCACTTATGGGGTCCCTACTCAAAGAGCAGTGGTCTGACTGTGCCGTGAATCAGTTTAAGGTAACCCCAAACTGAGAGCTCACCCCTGAGCTCCGTCTCTGTAGCTGGCTTCTCCACTCTGATATCTGGGTGCTCTGCTATATTCAGACACCCCCGATCCTTCTGTGACCCTACGGGACCTGAGACCACACTGTCCTTGTGAGGGTTCCACCCCCGCTTAACCTCTGGAGCGATGTCCCTCAGTGGAGCAGACTTTTAACAGTTCGAATTTTGTGCTCTGCTGCTCTGCCACTTGCTGGCAGTCACCCCCCCACCCACAGTCTATCTTCCCATCGCTTTGGATTCACTTCTCCAAATGTCCTACCTTTCAGGAAAGTGGTTGATTTTCTGTCTCTAGAATTGCTGCTCTTCTTCTCTTTGCTCTCCTGCTGGGTTTGTAGGTGTTTGGAATGGTTTGATAACTATCTAGCTGAACTCCTGCATCCTGATATCATCTCAGCCTGCTACTCCTCTGCCATTTTGGCTCCTCCGACAAAACTATGCTTGATAACAAAATATTGCAACACTATTTGACAAATAGGTATATTTCAGCTAACAGTGGGCCACTGGGTGACCTCCAGTGACTGGTTTTGAATTCGTAGCACATTAGCCTGCTAGCTGCTACCTATAAATTGGGTAAGAACTCATTATCATAGTAAATGGTGTCTCCTTTCAATATAATTCCTGACATCACTCAGGGTCTATGTTGGCCCATACAGTTCTCCTTAGAACAAGTAGTGATTCTGAAGAAAACAAGGGACAGTAGAGGCAGAGTGACAAATGATGAGTTTGAGGCATCTAGCTCAAAGAGAACGGGACCAGAGAAAATCAGGAAAACTGAGAGGTGGTACTAGCTGGAGGGGAGAAAATGATGACAGACATAAATTACATTATAAGTAAATATTTGTTCTTAACTATGATACTGATGACTTGTTGTCTTTGTTCAGGCTGCCATAACAAATTACTATAGACTGGATGGCTTACATGAGAAATGTTTCTTCCTCTGTTCTGTAATCAGGGTACCAGCATGGTGGGATTCTGGTGAAGATCCTCTTTCAGGTTGCAGACAGCCACCATCTTATATCCTCACATGGTAGAAAGAGGGTTAGCCAGCTCCCTGGCCTCTTTTTTATAAGGGCATTAATTACCTCCAAAGGCCCCATTTCCAAATACTATCACATTAGAGATGAGATTGCAACATATGAATTTTAGAGGAACACAAATATTCAGTTCATAATACTTACATTACAATTTGAAAATCCATATAAATATGACCTCGACTTGCTAGTCTAAGTATATTCCTGTGGATGGATAACATGGAAGCTTGTTAGAAATCCAGCAACTCAGGCCACATTCAAGAAAAACTGAATCAGAATTTGCACTTTAACAGGACTCCCAGGTGGCTTATATATATGCATAGTCAAGTCCCAGAAAATGGAGAAAAGTTTAGGTCACTCAGGGAAATTGAAGCAAAGAAATCAACACATCATAGGTGGTATTTGTCATTGCTAGAAGGAGGCAGCATGCTATAGTAGAACAAAATCAGAGGATTCTGAGTTCAAATTCTGTTTTTGTTTTTCCATTTATCACCTGGTAACCATAAGCTACTCCTTATTTAAATTTTGAGCTTTAGTTTCATGTCAATATAAGAGATATGACAACATCTTGAGGAAGGTCTTATAAGAGTTAAATACAAATCTAGGTGAAAAGTGCTTTGTAAGCTATAAATTCTTATAGATATGTAAATCAGTTAAATTATGTTATTTGGCAAGTACTTTACCCTGGAGATGGTTTATACTTAAACTCATGACAACGGTCTGTTTTTTTTTTTTTTTTTTTAAGATTTTATTTGTTTATTTGACAGAGATCACAAGTAGGCAGAGAGGCAGGCAGAGAGAGAGGGGGAAGCAGGCTCCCCGCTGAGCAGAGAGCCTGATGCGGGGCTCGATCCCAGGATCCTGGAATCATGACCTGAGCCGAAGGCAGAGGCTTTAACCCACTGAGCCACCCAGGCGCCCCGTTGGTCTGTTTTTAAATTATCCACCTGTGATCTTTAGGTGAGAAAATCTCAGTATGACTTATATTTTCCAGATATTTTGTGCAAGTCAGTTGTTTGCATCTGTGGATTTTCTTAGAGGAATAAGACTGCATGGACTGATCTATCTTTCTTTCTTTCTTTCTTTCTTTCTTTCTTTCTTTCTTTCTTTCTTTCTTTCTTTCTTTCCTGTCTCTGTCTCTGTCTCTGTCTCTGTCTCTGTCTCCTTCTTGTTTCATTCAGCAATTACCTATGAGCATCAGACATTGTTCTAGACACTGCACTGGGAATACAGTGTTGAATAGGGTTAACAAGGTTCCTGTCCTTGTGGAATTTGCATATTAGTGGGGAAAACAGATCACTAAAAACAATGAGAATACAATTTCAGTTGGGTGATGTTTCTCTGAATATACTAAAGTGGAATCAGGGCAAAGATGGGATGAGGTTATGTAAGTAGGTGAGGAAGAGCCTGTTATTTCAGACAAAGTGGTCAAGAAAAGGCCTCTGTAGCAGTGATTTTCCATCAGATGCTTAAATAAAATGAGAGTGAGCCATATTAAGAGTTGAATCAGGAGGACTTTAGATGGAGGGAAAAGCAATTGTAATATCCTTCTTATTTACCATGTTTGAGAAAGAGCAAGGATGCCATTCTGGCTGGAATGGAGTGAACAGGGAGGACAGTGGTGGGAGGTGAAGTTAGAAAGGAGGGCAGAGGAGGTAGTCCATTCAAGGCCTCCTTGGAGCAGGAGTAAGAAGTTTGGAGCTTTTCCTAAGTGTTTAGTGGGCAAAACTTACCAGAAAATCCGTCCTAAATTTTTGCCCTAAAGGCTAAGCAAAGGAAGAGATTATCAGCTTATATAAATGAAGAGCCTGTGGGTAGCTTGGCTTCAGATGTGGCTTCATCTAACTCAATGACTAGCTCATGGGATCTCTCAGCTCTGCATCAGCTGTACTCCCAGGCTTCACATGGTTGCTTCCTAAAACCCAACTTGTTTTTTTGTTTGCTTGTTTTTTTAAAAGGCTATAGCAATTTGGTTTTCAAATATTCTTTCCTTACAATACCAGCTAAAAAAAGAAGAGTGTCTCCTCTGATAGATGGCTTAGAATATGGAGAGGATAGGGGAAGAACTTCTTCCTCAGGAGCCCTAGCAACTGTTTTCTTTTCTCATTGGATTAGATGCCATCTTGGATCCACTCCTGAATCAACTCTATGGCCAGTGAGATGGTATTCTCTTATTGGCTTAGACCAATTAAACCCATTCCTAGGGCTAAGGGTATCGTCAACCCCAACCATACTGAATAGCTTAGATTGGGGAAGGAGTTGACTCTAAAGAAAAATCCGGGTGTCTTGGCAGAAGGCGGTGGGGGCAGGGGAATCCACACATGATGGACAGCAAAAATTATTACTAGACCAGGACTGGGCACACTACAGCCTGTGGGCCACTTGCCACCCACCACCTATTTATTACAGCCTAGAAATGAAGAATGGTTTTTACATTTTTAAATGATTGAAAAAATATTTAAGAAATTGTATTTTATGACACATGAAAATTATACCAAATTTAAATTTTGGTGTCCACAGTAAAAGTTTCACTGGAACACATTTTGCTCATTTATTTATGTATTGTCTACAGCTGCTTCTATGCTACAGTGAGAATAGTTACAAGAGGGATCATATGGCATGCAGAGCTTAAGTAAAGCCTATTTACTGTCTGGCTCTGTACAGAAAAAGTTTGCCAACCCCAGTACTAGACAGCATAAGGAAAAAAAAATATGTGGGGTGTGGGAGTAAATGGCTAACCCAACTGAAAATTGAAGAGGTGGGTACATTTTCAGGCCTGGCTAGAACTAGGGACTTCTAATGTGGTCCCCAAGATTTTTCTCTCTGTCTCATTCTTATTTTCACTCTTGCTCTTACACATTCTTCCTTTTCTGCCATCCCTCAGCTCTGCTTTTTTCTAGGTTTGTTCTGTTGGCAGGAATATTCTTTCCAAGTGGTAGCAAATATACCACTTGCAGCCTAGACTTAAGTTGTTCTTTCGTTTAGTGAACCCAGAAAGTATGTATTTCCCAAGAGCGTTAGCAAAAGCCCAGAGGAAAATGCTGATAGCTCTGCCTTGGAACTAGAGCTCACTGATGGAGTGGATCTCAGGGCCTGGAGAGGGAAGGTTTTTGATTAGCAATGGGTGATGTGCTCAGTCTTGTATCTGAGGTCCTAAAGCCAAAGTACAGATAGCCGCATTAGTGGAGAATGGAAAATTCTCCAAAGGGAAAGATGTTAGAAGACAAAAACCATCAGAGGTTTGCTAAATAACCCCCGCCTTAAATTATTTAAAAGGTTAATTTGTTTTCATAGATATTAATCAAATCACTGATTTTATTTCAAGAAGATTGTTTTAAAAAGTATTTTTTTTAGTAGATGTGTATGGTAAAAATGTGTTGAGGGATGCCTGTTTCAAATGTTGGAGAATTGTGTAGGATCTATTCTGTGATAAGTAGCTGACATTGTAAAGTAGATTTGTTTTCCCCAGAGCTGGTTCAAGGGAATCTATGTCTGCTTATCCAGTCGAAGCATGAAACAAAAGGGAATGTTTTCACAGCAAACAGCTTTTCAGAGAGAACAGTTGCTTGGGCAGTTTTTAGGAGCAATGGGATTTAGAAGTGGTGGAAAATACATAAAGCCCAAATACCTGATGAAACTTGTCAACACTTTTAATTCTACATCTGTTGTTGATCACACTGTGGGACTTGTTAATATGTTTATGATCATGTTGCCACAATGGAAAACACCAAGTTAAATTGTCATGTCTAGTCAGGTAGGGCACCAGGTCCTTCATGTCTATTTGATGACAAACAATTCCACTAAAACATGGCTGGGTTATTTCATTAATATAGCTCATAGAAAACCTTTTGTTAGGTTTTGTTATTCTTTGTGCCCCCAGGCATAAGCAAGTAGAAGAATTCAAGACATTTAAGCCAAGGAAGTGGCATAGTAATTAGCTCCCCCATTAACAAAACATCAGTTTTGTGTGAAGTGCTAGTAGGGTTGTCATCTCTCATCTGGTTAGCAAGGGAACAGAAAAGCTGGCTTTTTGATATGGAATGTGCTAGGGTTCAGGTACTTGCTAAGCACTTCTTGTTGTTAAAATTGAGAAAATACTGGGGGATATTTACTATCATATTGAGATTAACGTTTCCTGGCAACACTAACGTAAACCTTTTAAACAATAAAATAGATTTTTTTCTCTAATCTGTAATATGTCTGCCTTCCTCCTTCCCCCACAGGTTTGCCTTTGAATGAGTTATGAATGAGAAGTATAGTTACCATCCAATATAGCCTACTTGGCTTGACAACACCATGCGGGAAATTTCATGCATATCTTACTTAAAGTACTTGATACTTGGGGCACCTGGATGGCTCAGTTGGTTGAGCATCCAGCTCTTGATCTTGGCTCAGGTCTTGATCTCTGTTCAGATCTTGATCTCACAGTTGTGATTATGGAGCCTACTTAAAAAAAAAAAAAAAATGGATTTCATGCTTAACCAGAATAACTGAATAAAATCCATTTAAAGTAATCAAAGAAAATGAAATTTAGAGTTGCACAGACAATTGCCATTTGTAAGCTTTAAGTAACTGAACTACCATAGACTTCAGCAAACCCAGACCTCTGAAGGATCATGTCTGATTACTTTTGTATACCAAGTGCCTAGCTCAGTGCCTGGTACAAAACAAGCACCACATAAATGAAAACATAAAACCCTGTCTCTCCATGCACATACCAATTTTTATTTTGTTGTTATAGTTTAGGGTATGTCCTAACTTCCACACTAAAAACCATGGTCCATGAAAGCAGAATCTATTATGAAACGTGGTATAGTTCCTTTCATGTCTGGTATGCATGAGATATCTATTTTGAAGTGAATATTTGGCATTTATTACATCTAAAATATAAAGGAAGTAGAAAATGTTGTATATATTTTGATTTCCTTTTAATAATGGCTTATTTTCTCATGAGAACTATTTTTTATTGTCTTCATTAATGATCTGGACAAGGTAGAGGGATTTAAGCAGATGGTACCCATAGCTGCTCTTTTATTCTCAAACATTTAAAATAAAATGAAGGGTGGGATAAAGTTGTAAAACAGGAAGGCACGGAATCCCAAGTTGAAATACTCTCTGGTGTTTTTCAGCTGCATTATTTGGGAATGATCTTTCCCCTAATGTCTACTGGTTGGAAGATCAAGTGAGAAATAACTCTCTCAGATGGATACCTAGGTAGAAAAGGAATGTCCTGATGAGACAGATTCTAAGAATGTATTTACGAGATTTGACTATGGGTAGAAAATAAGAAATGAGAGGCAATGGGGAAAATGAAAGGAATGGACATCTATAAAAACAATCCAGATGGTAGATATTATAGCCCAAAGAGGAAAAACCAAAACCAAAACAAAAGTTTTACAGAATTTTATAGCAAAATGTGACGCAGTAAACTCATGCCATTTGCGTTTTTAGTTTCCTGACTATAAACATAATGAGATTAGGGCAGTGCCCATTTTTGCTTACCTACTACAATGCCTGGCATATGGTAGGTACTTCACAAATATTTGATGAATGAATAAATGATTTCTAGAGTAAGAAGCCTAGTCTCAAACTCTGGATAGCCTTATTACTGAGTTATCAAAAATATGAGGACAGAAAAACACCCCGAGTTACTAAGCACTGGGAGGAAATTTAACATTTTTTTGTAGTCCTGGTTTTTTCTTGCAGGGTTTCTCTCATTTGCAATTTTATCTGCCTTCTCAAAGCTCTTATTCTTTTTTACATAAAAAAATTGCAAATACTTGCAAAAGTATTGCTTAAGGAGAGCAACTTTCTTTTCAAGATACATATAGACTTCTGGTAGTATGAACATACACTTTGAATAATTAATTTTTTTTTTAGATTTGTATAACACCTTCCCACTAGAGAATATTGTTTTGGTTTAAGAATTTCCACATTTTTGTAAACAGAACAAAATCAGTCTCCTTTGTGGCAAGGACTTGAAAAAAGAATTATTCCCAAATAGGTCTCATTAAGACAACAAAATCAATTTACGTCCCAAGAGCTTCTCTCTCTGCACCATCTTGTAGCAATCCCATCTGTTTTTGACTGTTGGTGTAACAGTTAAAGTAATCTTTTAAGTTAATACACAGCAACAAGCTAATTTAGCAGACATGGTAAAACAATATGTTTTTGTAAAAGTTTGCTTGTCAGATTTGATGGAGCTTGAGTAAGAAAAATGGTAAAGGAAGATGTAGCCATTAAAATTAATGTTTACCTTTACAATTAATATCTGTAACAGCTAAGGAAAGAGCCATCATAAACAGATGATTTAAAATGGATAACATGCTCCTAAATGCTCATTGCACAGGACATAGCCCAGCACTTAAATTTATTGTCAGTGAAATAATAAGATAGGCTCACTTGTGTTCCTGGTACTATGCTAGACTCAAAGAATAATGTCTTGAACTTCCTCCTCTTTCTTGACCTCTTCCCATAAAGCATATGGGTTACTAAGAACCAAACAAGTCTATACCATTTTTCAAGCTGACTGAGCATTTAATATAAACAAACCTTGTGATTTTTTGCCCGTCTATGAGTAAAACCTTGCCAGAGTATTTTATATTTTATGTTTATGTTTAAACATAATCATTATTTTTTGCCTTCAGAATTATCTTAGCAAGTGCTATAAATTTAAGATATGCAAATATGTATCGAACAGGTACTATCTACAACGTGAGATGAAATATGACAGGAAGAGTGAGAGTTATCTAAATCATTTCTAATTTCAAAAAGATTAGGAAGAATTTCATTTACCTCACTTGAAAATTAAAGAAATGACATCCACATTGCCACTTTTAAAAGATGTAAAGCACAGATGATGTAATTGTGTGTTAAAGTATGTGTCAAGTACTATACAAATAGAGGATATTGTTATGATATCTGTAATTCATAATACTAAGTGAATATTGCTAAATGTTTTCAAAATTCTTTTTAACTAAATTACTTTAACTCCTAAATTTCAGAGCCAACATTGAGGTGTTTCCTGGAAATTTTTGAATTTGGAAAAATTAGCAAGGACTATATTTAGGTTGGAAGCTTTTAGTTCAAAGTATCAGAAACCCTAAACTCAATCTGATTTAAATAACAGGCATTTGTTATTTAACAAAACAAGCTATACACAGTTACGGAAAAATCATCCAGAATCTTCTTTGCCATGCTTTTTCCTTGCCTTCTCTTAGATCCTTAGACAAGATTACACACAGGGACGCCTGGGTGGCTCAGTTGGTTAAGCAGCTGCCTTCGGCTCAGATCATGATCCCAGCATCCTGGGATCGAGTCCCACATCGGGCTCCTTGCTCAGCAGGGAGCCTGCTTCTCCCTCTGCCTCTGCCTGCCATTCTGTCTGCCTGTGCTCACTCTCTCCCCCTCTCTCTCTGATAAATAAATAAAATCTTTAAAAAAAAAAAAAAAGATTACACACAGAGGGAAAAAAGGGACAGTCTCTCTCTGCCTCTTAATAGGAGTACAGAATTCTTTCCTAGAAGCCCTCAACAGACTCTGCCTCAGGTTTGCTGACAAGAATGATGTTGCAAACCCAGTCATGTCAATGAGAACAGGACTCCCAGGGCTGGCTTAGACAAACGAGGCTCTAATCCTGGATCGTGACCAGGGCCCATGAGCAGACTAGAGATTCCCTCAGAAAGGGTTCGGGGAAGAACATTGGGTAAATAACCAACAGGATCCATTACAACTGGGTCTGGGTTCTTTGGCCCCTTCTCACTGATTTTTCATTTACTCACTCTTAATTTTCTCTTGTTTTAATTAACTAATGAGTTTATTATTTCTCTGGGAGTGATTCTTCAACTTCAGATTCATGTTGCCAAGATTCTACTAGATCTCACAAATTTGATGTTAATAAAACAAATCTCATCATTTAAACTTTTAAGCCTATATTTCCTTGAATTCTGTTAGTAATAGCACCATTTTCCCAGTGTGGTACTTTTAAAATCTAGCCTCAAATTCTTTAGCACTCCTCCCATTAAAGGAGGTGGGATTCCAAATTCTTTGGCACTTCTCCCATTAAGGGGTGGTTTTATATCCCTACCCTGTGAATTTGCATAGGTTTAACCACCTTTGACCAATAGACTACAGTGAAAGTGAGGGAATGTGACTTCCAAGGCTCATAACAGGCAATGAACTGCTTCCTTATTATATTGGGACACTAGGTCTTGGAGCCCTAAAGCACAAAGTAAGAAGTCTGACTTTCCTCCGGCAGCCATGGAGGCGCCACATGGATTGCCTCCAGGAAAAACAGAGACAGAGAGAGGCACCATAAGCTCTAGCCATTAGTCACATTAGACTAGGTACCAGACATGAGAGTAAAGAAGCTTCCAGTGCTTGCAGCCCCCAGCCATCAAGTTAATCCCAGTCATTTCAATTTTTCTGGCTGAAGCTCCAGATATTGTAGAGCAGGGATAGGCCATCCCAACTGTGCCATGTTCAAATTCTTGACCCACAGAATTCATGAGTGTGGAAGATTGTGTCTTCCAAAGATGATTACAACAAAACTTCCTATGCTAGATGGTCTTTCCTGGCTCTCCTCCTATGGAGTGGTAAGATCTAGGTCCCCTACTCTTGAATCTAGATAGGCTCTCAACTGCTTTATCAATTGAGTATAGAAGAAATGCTGCTTTGTGGCTTCTGAGGCTAGGTTATAAAATGCCTTGCAGCTTCTGCCTTGATCTCATTCTCTCTAGATGTTCCCTTTTGGAATTCTTCCACTCAAAGTCCAGGTATCATGCTGAAGGACATTCAAGCCCCATGGGGAGGCCACTTGTAGGTGCTGTAGTCAGCCATTCCAGCTGAGTCCAGCCGTTCAATCAGCCCGGCCCAGGTAGCAGATATGTGAATAAATAAGTCTCCAAATAGCTCTGGGTCTGACTGTTCAAGTCATTCTCACATGTTAGAGACTTCTTAGATGGGGCTCCAGACATTACAGAACTGAGACAAGCCATCCCCACTGTGCCCTTCTAAAGTCCTGCTATCTTTTTGTGGATGGACTGATGGGCAAATGGATGGATGGATGATAGATGGTTGGATAGTCATGGATGCCTAATGCCCTACACACACAAACCACTGAGTGAAAGCATTTCAGTGAGCATGACAGCCTGTGGCGGGAGCATATGTGTGTCTGTCTGTGTGGACAGAATCTTTACACTTTAAGATTTGGAACTATGCAAGACAATGTCATGGAAACAATGAAGCTGAGGACAGAGCCACATCTGGATTTCAAATCTCAGGATGTGTGGAAGGCTGTGCTTAAAGGCCTTGAAGAGTTATCTATTCAGGCCTTGGTTTAGTAAAGCACTGAGCAAGTTGAAAAATATATATATATATAATCTGGTAGTACATAATCTAGTAGTACACATAATCTAGTAGTACAATAAAATAATTTTGTCTTGCAACATCAAGTTTGGGGTGGCTCGTTAGGCAGCAGTGGATATCCAAAACAGTGAGCATAATTAGTTGGTTCTTGTCTTAAGCCACTAAGGTCTAGGATGTTTTGTTATGCAATAATAGACAACAGAAAACAAGCCACTCGAGGCTGAAAATGTTTCACTCACCCTTTTCTTTTACTACATGTTCACTCAGAATTCTTTTTTATTTTTTTTAAGATTTTATTTATTTATTTGACAGAGGGAGAGTGAGAGAGTACTAGCAGGGGAATGACAGAGGGAGAAGCAGGCTTCTTGCTCAGTGGGACTAGATCCCAGAACCCTGGAATCACAACCCGAGCCAAAAGTAGATGCTTAACTGACTGAGCCGCCCAGGTGCCCCACACTCAGAATTTTTTATTCCAAGAACTCTACTTCTGCTATGTTCCTTGAATTTATCTACTCCTTTTTATTATCACTACCACTGCTTTGTTCAGGTCTTTTGGCCCTTTTTCAGATAATCACAATAGTCTCCTAACTGATCTCTCTGCTTCCCAGTTCTCCTTTCCGCAATTTCTCTGTACCATTTGCGCAGTCTGTCCCATGTGCTGCCATCAGGGTTTTCACTGTAAACAGGACTGAATGATCTGTGCAGGAGCTCAAGAACTTGGAGTGACTCCCCACTGCACACAGGAGAAAGTCCAGAGATCCCCACAATTTTATGTTCTAGCCAGAGCAGTTGTGTAGCACTCTCTGCATGTGCCTGTCTTTGTCTTTATTCAAGATATGTCTTTTGCCTTGGGGTCCTTCTTCCACAGTGTCTACTCCTCAGAGTCCAGTTCAAACCCTACTGTCTTTCAATTTGGTCACTAAGGCTTCTTAAAACTCCTAAGGGTAGAAGTTGTTTCATATCCCTAGAAGACTTCATTTGTACCACTAATAAAGAGTTTATCACATCTGCTTCTTATTACAATTATCTTTGTAAAAATTATATCTTCTCTCACCATCTTAAGATCTCCCAAAGACAAGAATTAGTTTTATTCACTTTAAAACTTATAATCTGGGCCATCACATAGTTATTACTCAATAAATATTAGCTAAAATGAGTGGAATCATTGGGGTGCCTGGGTGGCTTAGTTGGCTGAACATCTGACTCTTAGTTTCTGCTCAGGTCATGATCTCAGGGTCATGGGATGGAGCCCCATGTTCGCTCCATGCTCAGCACAGAGTCTGCCTGAGATTTTTTCCCTCTCCCTCTCCTCCCCCCCCCCATAAATAAAATCTTTTAAAAACAGGAATGGAATCATTTATTTATTCTGTGTGTTATCAGCAGATTCCTTTATCACACATTGATGCTTCAACTAATTCCTTGTATTAGTTCCCAGAATTGTCATAATAAATTACCACAAACTTGGTAGTTTGAAACAACAAACTCTCCCAGTGCTGGAAGCCAGAAGCTTGTAATTGAAGTGTGGCAGGGCTCTACTCTCTTGGAAGTTCTAGAAGGAGTCTGCTTCCTGCCTCTTGTAGCTTCTGATTGCTGTCTGATATTCCTTGGTACTCCTCGGCTTGTGGCCACATCACTCCAATCTCTGCCTCTGTCTTCACATCACTTCTCTGTGGGTCTGTATCCGCAATCTCTTGCCTCTATTTTGTAAGGACTCTCTTCAGTATCTTTCACCCAGTATCATTTACAGTAGAAGGTAATATTCATTGTGATGAGGAAACAGAAGGCTGGCTGAGGACAAAGTAAAAGGCTGACACCTTGCAACCGCCGCCCCCACCCCCAGTCCTGGGTGGGACATATTCTGACATTCTTTAGGAATCTCCCAGCTATCATAATAGCTTGCTAAAAAGGGCAAAAATGACCTTGGCAATGGCAAGGCCTCTGGTGTCCAGTATCTTGTAGGTCCTTTTTAACATATGAAAGTTCTATTGAAACCTCCGTTTTCCTTACTTCCCCAACCCCCATGGTACATAAGCTGCCACCTCTCATACCCGGGCAGCAGCTCTTCCTGCCCACGGGTCCTGTCCCCGTGCCTTAATAAACCACCATTTTGCACCAAAGATGTCTCAAGAATTATTTCTTGGTCATCGGCTCCGGACCTCACCCCACCAAACCTCATGTATATTCTAGAACTTCATCAGTTGGTTCCAGGGATTTGATGTGAATCTTTTTAGGGTCAGGAGTGGTATTTTTGGGACTACTACACTCCTTAAAGCTACTGAGATTTGCTTTCTTTATTATTTCTTTTCCTCAGAATTCTGACTGAATTGTAAATGTTTGCAGATTCTTTTTCAAGTTTGCATTTTGCCTTAAATCTCCTACCAGTTCCTCCTGCTTTTAAGTATTATGAATAATTATCCATCATATGTGTATTTTAGTGGCAGTAAAATATACATTTTAGGGGACCTGGGTGGCTCAGTGGGTTAAGTCTCTGCCTTTGGCTCAGGTCATGATCTCAGGGTCCTGGATAGAGCCCAGCATCCAGCTCTCTGCTCAGCAGGGAACCTGCTTCCTCCTCTCTCTCTGCCTGCCTCTCTGACTGCTTGTCATCTCGGTCTGCCAAATAAATAAATAAAATCTTTTTAAAAAATAATAAAATTAAAAACAAGTGATGTAGCAACAGCCAGTTATCAGTTTATAAAATTATATATATATATGTGTGTATACACACACACACACACACACACACACACATATATATATATATACACACAGACACACATATATATAAATTTTATCTCATTGGCCTTTTCCTGGCTTTCACTAATAAATGTTGGAACAAATAAAATTTGTTTGCTGCACACGCCTGCTGAGTCAGCTTTTGGATTTCCAAACAAAGCATAAACTTCAAAATGCATGGCAAGCAAGCCATTATCTCTTTTACAGGCAAAAAGAACTAGAAGAGAATAGTAGTTAGAAATCCCTCATATGCATGTAACAGAAAACCAACTCACAATGGCCTAAATAAATGGAAATTTGTTTTTACAGTGTTGCTGTTGGCCATTTGCTGAGATTAGTTAATGATCTCTTCTTAGATTCTCATGAATTTTCCTCAGCATCAAGAGTTGGCTTCCCCAGCAGCTCTCAACATCATATCTATGTTCAAGGCAGGAAAAAGAGTACACTTGTTATATTTGCTTCTGTTAATAAGAATAAAAAAGCAAATGCCTTTCTAAAGTCCTCAGCAGACTTACAGTTTTATCTTATTGGCCTGAGCTTCTCCTGGTTTTAAGGAAACAAGGAAATTAGTATTTATCCTCTATAGTGAAGGTGGCAAAAGCAGAAGTGTTTGGAATATTTTGCTAGAACAGCCAAAAACCAGATTCTGCCTTAGACCAGAAGCTGATCATGTTATAGAATTAGCATCTTGAGGCTTATTTATCAAAGACCGAACTGGTCCTGAAATTAAAAAAAAATTTTTTTTAAATTAACATATAACGTATTATTTGCCCCAGGGGTACAGGTCTGAATCGCCAGGCTTACACACTTCACAGCACTCAGCATAGCACATACCCTCTCCAATGTCTATAATCCAACCACCCTCTCCATACTGGTCCTGAATTTTAAGTCTCATGTAAGTTGGCCACAGAAAGCATTTGGTAAATATTAAAGTTTATTTATTTATTTTAGAGATTTATTTATTAATTTTGGGGGTAGGGAGAGAGAGCACATGTGTACACATGAGTAGAAAGAGGGGCAAAGGGAAAGAATCTTCAAGCAGACTCCCCACTGAGCGTGGAGCCCCGCAGTGGGGCTTGATCTCACAAACCATGAGATCATGCCATGAGCTGAAAGCAAAAGTCAGATGCTCAGTTACTGAGCAAACTCCAAAACAAAATAAAAAATCTAGAATAGTTTTCATCACTTGAGTGGCCTGCAAATCACCTCCTCTCTTTTTTGCAAATGACAAAATAATCACATCAAAGAACTTCATTTGCTCATGAGAGTTAAAGGACAACTCTATGTCAAGAATTGGGAAGGTCCCAAGATTTTACCTTACTTGCGGGGAAATAGGTTAGCCTGCTACTTAGATGGAAGTAAGAAGACACGAGACTTCTGGGTCAAAGACAAAGGCCTTTATTACTCATAGCATTAGCAGTAGCTGGAGTATCAGTATTTTCTTGCTCCACCTTCCCTGATCTCCCCTGAACCCCTGTTCCTACAGGGAGATGTGAAAAGGGTCAGATGACATCTGCACCATTCAGTTGGAGTAGGAGCCCTCAGTTTATGGAACCCAAATCTTTTATATTGAGGAGTAAATTTATCTGCCCTTAGCTCTTATCTCTACCTTCCAAAGATGTTTGCAATGAAACATCCTTGAAGTGGTGTTCTCAAAAAAGGCCGTTGGTTTCTGTGCTTGCAAGACATGGAGAAATATAAAAATACCCCAGAAACTGTTACCAGCATTCTAGTCCATCACACACACCCTTATCTGCTATTCTACTCTAATCAGACAGTACCACCACTATTACAAGAATCAACAAACTTCGCTTGCATAAGACATACTAATTTTGGAAGCTTGCTTATTCTTTTTTAATGTAGCCCATGATGGTCATGTACTCCAGGGTCCAGCCCCCCCATCACCTCCCAATCCTTCGTTCCGTGGCTTCCAATGTATCCATAGATACTTTCACTAGCATCGAGAGAAGTATTACTTGCAAATTTGTGTACTGAGTAAGTTCTTTAACTGAAAGACAAAGATTCTGACCTGAGCAAAGAATAGATAAATTATACTCTCAATAATGAGCATGGTACTAATTAAATCTTTGGACAACTGAGAGTAAGAATTTATCTGCTCTATAAAAAGAATGATGAATGATTTGGGGTCATGGTATGCTAGCTTGAATTAAATGGATTATGGATGAATCTGATTGTAGAAGCATCACAGAAGGTTATATTTTTTAACTGATCAATATAACTGCCCACTGACAAAAAATAATTATTGGATTTCTGTAGAAAGCATAGTATGTTACTAGCCGGATGCAACTTTTTAATTTTTTCTGAAGGCTGGAAATGGATTTTATTTTATTTTTTGAAGATTTTATTAATTTGAGAGAGAGAATGAGAAAGGCCGAGAGTATGAGAAGGGGGAGGGTCAAAGGAAGAAGCAGACTCCCTGCTGAGCAGAGATCTGGATGCAGGATTCCATCCTTCCTGGGTCTCCAGGATCAGGACCTGAGTCGAAGGTAGTCATTTAACCAACTGAGCCACACAGGCACCTGAGGAAGTAGATTTTAAAAAGTTAAATTTACTCTATTTTTACCACAGGTATAGACTAAATTCTTTGTTGATGACAACATCTCTGGAAAAAGAAAACTACCCAGTTATCCTTAAGCTACAAAGGGAATCATACAGTTTATATGGTAGAGAAGCCCTTTCAACATTTTATTAAGCATCTATGAAAAAGTGGGCTAAAGAGCTTCCAGTAGAAATTTCAGTAGTACCAAGAAATAGCAGTACTAGAAAGGCTTTCATTTTAAGATCAGGACACACTCTGTAACATTGTTTGTCAATGAGCATTTTGTGAGTGGTCGTCTACCAGTAAATCATCATTCATGGTCAACTAAAAGGCCTTTAAAAAAACTGGTTCTGCATCCCAGGATCCAGTCTATTCATTTATCAGGAATCATGACTGAGAAAAGAATGTATCTGGAATGGTAGTTTCTTCCACCACACTCTTCCAGCATGTTTTTGATAGATTCCTGTGGGGATCTAGATGTTCAAGGATTTGACAGGTAGCTTTTCCGCACAAGAGGTCAAGGACCTTGTTCTGAATACCTATCTAGATGAACACTTCCACAAGCATGCTGATGTATCTGGCCTCATATATTCCTATTCTACAGCCAATTCTGTTTCCTTCCCAGCCACTCTCTAAACCACTAACTCCTTTTTCACCCCATGGCTGGTTTCCCCTCTTCAGACCTTGTTTTCTTTCCACCTGTGGAAGCCATCTATTTTCGCCAACCCAAGACTCACCTTACTTCCTCCAAGATTGTCTTTTCTTTGCCTGCCTTGACGTCGTGGTTATACTTTCCTACACCATCACCTCACATTTTGTTGTTGCTGTATCATTTCTGTTTTCTACCCCTCCCCACCCCCAGAAAGTCTCAGTGTCTATTATAATGCGAGGTACTTCATGTTTAAAAATATTTTTCTTGCAAAATGTATGCCTTGTAAGTCCACCAAGAGCGAGGAGGTGAAAACAAAAGCAAGAAAAAGCAGGCTAATCACTCTGAGATCAACAGGGCAGCCGAAGAGATTTTCACTCTTGTATGAGTCATGCTCGCAGCAGTCTGCCAAAGGCAGGGAAGCTTGATGCCACAGCAGTGTGAAAGAAGGATTAAAAGCAGTTTCATTTCCATATTCTTAGGAAACTCAAATTCAGTTTTTTTCTCATTGAGATATTGGTGCTCTGTCAATGCCACGTATTTGAGAGTGGTATTGTATACCAGGACAATGGATGGCCATACTTTTTTTTTCTGGAGTAATGTTTATATTTGTTTTAAAAAGGATGCTCGCACCTGTACCACCTGTTTGGCAAAGAAGAAGCTATACTTACACAAGCCAATATGAGCAAAAAGGGGAGAGGATGCAAGAAAAGAGGGGTGATCCAAACATATGCGTTTATCCAGTGAAGAGACGGGGGGAGAAAGTGTTGTAAAGTTGTAGCTCTCCAACTTTAGGCACAGAAGAATCATAGGTATAGTTTATTTTAAAAAAAAAAAAAAAAGATTCCTGAGCCTCAAGCCAGATCTACTAGAAAAGAATTGGCTGGGGGGTGGGGGGAGGACAGGAATCTGCATTTGAAGTATTTACGAAAAATCAGGTTTTTATCCAGAAGGTCTAAAGACCACACTTTAAGAAATAGCATGACTTTGGAAGACCACTAAACCCAGTTCAGTCACATTTCAACAGTGCGGACATAACCATTCTAAGCCTGTGTTTTTGGTCCGAAGAAAGTAATATGGACTCATCTCCTGGGGCTTTTAGGAAGTTTGAAGTGGAGGAAACTGCATGGTGCCTGGCACAGGGTATCTTTGGAAATATTTAGAGTTTTAACATTTTAGAAAAGGTAATACATGTATCTATCTAAAATAATCCTCCATTTGAAGTGATGTGAATGGGCAGAATCTCTTTCACACAGACTGGCATGTGCAGTACAAAGTTGAATGTCTGTTCTTTTATTTCTGTATTTGTGGTGATGCAAAAGCATTCGGCATGACAAAATTAACTGGGGAGAAGATAATCTGCTCATTGTAAGCATCTCCATCAGCTGGTTTTTTTCTTCTTCCTTTTTTTTGTGGAAATAATAGAGCTGAGAATTAAACTAGCCAGTAAGAATTTTAAATGCCATCCTGGTTCAGGGCAGTGGTTTCTTTAATAACAGTTTCTTTAATAACAGAACTGAGGGGATATTCTGGGAGAGCACAAAAGTCTCCTAAGAAAGCTAAATTCAAAAGTTAAAAAAAAATTATCCCAAACTATTCTTTATAACCTATTAAGAACCAATTGTTACATGACTTTATATAAGCCTTTAAATCTCTAATAATACTTCCTTGTGAGACACTAATATACAAAACCTAATACTTGAAAAATGGATAATTTTGAAAAAGATTGAGTCTTTGGAAAAGTAAGACAAATTTAGCTTTAAATCACAAGCTCCCCCAGTACATTTCATATGATGCTATTTACCAAAATTCAAATTATAACATTTTTTTCATGTACCTTGCTTCTATAAAGCATGACATACTATATTTAAATTTTCAGCTTATAGTCTTTTGAATAAAAAACTGCATTTTTATTCTGTCAGATAAATAGTATTTTATTTTATGTCTCTTGCTATATTATTCAAGTTTCAAATATTATTTTTCTTTATACAGTCTTGAGTTTCAGCATTAATCATCTCAGGGTAAGGGGCGACAACCTTTTTAGCCAATCTTCTTCAGAAGCCCCTGACTCCATTGGGTTATTTTAGTTATTTTCCTGGACTATTTCCCCAGTGATTTTTTTTTAAATGAAGTAATAGAATGTCCTATCTTCATTTTGGCCTTTGGGGGGCAGAATTTGTGCCCCAAAATATGCCTTTTTGGCATAAGGATTATTTTAGGCTGATTATTTTTAAGAAATCACAGAGGCAGATGAGGCTCTGAAAACTGAGTAGAAGTTTAGTCTTTTGTAAGAGAAACTTTCATTTTATAAGGGAAATCTGCATTTATAAAGGTGTCTCTCATGGTGTGCCAGGAAGACCAGCAAGCCAGGGATGACCAAATCTCTAGAAATTTACCAGTGGAGAAGGCACGACAAATCTGCACACCCTTGTTCACTGTTCTGTCCTGGTAACCTTCTGTAACTGGCCCCTCAAACTCCAACATCCTTATTTTGTCTTTAGTGGAGAGTAGTATTTAAAGTAATGGTCTTGGCTATTTTGGAGAGTTAATTACATTTTCCTACTTCTATACCAGAGTTATACATGTTTTTAAACTTCCATTTGTTCGTTTTTTTTCCCCGTTAGTCTGTCTTTTATTTACTTATCAGCCAGGAACCTAGAAGAGTAGAGATAAAATTATTTTTCCCCAAAAATGCATTTTGACAAATCTTTATTTGACAGATGATTTCTTAAATACTAAAAATGCAAATTATATTTATTTCATGAGTTCAATAGAAATAGCAAAAATGAATTAATGGCATTAAATTGCATATTTTCAGAACTTGCTTCCTTATTAGGCTGTTCAGCCTGGACAATAAATTGAGGTTGAATATAAACTTACATGCAGCTGATCCTTGAACTATGTATAGGCTTAGAGGCATTAATCCCATAGTCAGGAATCTGCTTATAGCTATTGATTCCCCCCAAACCCTCTAAACTACTAACAGCCCACTGCTGACCAGAGGCCTTCTGATAACATAAACAGTTGATTAACATATTCTGTCTGTTTTATGTATTAGATATTGTGTTCTTAAAGAACTAGCTAAAGAAAAAAATGTTTTTAAGAAAATCACAGGGAAGGCATGCCTGGGTGGCTCAGTTGGTTAAGCAGCTGCCTTTGGTTCAGGTCATGATCCCAGCGTCCTGGGATCGAGTCCCACATCGGGCTCCTTGCTCGGCAGGGAGCCTGCTTCTCCTTCTGCCTCTGCCTGCCATTCTGTCTGCCTATGCTCGCTCTCTCCCCCCCCCCCTCTCTCTGATAAATAAATAAAATATTTAAAAAAAAATGAAAATCACAGGGAAGAGAAAATACATTTACACTATTATAGTGTATTTATTGAAAAAAATCTACCTGTAAGTGGGCCTGTGCAGTTCAAGCCCATGTTGTTCAAGGGCCATGTGTACTGAGAATATTAGAGTTGGAAAGTCATCTGAGCCCTATTTTTACAAGAACAATAATTCTAAAATTCCCACTTATTTTATTAAGCCTCAGGTTTGCCATTTATTTTATTAAGCCTCACTGTTTACAGATATCTTTGTCAGCCTAGCTATTAATAGTAAATCTTCACCTAGAGAGCTAAGACAGTTTTTGGATATTCCAAAATTGTCACTTCCTTTGCATCATTTCATATTATTAATTTTCAGAAATACATTTTCTCTGTTTAGTAACTGTATCTGATGTTTAGATATTCTGACAGCAAATGTCATTCACCTTTATCAGTTTACATAGTTACTTCAATACATAAATTATAATTGAGGTACGGATATCAAGATAGAGATTACAAATGAAATATAATTTTAAAATATTTAAAAATAGCCATTTTCTCATTATGAAAGTAATATTTGTCTTTTGTGAAAAGTTAGTATAATACACTAAAGCAAAGAGAAAATAAATTTCTAAGAATTCCACCATCTTCAAAAAATACCTCTAATAGCTTGATATATAGATAGAATAATAGATATATATTTGTACAATATTGTGTACTTATGCACACATTAAATATATTTTTAACTTTAAAAGTTGATACATATGCATCTTGAATAATAATAATATTATTATTTTAGTGATGTCTATGCCCCATATGGGTCTCGAATTCATAATCCTGAGATCAAGAGTTGCACGGTCTTGGAGCCTGGGTGGCTCAGTTGGTTAAGTGTCTGCCTTTGGCTCAGGTCATGATCCCAGGATCCGGGGATAAAGTCCTTCATCAGGCTCCCTGCTCAGTGGTGAGTCAGCTTCTCCTTCGACCCCTCCCCCTGCTCATGATCTCTCTTTCTCTCTGTGTGCTTTCTCTCTCAAATAAAATCTTTAAAAAAAAAAAAAAAAGTTGTACGCTCTCTGACTGAGCCAATCAGGAGCCCCTGTGTTTTGAATTATTGGTAAACACTTTTTCTGAGTTACAGGGGACTATGGTTTTAGATATTAGCATCTAAATCTAAATAATGGAGGTCAGACCTGAATATTCTGTTATTATAGGGAATTAAGTTTTTAACTAAAGTCCAGATATCTGTTTTGTGATCTAAATAATTACAAACATAATATTAAAACCAACTAGGAAAAAATGCAACCATACTTTGGTTATCATAAAGTTTTTTGGTGCAGATAAAATGAAAATGAAGTTGATTTTACTTACGTATTTTTCTCATTGCAGTTTTTTTTTAAT
The DNA here is from genome assembly GCF_964662115.1 of Mustela nivalis. Lineage (NCBI taxonomy): Eukaryota > Metazoa > Chordata > Mammalia > Carnivora > Mustelidae > Mustela > Mustela nivalis. The sequence continues at coordinate 38,411,444 of NC_139035.1, forward strand.
TAAAAATAAAGTCTCCTGAAATGCCGGTGATGGGCTTTTCTCCCCACATTGCTTGTACAATCACATCCGTTTTTGTGCTAAGACATTAGAAGAGCTTTGGAAGTGAGAACTGTAATTTCCTTGTTCCTCTACTTGATTCTTCACCTTCTTTTTTTTTTTTTTTTTTTTTTTTAACTTTTTATTTTTTATATACATATATTTTTATCCCCAGGGGTACAGGTCTGTGAATCACCAGGTTTACACACTTCACAGCACTCACCAAAGCACATACCCTTCACCTTCTTTAAACTTTTCTAATGTCTGTAGGGAAGAATTTCATTGCTTTTATCATAACCCCATTCCTCAATAGCTGGCCACCTCAAACGGTTTATGTTTTACTTTTTCTCAGCATGACGAAATCACTGTCCTTTCTGATGATTTCTTGATCATCCTCCAGCTTGCTTTTTAATCTTCTCTCCCCCTGCTGTCTCCCCCAGCTCTCTTCTACGTTGCTGAAAAATAGTTTAGGAATAGGAGGATTTTGGAGGTCCCTGGAGAGACTTCTAGAATTCCACAGCAAGGTTAAGACTGTTGCCAACCCTCACCTGCCTATATCTGCAACCCAGTGTGGTCATTATAAAGCTGGTAGTGGGCTGACTCAGGGTTGGTGATTGGTGAATAATTATACTCAGTTGCAGGGGGTACTTAGATGCTTGAGAGATGACAAAACCATACACATCATTTCCTTTTGCTCCAAAGTTTCTTTCAGTGAGAGAAAAAGCAGTACCCTTTCGGGAAGGAAGTTGCAAACAATCTCTGAAAGCAAGGTATATATAAGACAGAATTTCCAGCATGCAGTGGAACAGGGATGGTAACTCAAGAGTGTGTCTTTCAGAATAGAGTTCTAAATACAAACATGGAAACGATGTTAGAAATACATTTAGGAAGTGAGGAATCTTAGAGGACATCTGAGAAGAGTTTAACATTTGCATAAAAGGAATTTGGAGTCACATCTCTATAAATAGAATACTCTCACAGTGGTTTATAGTCTTAAATGGGGACACCCAGACCTGTGAAAGATGAAGCAATTTTCCTAATTCATGTGAGTAGAAACTTTGTCTGATAGTGTTGGGATTAGAACCCGTGTCTCTTGTCTCTTAAGTGTGTTGCTTACCTCCATATTATTCTTTATAGAGGAAGAAACAGGCTATTTTTACTTTTCTCACTGGTTTTCCTTATTACATTTATCCAGATTCTCAAAGGGTTAATGCATTTCAGATCCAGCATAGTGCAAATGGATCTCCTCCATTGTTTGTGTAATATCGACAGTCAAAAATGGTGACTTTCAAGTAAGACAGACTTGAGTTTTAATTGTGTCTGTATCACTCCAGAATCATGTGCCCTGAGTTCATTTACCTCCCTATACCTCACTTTCCACATCCATAAGATGTAGAGAGTCAGAGCTCCCTTATCCTTAGGACTGCCTCACAGTGGCATGAATGGCATTTCTGTAATCCATACCAAGGGCTCAGTCCACTGTCTGGCCCTTCCTCTGTGACTCATTATTATTGCTATTGCAGCTATGTTTCCTGCTGCATCACAACATGAATTATTTCCTATGTAGGAATTAAAAGCAATAATAATAATAATAATAGTAGAAAGTTTAATCAAGACTTAAAATCTGCTTTGAAACCTGCAGTTGCCCCCAGAAACTGTCCTGATGCATTTGAACATAAGGGGAGCTACTGCTGAAGAAGAAATTGGTATAAGAAAGCTCACAAAGAGCCCCTCAGCCCATGAGTATCCAAAGAAGTAAGCAAGAAGAGGACTCCTATGGGTGTCCTGGAGAGCCAGACTCAAATAACATATCCCTGTATAACTGCAAATGTTTAAGCAAAGGGACCTTCTATGCACAGGGTAGAGAATATGATGTAAAGAGCCATCAAACATTATGAGATCCCTCCCCTGCAGCACATAAACAAAGTGAGGTGGAAAACAAAACAGAAAGTCTGCATGATAATCCTCAGCAATACACTGCTTCATGAAAGGGCATTTTAGTTCAAATGTGGGAAGCTGTGCCAAAAAAACTGAAGGCAAGCTGGCTGAGCCAAATTAGAACAGAGTAAAAGATTTGTCATACCTTTGTAATTCACACAGCAGCAAATTCAGCTCGACCACAAGCTGTCCAGATGTTGGCCATCTGACTCTTTATAGCTGTGGTCTGTTTTTTCTTTAAAGCCCCCTTTCCTTTCCTCTGTTCCCAGATACTTGGCATTTCTCTTGAAGTGGACCCACGTTGAATAAAGAATTAGTCTTCTTCTCAACTTCCAGGACAATATCTCTTTAAGAGAACTATTTTGAAACCTATAACGTCTTTGATTTAATTTTACATCATGGCAAGGAAATTTCGCCAAGTGATTGATAGCCTTGCAGTCAAACAGGTCTGAAACAGAGTCTTGGATCAGTCGCTCATGGGTTTTATGAGGTCAGGCAAGTGATTTCATCGGTCTATACCTCAGTTTCTTCTACAGTAAAATGGAGACACCAACAATAATATGATAATGCCTATCTCATAGAATTCAGTGAAATAATGTACTTATAACATTAACTACTGTGCTTAGTGCATAGTAAGCTTTTAATAAATGTCAGTTATTTTTGTTACTTTTATATTATATTTTAAAATCTATTTTGCACCTGAGACCATGACTGTCTATAAGTTTCATAGAGAAAAATTTTCCAAAGGGAAGGAGATGAAGGTAGAACCACTGTTTGTCAATTTATTGGTACTTCTGCAATTTAATAAGTGCTAATTTCAAAAGAGAATGCAGCTCTGCTTTGGAGATCTAAAGAACATGTGTGTGCCTATATCTGTGTAGAGATATGTCAGCCCGGCATTGGACGTCTGACCATTCATCACAGTCACATGGCAAAATGAACACATGTTCCTGAGTCTGAGGCCAGTTTTCTCCATTCCACCGAAGCTTAGCCTCATTCATTCTTTATGAAGAGGATGACTTGGAAACCATAAGGAAGACGTGAAGCTAAACTCTGTCCATTGAGTAGAAGAGGTTAAAGCAAAAACTTGTGCTGATGGTTAGTATATTTAGATAGGTCATTTTATAATTTTGAGTTTATTTTCCTCTTTTAAAAATGATGAAAGGAAGTAACAAATTTCAGCTGTTTAAAACTTCCCTCACCAAAGGAAATAGAGATGACCTAAATGTATTGCACCAATGTAAGTGTTTTAGAGAAATCTAGAGAAGAGACTAGAGATGTTTTCTGTACAGTAAGATAGACTCTTCCCCTTTGGTGATGTTAAATGTCAACGCATTTTGACGGATAGCATAAGGTCTGACAGCACAAAAAGTGATCTTAGTCAGTGACATGTATGGCAAAACAACAGCTGTGATTGTCTTAGGTAATGGGAAAATAATTAATGTATAATGTATGATGCTGAAAACATTTGCATTTGGTTATAAAAAATATAAATAATAACATGCTTCCCCAAGTTTTTAAATATAGGGGCAAAGAGAAAACTGTGGTAATTCCCAAGTCCAGCTGGTCATTAGCATTACCTAGACTCTTCTAAAAAAATTCTGATCTCTGGTTTTGTTCTTGAAGGTTTTGATTGAGCAAATCTAAAGAAAAACCTAGGATCGTCTAATTTGGGAATGACTCCTTGAACTGAACCACGTTTACTAGGTTTATATCTTTATTTGAACTTCTTTATGATGTCTTAAACCAAGCTATTTGTGAGTTAAGATGTGTGTGTGTTATCAGATTGACGACAATTGAAGTTTCAAATTAAGAACATGACGATGACCACTGTGGAACACGTGTTCTTTTCAGTTGTGAAATAATTGAAATTCATCAAGTTCATTCAATGAATATTTACTGAGCACTTAACTCTATGTCAGACACTTTTCTATGTGCTAGTGATATAAAGTGAATACAATAGAAAAATATCCCTGTTTTCATAGGACTTACATTTTAGTAAAGAGAAACAGAAAAAAATAAATACATAGAATGAATGGACACAGTGATACAATTTAGTTAAGGGAGATGGTGTGTGCCAGCTGTGCCATGTAGGCTATAGATTTTAAATAAGGTAGTTAGGGAATGGCTCCCTGAACTTATATTTGAAGAGAGATTTGGAAGAGAGAGGGGAGATAGAAATACCTACATTTGGTGCAAGTGAATCCTAGGCAGAGGGAACAGCAAGTGCAAAAGTCTGGAGATGAGTGTATTAAAAAGCAAGTGTAATGTATAGACAGGCAAGTGAAAAGAAGCTTTCAAGACAGATATCATAGCTGTGCCAAATATTTCTTGGAGGTGAAATAAGATGGGAATCCAAAGGAAGTGATTGTAAAATAGAATGGGAAGGCAGAATGGGAGAAATGGAAAAACCAGGTATAACTTTTGAGAATTTGCTGTAAAGAGAACAGGAGACAGTGAAGTCATTGGAAAAGGAAGTAAGATTCTTTGAAGTTTTAAATTTTTTTCTAAGGATTTTTATTGATGATGGGAATGACAATGTATAGGAGGGGGAAATGGATGATGCAGGAAAAGAAAAAGAGGGAATGGAAGCTAGTATGGAAATAGATGGGTGGGCTTCCCCAGGCAGGTGGGACTACAAATCTCCTGTAGTGCTTCTTTATATCTCTACTAGTACAAGGAAATAGAGATGCTGATAGGTGGCAGATAAGGTATGAAAGGTCTCTTTTCATTCCTTCCATTGTCTCTCTAGGAAACAAATATCCAGCTGAGAGTGAGCACAGGAGAAGTCCTGTTGAAGGTTTGAGGAGAGGGAAGGCATGAAATAATTCCCTTGGAGATGCAAAGTAAAAACACTAGAGAAATGGGAGGGAATGGCAGCAGCATGATGGACCTTCATGAGGTTCACGGTCTTGAATTTCAAGTCAGAAAAGTCAGTGTCATTGTGCATTTGTTCTCCAGTCACCTTCAGCAGTAGGAACACAGGAGTGAAGTTCAAAGAAAGTTACATTGAACTAAGCTGTGATTTAGATCAGCCTGTATCTATTTAAGAGAATGCTGTGGTGTTGAGGGTGAGTGCAAGAAAATGATGATAATGATTGACCATTGCATTTAAATCAGATAGGAGGGATGTGAGGACACCAGAGGATGAGGTTACACCAGAAGGTAGGTTTGATGGATTGTCGGTGGTGCTGTGGAAGGATGTAATCAGAGTTGTAGAGGCGGGTAATAGACTGATTGCAAAATATGGCCCTAATTTTCAATCCCTGCATGGATCCAGCCCTCTCTTCTTCAATCTAGGTTGGCCTTGTGACTTTCCTTCACTAATAGGATGTGGTTCAAGTGACCCAGTGTCATCTTAGGGTATAAGGTCTTAAGCATATCTGCTAATTCTTTTAGGTCCCTGCCTCTGTCATGGAAATCAGCCTGGGAGGTGGGAAATCATGTGAATCAGAGCTGAGTCATTCCATATGAATGACTGGCCCACAGTCTACTTGCCCACTGACCACAAATGAATAAGACTGCCCGAGATCAGCCCAGCCCAGCCCAGCCCAACCCAGCAGAACTGTCCAGTCAACACATAGACTTAAAATGATAATAAAAAGCTGTTATCTCAAGCCACCAAATGTTGGAGTTGTATAATTATAAAGCAATAGCTAAGTGATTAAAAGGAGGAGCTAGAGAGATAGATGATAGTGATTAGAAAGTATATCCTTGGAAATTAAGGTAAGGGAGGGGTTGCATTCATTGGTAATGACTAGGCCTAATGTATGACTGTGGGCTTTTGTAGCTGAAGTAGAGTGGAATACAAGGTCATGGGAGGAGAGTTCAAGAACCTGATCTGTTATATGGGTTTCTTATTTTGTTGTTCCTCACTTTGGGGGGAAAGTATTCAGCCTTTCACCATTAAATATGATGTTAGCTGCAGAAGTTTTGTAGATGCCTAGTATCAGGAAAACTCTTCTTTTCTTAGTATGGTTTAGCGTTTTTATAAAGAATAGATGCAGGCTTTTTTTCAAGTGCCTTTTCTGTGTCTACTGTGATAATCATAGTCAATTTTTTAAAGGTTTGTTATTATTGGTGAATTATATGGTTTGGTATTTAATATTAAGCCAACCTTGCATTCCTGGGATAAATCTTATTTAGTCATGATATATTATTCATCCTATAAATTGTTGAACTAGATTTGAAAATTCTCTTTTAACATTTTACATCTATGTGCATGAGGGGTATCGTTCTCTAGTTATTTTCTCTTGTGATGTCTTTTTTTTTTTTTTTAAAGAGTTTATTTACTTATTTGAGAGACCGAGATCACAAGGAGGCAGAGAGGCAGGCAGAGAGAGAGGAAAAGGAAGCAGGATCCCCACTGAGCAGAGAGCCAGATATGGGACTCGATCCCAGGACCTTGAGATCATGACCTGAGCCAAAGGCAGAGGCTTAACCCACTGAGCCACCCTGGCACCCTCTCTTGTGATGTCTTAAGTTTTGGTATCAGAATAATGATGGCCTCATAAAATAAACTTAAACTATTACAATCCTTCATTTTCTGGAGGATATAAATTAATCATTTCTCCATTCTGAAAGGCAGGGTAAGGATGTTACCAAATACAAGAAACTACATATTAAGTAATATATACCTCCACCGTATAAATGCAATCTTAGTGTTGTTTCTGATAGTATTTTTAGGATTTAAAAAAATAGAGCTACTTATGTGTCATATATAGCTTATATATTTTGACAAAAGATACCATAATCCTTGTTCACATTTCCTTATAATTTTTAAACACTTTTAAAGGTTTGCTTCATATTCTATTGAGGAGGTGTATTATAATTGTACATTTCCCCTAATGTTGTAATTTCCCTTAATATATCAATATTATAAGTATCCTGTGAAGAACATCTGAGAGCATATTATTTTTTAACATTTTGGATTAATTCTCTTAGGATAAATACCTAGAAGTAGAACAAAATCACAATATTTGTGACTATTTGTATGTTTTCACAGAATATTTTAAAAACAAAAATAGCATCCTTTCTTTGAGTGAGATTTTAGTAGTTAAATCTTGAGCAAATGCATTTAAAAATGTAGGAAGTAGGCGCCTGGGTGGCTCAGTGGGTTAAGGCTCTGCCTTTGGCTCAGGTCATGATCTTAAGGGATCTGGGATTGAGCCCTGCATTGGGCTCTCTGCTCAGTGGGGAGCCTGCTTCCCTCTTTCTCTCTGCTGCCTCTTTGTCTACTTGTGCTCTCTCTCTCTGTCAAATAAATAAATAAAAACTTAAAAAAAACATGTAGGAATTAATATACTATTAAGTATTTTATAATAGCAAACTGAGAAAAATGTTAACAAACTCCTAAAATACACCGGGTGTGTTTACTGAATAATTTAACTTTGGCTCTCTCTTTCTATTTTTGTTTTGGCTGGCCAGAGCATAGCCCAGGTATTTACACATTTTATTCACTGAAGTAGAGACCCTAGAGCTGCCCCATTCCCTGCCTACCTCCCACTGCCTACCCTCTGCCACCCCAGCTGCCACTGCAGGGCCAGGCCTTCCCAGAAACCTCTGCCTTGGCTGCCTGGTTACACCCGGCTCTCCCTCAGTTGCCCCAACTGCCCTTCAGGGGCCCACAGCTGGGATTCAGATCTCTTGATTTCTGCGGTGATAGTCTAGCCTCTAGATCCCTGTGGCCCGAACGTGTCTCTGCTCCCGTCTGACCAGCACAGGACTCAGAGGTGTAAAGACCACGTTGCACCCATCTAGCAAGGCTGGTTTCTCCTTCATGGGGAAGGAGATCACAGGTATCATTTCCTGTTAGTTGCACCTCAAGCGTCTGCCGCATAGATTTAATAAAGTCCTATTGTAGCTCTTTCTCCAGTTTTCCCTGTACCTTCTTCTGGGTTAGCTCGGCTGTGGTGGGGGCAAAGGTCTGCAAGGGGCAGCAGGGGAGGAATGCTGGATCTTACACAGGAAGTGGTTACCCATGCTCCTGTTTCTGGCCAGGCATCCTCACTTCACTATTCTGGCTCAATGTATTTTTAAAGAATACAACAAATCATTTATAATTTTGAAAAATCCAAGGACATTTTTGGAGGCAAAAGACCTAAAGCAGTAATGGCTACAATAGATTGGTGAATATAAATCAATAGGTGTGCATTATTAAATGCACAGGGGGAGCATGGCAAGCTTCATTTTGTTACATATGAAAGGCTTGTGGAAATTTCTCTTTATTATTCTCTAGCTACTTAAAATCTTGAAATGCTAAAATAGATTAGTCATCTTTACGGGATTGGGTGAGATATTTTAATATTGTTACTTCTTTCCTTTTGATGACATTTTCTAGGGATGTCACAAATTTCTGTGCCATTTAAGGAAGTTTATCTTGCTTGTTGATATACCAACATTCATGGGCTTTCTGGAAAAGCAAATGAAATATGAGCAGTAATTGATTAAAATACTGTATTTTAAAGAAGAATGTATATAATTTTGATCCCATTGTGTCATTTATCTTATCTGCTTTTATAAAACCACCTCCAAAAATATTTTAAATTTCTGTGTCTCCACCATTTTGTTTGAAATCAAGACAGTTTTCTTTAGAATTAACATGAGAAATATTTGAAGTGAAATATGTTGTTATTGTGGTATTTGATATCATAATTGATTCATGTAACAGTAATAGATTAACAGTGGTCTCTAAAATCTCTGTGAGTTTTAAAAACCTGGCACCACATTTTTTTTTTTTTTCTAACCAAAGATGTCAGTTTGAAAGGATGTTGTAGTGGTATTTTGTCAAAATTATGTATCTCATAACTTTGGAAAAGTATTTTCCAAAAGTTTAACCAGCAGACAGTCGGGCAACCTTGAAAATGAGCCTTGCTGATCTCCAACTGTGGGGATCGTAATTGGCCAACGGCCTCAGGCGCTGCCCTCTGAGAACCATTTCTGTGTTTGCCCTGTTCGCCAGTGACTGAATGTGACAGGGATATTAAGGCAGGCTTGTTACTGAAAACATGGAAGCACCTCTCATGGCCTACTTTGGTTCAAGACTTCTAAACTTTCTGCCAAACTTTCATTAGATTGCATGGCACTCTGGGATGCTTCCTTCCATTCAAACTTTCCTCCCGCATTTCCTCACCTCCGGTCAGACTTGCATCATGGTCTGAGTTCTTACAGCTCCTTCCATTTTCTCTTACCAGGCGTTTTATCTGATAGCACTCTTCCACTCTTGATCTCATCTTTCTCTGGCTCCTCAGAGGGTCCAGCCTAGGACATTACTATAGAAAAAATCTGAATTAACCATAACCAAATCATAACCAATTATAACTTCTATTTATTTACTAAAATTGAATAAAATAAATGAGAGTCTAGCCTTAGTGTTAAATCTATATTTGAACATATAAAGTGCATGATCCTAAGGCTTGCCTGTAGTCTCAGCATGACAGATTACTGCATCAAACATTATCTACCAATCAGATATCTTGTGCTGGGGAGCCTGGATGACTTGGTTGGGCGGTCAGCTCTTGATTTTATGATTGTGAAATCTCGGGTCATCTCAGGTTATAATTTTGGGGTTGTGAGATGGAGCCCTGCATCAGGCTCAGTGCCCAGTTGGGGAGTCTGCTTGAGAATTCTCTCTTTCCCTTTCCCTCTGCCTCTTCCCCTGCTCCCTCTCTATTTCTCTCAAATAAATAAGTGTATCTTAAAAAAATAGATGAGTTGTGCTTCTGATTAAAAGTGCACACCGAGGGCGTGCTCAGTCAGTTAAGTGACTGCTTTCTGCTTGGGTTACAATCTCAGGGTCCTGGGGTGGAAGCCCACATTAGGCTCCATCCCCCCTGTTCATGCTTGCTCTCTCTCTCTCTCTCTCTCTCAAATAAATAAACAAATAATCTTTTAAAAAAGAATAATATTAAAAATAAATAAACAAAAGTGCACACTGAATGTTAGGATCAGCACAGGGGATTAAAATAAAGTAATATTTTTGAAGGGCCAAAAATTAACAAAGCCAATGAGTATTTGAAAAATATATATTTTTTCTCTTCTGAGAGCAGAGTATGAGCAGGTAAATATATTTAAATATTTTAATAAAATAATTATTACAGTGATATCTTATCATTAAAACATAAGGGGGATGCATACAACGGGATATTACAAGCTATTATGGAGATAATATCGGTTATCACAAAGGGGCTATTCTTTCTAATGTAGCAATGCTGCAACTCAGTCAGCAGGATTTTAGTATTGAGTTCTTTTTCTAATCATGATGGTTTGCCCTGAACCATTTGTATCTTCCTACATGGTTCTCTTTATAGTCAGCAATATTGGTTTATAAGATAGCTGAATGGGATTTGGGTGCGATTTATGGTCATGGACCTTTTTTGTTCATACTTCTGTCTTGCTCAATAAGTGCTCACACTGTGACTTCATTGTCATTAACACTGTGCTGTAAGTAGCTAATTAAAAAGCTCACACAAAAGAACTACAATATAAAGACCAATAATATTTGTCTGGAAAGTGGGTTGCTTTATGGATTCATTGTTCTTTTCCTCTAGGATTTGGAGGGGAGAAGTCCTTTTGACCCACCCATCAAAATTTTCTTCCATTTGCTTATGGGTTATGCAAGACCTTCAGAAAGGGTAAGTTCAAGGTGATTATAAAATTAAATTTTAAAAGATGTTTTTAAAAGAGCAAAGAACAGTTTTTGAGTATATGGATTATGTAAATTTGTAGTTTTATAAAGATTAATCCAACTGTCAGGTTTTCATTGGAAGGTATAATACAAATTTAGTTTGAATTTTAAGCAGTTTGTGGAAATAAACTTTAAAAGCAATGTATGCTTTTACTTTGGAAACTAACTTACTATTTATTATTTTCTTCCTAGAATTACTACTAATATTAATTACAAAGAAATATCTGATATTTTCCTATTAATATATAATAGAAAAGTCAAAGGGGGAGGTCCATTAACCTATGAGTGCCACAAAGATCGTTTTTAAAGATCTTTTGTACTAAAAATAAGGGAGAGTGATTTACAGTTCTAGGGACAATTCTGAAAATAAAAGTAAATTAAGCATTACAAGCATGATTTTTAGCACTTCTGTTAAAGCTCTTTTCAACTTTCCAGTTAATACCTGCCTCATTTTTGTTTCTTCTAATCATCATGTATCTCCCTTCCTCTGGTCCCCAGCATTCAGGACTCACAGCGGGCTGGGAGGTGCCTCTCAAGCATCAGGGTGGCTGGTTATGAGCCCCGGTGCTCTCTCTGCCTGCACTGCCAGATGCTTAATTGGCTCAGCTAGAATAACTCAAGGCGAACTCTTCCAGAATGGAGATTCATGTTACATTAGCCTCAGTGACACCTTTTAATGCTTATGATATTTTTCTCCCTCTATCACAGAAGGGCTCAGGGATTTGCAGGATTGTGCAAAGAACTCAATTCTAACTATGTACATAAAACTTTTTCTTTAAAAAGACAGTGTAAAACATTTAAAAGCACTGCTTGTTTCACTTTGTATTTGCAAATTAATTTCTTCTGAAATATATATCGTGTGTTCCTAAGATAAATCATACCTGGTCATGTTGTATTATCCGCTTTATAAATTGTTGAATCAGATTGGTAAAATTGTGTTTAGATATTGTACATTTATGTTAATGAAGAATATTTTCTATAGTTACTTTTTCATATATCATATGATTGATCCTTGGACAATATGAGTGTGAATACGTGGATCCACTTATATGTGGATTTTTTCCGGTATAGTATCATAAATGTGTTTAAAGTGCATTTCCATTATGATATAAATATTATATACCAGAGAAATGACTGAGTTGAAGAGACATGTAAAAAGGGAATGCAGTTTTATATAACCAGTCCTCTAATACTTAAGATGAATGATTTAATCTCACAGTCTCCAATGGAATTTTTTTAAAATCACTTTTTCTTTTTGCTGTTCTTTCTTGTATCTCAGAAAAGTGATAGAAAAACATAATTTTTGTGGGTATTCCTTTTATGTTTTTCTGTGGTATCTACTCACACTTTTTTACATGCGTGCATGGATGGTAATTTTTTTTGGCTGCTTTGCATATGCCAAAATTTCTTTGTATCTTTCTCTGTATGTCTTCTTTTATAACTGTTAGTTTCTATTAATATTCTTTCAAAATGTGGAGAGGAAATTATTTCCTAGTGTTCTAGAACTCACTGAGGCTAAAGAGAAATCTGATATTCATTTCATTTTAAGATACCAGATTTTCCACTCTGGAAGCTTTCTTGATTTTTCTCTTTATTTTCAGAATCTAGACCATTTATAGGCATAGACAATTTTAATAATTTATTATGCTTGTATGTGGTAGGCTCTTTAAATCAAAATATACATGTAACTATATTTTTAACTCAAAATTTTTAAGTTAAAAATGATAGTGTCTCTAATTTAATTATCTTCTACTTTCTGTTGCCTCTGATGTTTGCTTCTGGAAGTCTTATTCCTATATATTTGAACTTTGGAATCTACCCTCTGTGTTTCTGAACTTTGCTGTTTTTCTTTTGTCTTTTTGGCAAATTGTTTAATTGTTCTATGCTTCAGTTTTCTCATCTGTAAAATGGGGGTAATAATACGTTGTTGGATTATTTGGTAATGTCAATTATTTGGTAATGGCATTATATAATTTATTAGTTAATATTAATAGTCAATTATTTGGTAATGGTAATGTCCTTAGAACAGTGTCTGGCACATAATAGGAGCAAAGTTATGTTTTCTGTGGTATATAGTAGTCTACAAATAACTCTTCTGTTTTGGAGATTTTTTTGATTTTTATGTCTTGGCTACTGACTTGGACTTGAGAGCTGTTCTTTCTAATCACATTACTCATTGAATTTTTATTTCAACAATCACCTTTTTGAAATGCCAAGTCTTTTATTGTCTGATTGCTATTTTTTTGGTGGCACCTTCTTTTTTTTTTCTGACATAACTTTGTGATTCCTTTAATCTCTGTGGATCCCATACACACACAAAGATATATTAAATTAGTTTATAATTATTGTAATTCCTGGTTTAGATGACTATAATTTACTTTAATAATAAGAGTAATTATAATAACTTCCAAATACATTACCCTGCTTTCAATTTCCAAATGCTTTAACTTAGCTTCTTTATTTTCTTTTCCTGACTTCTTTTAGATTGATTTATCTTATTCCCCACTTTTCCCTGCTATTGGTGTGAACTGATAGATTCTAAATCAAGTCTTTTCATTATTAAGGTGGAATTTTAACATGCATACTTGATATAAATGTCTAAAGTTAATTAATGCCTATATCTTTTGTCCAAAGAGAATTAGGACCTTACAACAATTAAACTCTGAATAACCAATTTAAACTTAAATGTTCTTCTTATCAGAATTTATTTCCAGTTATTTTTTAATTACTCACATGTTCACTAATTTCTTTGCTTCCTGTTGTTTCTTGCCAATACTCAGTTCTTTGGAGTTAATTTCCTTCTCAAAGTATGTTGTTGAGCAGTTCTTTCACTGGGAAGATTTTGCTAAATTCAGTCTTTGAAGTTCTAAAAATGTGCCATTTTGAAGAGATCGTTTGTGGCCTTTCCTTACAGTTCATCTATTTTTAGAGATAATTTGTCCGTCCCTTTTGGTTAATTTTAAGGTTTTTCTTCCCTTTGATGTCCTGAGTTTATCAACAATAGGCCAAGATGTGAGTTTCTTTTTATTTATTTTTATTTATTTATTTATTTTTCTTTCTACCTCTCATTTTAGAATTCATATCTTCATCAGTTTTGAAAAATTCTCAACCATGATCTTATTGTCTCTCCTCATTTTCACTGTACTCTCTTCTTGAAACTCTTCTCGGATATGTGCTGGATCTTCACATTTTACCTTCCATGTCTTATAATTTCTCTTTACTCTTCTCCAATCTTGTATACCCTTGTGCTATAATCTGATGTTTTCCTCAAGTCTGTCATTTAGTTTACTAATTATCTTTTTAACAGTGTCTAGTGTGTTTAGTCTATCCATTTTGGTTTATATTTCAGTGACTTTATCTTCCTTTTCTACCTGATATATTTGGTTCACTTTAAATATGTTTATTTCTTTTTATAGTGCTTTCTATATCTTTTGTAGTTTCTCCCTTCTTATTTCATTTAAATTATTTTAAGTATAATTATCTTATGATCTATTTATGAGCATTTTATCATCTTAAGTGGTTGAGATACAGATTTTTTTGTTTGTTGTATCTTCTGACTCTTACTTATGCTTGATCATTTTTACATGTGTTCTGTAATTTTTGATCGTGAGTTCATCTTCAATGGATTGTGGTTTTTCTGTGACAGTTCTTGGGTCCTGTTTGTGGGAGGGGTGACACAGAGCAGTTATAGGTTTGTTTCTTCCAGATATTAGATGTAGTGAAACCAGACTGGGAACAGTTTATTTTTTTGGCATGGAGAGTCTTTTATCAAATAGATTAAAAATTCCGACTCTGAATTCCCATATGGCTCTGATATGTTTTCTTTGCTAACCTTAAGTTCTGGGCAAAGATAAATTTCCTTGTCATATACATGAATTATTGAACAATATTTTTCTAATCTCTCTTTGACCGAGAAAACAGACTGGTTTTATATAAATCTCTGAGTTTCAATTACTACACACTTATGCACCAAATGTCTTTTCTTCTATTCCACCATGGGAATTAGGACCCAAATGCCTTGTTTGAATTTACTTGTGTTATAAGCCCCTAGATCTACAACACTGTATTTAATGTCTTTGCTTTTCAATTCCCATTTTTGTTTCTTAGGAATTTTCCTCTCTTTTCCTCCAAGTTCAAATTTGTATTAATTTCTTTTGTTGTTTTTCTATTTTATATCATTGTTAGTTACTTTAGCTTCATATTCACAGTGCCTACCAATTCACCAACAGAAATTCTAATGTATGTATTTTAAAGTTTATTCTTTTTCTTAAATTATCTCTGTTTTCTCTGATGGGATTTTTTTTTCTGTTATTAATTTTCCTTAAGTGACTGGAATCTTTGTTTTTTGTTCATATTTTTGAATCAAGATTTAGTTGATTATTGTAGGCATTTGGTGTGTGTTTCTTCTGAAGCTGTATGGTTGTACAGTTCTCTTTTCCTGACTCTTAAATGAGAAGGCTAGTTCTAGACTCTACAATATCCTCAAGACTTGGAACTTTTATCATTCCTAAATTAAAGGGAGCTTTATCTCAGGGTGGAGTGTTTTAGTGTATTTCACCACTGGATGGAGCTGCCTTCTCTTTCTATTAATTTCCTTAGTGACCAGTGTGATGGTTCATTGCTATCTTTGGTTTTGCTCTGCTTCTCTTGCAGGCTCCAACAATCTGTTGACTCCTTTCCCATTTGGGGGAACAAAATCAAGTTTAATCCATGAGGGCTAAAAACCCGGCTTTATAGACTCTATCTATGAAGAGCCTGGGAAAGAGGAAAAGCTGTCTAAATGACTGACTTGTGTCAAAAGCTACTATCTATTTAATTGTCATCACCATTGATTCTTTCTCTTTGTAGTGGCTGACACTGAGCCTTTCTTTAGAAAGGGCCTTTCTTTTTGGTGTTTGTATTAATTTCTTTTGTTGTTTTTCTATTTTATATCATTGTTAGTTACTTTAGCTTTTCTGGTCCTTTGGTAGTCCTCCTTCTAGTTTACCAGCCCTCTTATGGTTCCATTCCTTTAAAAACACTTTTTGTTTCTTTTCAGGAAGACCTCCTTAAAGACTAAAGGTAAATGAATATATTCAGTCTGCCATCCCAAACTAGAAGGAAGCCCTTACCAATATTTTAGAAGCCAAACATTTAAATAAAAGAAACAAATGCTTTTAAAATTTTTATAGTTTAAGTAGGACATATAAATATGAAAGTACACAAATATATGTGGTTAGATGAAGAAACAGAGTCCCAGGGCTCCTGGGTGCCTCAGTCAGTTAAGCGTCTGACTCTTGGCCTCGGTTCAGGTTGTAGTCTCATGGGCTGTGATCTCATGGGTGGTGAGATCCAGCCCTGTGTCTGGCTCTGCATTGAATGGCGATTCTGCTTGAGGATTCTCTCCCTCTGCCCTTCCCCCCATGTTCTCTCTGTCCCCCTGCCAAATAAATAAATAAATCTTTATTAAAGAAAAAAAAAAAAAGAAATAGAAACAGAATCCAGCCAGAATCCCAACCACATGTGGCTTTTGATCACTTAAAATGTGGCTAATACAACTAAGGAACACAATTTAAAATTTTACTTGATTTTAATTATTTTAAAAATAATACCCACATGTGGCTAGTGGGAACTATATTGGACATCTCAAGCCTAGATGATACAGGGTCTTGCAGTTCATATTACAAGTTTTGTCCTATCCTAAGAGCAGGAGGAAGTTTTTCACAAGGGAAAGACATAAGATATTATCTTCAAAAAAGATAAGACCGGCTGCAAGTGGAGAAGGGCCTCTCTCAGCTATCTCCTGGCCATTTTCAGTTTTGTGTTTTGTTTTTTTTCTCCAGGGAGTAAAGGATCACTTTGCATGTTCTTCGTCAGTTTTTTGGTTTACTGAAATGAGGATTGAACACAGTTGCAGGAGTCACAGGACATTTTTTCCCTGTTGCCACTGATCACACTTACATGTGCAATCTCAGACTGTTTCCTAAGGAGACTATTTTGTTTTTTATAATGTGTTGTCTGTATACTGGTCACTGTCACCAGAATGAGTCTAAGCATGTCTTTCAGGTAGCCCGGAAGTTGTAGTAGTTTCAGCTTTCCAGCATATAAATTTGAGAAATCTAGAGATGTACAAATGTTTCATATAGAGGAATATGATGAGTAATAATACAACAGAATTTTAAATTTTCTCTTAAATACAAAACTGCAAGCATCATGATTCTGTGTATGTAGTTGTAGTTGTGTATGTAGTTCAGATTTCATTTCCAAATATTTAGTTGATCCTATTATCTGGACATTTTTTCAAGCTTTTGTAATCTAACCTAGGCCCTCTTAACTAGTTGAACCATTAACTGTATATAGGTCCTTTTATTGTTCCATCAATGACTTATTAATAGTTTTTAGGTTCATGAATGATTATTTATGTATAGATTGACTAAGCATTTTTCTTTCTCTAAAGTAATTATCTACTCTGGGGTTCTCCTTCTCTGCTGCTCATTTGTCTTTTATCCTGGAAGCATGATGAATTCATGGATTTATTAGTTCTATGTAGCAGAAGTGAAGGGCATAAAGCAAAAGGGAAGAGCAGCAGAAATTTGCAGTAGAGAAGATTGTAAAGGCATATCAGTGCTAGAGCATTATTTAGCTGAAAGCTGTAGGACAGCACCAAAGGATTTAAACATTGGGAATGATGCAGTATCCCAAGTGTTATCTATTCTATAGAGAGAAGATGGAGTCAAAAAAATTGCAGCTCCCATCATATTTCCCCGTAGTTCAAAAATTTTGAATGCTTCCTCATAGCCTTCTCAATCAAGATCAGACTGCTTTAAGATTTCTAGGTTCCTAAAAGAACAAATAGCTGCAATTAATATAAAAATGTTTTAACATACTGAGTTATGATTAAAAAGTAAAATAAGCAGGTACCATTTCAAGTTAGTAAAACAGACTAAGAATTAGATCATTATGGACATGGGACTTTATTAGGGAGATGGAAATTGAATTATACTTTAGCAAATACATGTATTTATATGCAGATGCTTAGCTGATTATACGTTGAACAAAGATTGATGTGACTGGGCAGGAGGATATTTCAGGACAAAAGAATTACACAGACGCAGAGTGGGTCTGAGCAGTACATGTGAGGAACTGTGAAGAGATCTGACCTAACTACACAGAATTGAACAGATCACTATCTAGAGAGAGACTGAACTGGAAAAGAGAAGATCATTTGACAAAGCCCTTGCACTGAACTAGTGCAGATTCTTGAACAGAAATAGCACTTACAGGAAATTTTATTTTGAAACTTGGTAAGGTTCAAGAAAGACCTAAGGGGAGAAATTCTGAAGAACAAGAAATGTTAACACCCATTAGTCAGCGGTATTCTAACAAATGCACACTAAGCTGAAACATTGACTTTGTTTATCAGAACGTAGAGTCCTGAGGAAATGAGAAGCAGGAAGATTTGGATGAACTGGGGAATGAAAGCTGCAGGAAAGGCAGTGCTGATGGAAAAGTTGATTCCTGACTTGAGTGAGTACTGAGCAGTGGAGACTTCTGTGGAAATTCTTAAGGTGGAAATGAAAACATGTACAGAACCTAGCCACAGTTATGATTAGAACCTTGCCTAGCACTGCTCAACAATGTAAATTGCGAGTCCTATTTATTTTCTCAGCATGTTAGTATTCCCCTGCATCTGTCTGCTTTAAAGTCTTCTCTAAAGTCATAAAATAATAAAGTTCAACATTTTCAAAATAAACCCCCAACTTTATAGTTTTACTATATTTACCTGTGCAGTCACACGTGGTGTTAATAATTCCACATAGACTTGTAAGAGGCTTATCCTTCATCATATGGAAAAGTCTGTGATTAGTAGTATTTCTCTCAGCCGCTAATGTAAAAAGGATCCAAACCTATTCAGAAAATAAGTAAGTAATTGTTAATAGAAATAAAGGGAACACTATTTATAATGACAGAAAATACATCTTATGAAGAAAAACAATAGGGATCCAAACATAATGAGACATTCTACTCTATGGAAGGTAGCCTACATTTTTCAAGGGCTTTTATTCAAAGTCTAGGGTTACTGTTTCTTTTTTTCCTCCTCCCTCTTTCCCTTTCCCTACAGTCCTTTTTTCTTTCTTCCAAGCTGAAAGAACTGATAGTTTTCATCAATGTGAACTGGTTTATCTTCGCTTAGAAGAATGAAGAAAAAATTCTAAAGTAGCCTTAAAATTACTCATAAAATACAAAGTGATTGAATAGAAATCTTTGGAGGACATTATTCACTCATAAGTCTTGATAATTTGATGCTTTTTGTGTGTATGATTTGTGTGCAAGTTATGTTAATTATACATCATGTTTAGAAAAATACTTTTTTGCTGAGCAGTGTAAATGTCAGTCTCATTAGCCATCATTATTACCTGCCAGCAAGAAGATGCTTTCAATGAATGATAATTTCCTTTAATGGTTCTGTGGATGCATGCAAGTGTAAATTTGTTTTTAATGTTATCTTATTTTCAGTGTTTATAAACTTTTTTCTTCTTTACAAACTGTTTTCAAACCAACTTCTACACTTGAAAAAGAAAAAAAAAGGATTGATATTAAACCAATAGTTTGAACTAGTTCAGAATGATTCTTGGACAAAAGAAAGAGCAGACTCATGGAAAACCCATTCTTTTAAGAACCAGATGCCAATAATGGTAACAAGGTAATTTTAAAGGGGAGAATGGGGGAGGTACCATCTCTGATGTAATATTGATAATCTAAAATGTCTAATCTTTAACATGACCAAGATAAGTGACTCCATCTTTGCTCCTCTTACAACTGGATAGTGCCTATTAGGTCTAGATATTAGTGGGATTTTAATAAAATATGCTCTTTAAAAGAAATCATGTAAATATATTTATATTCCTTCAGTCCTCTAGTATCATCACTATGAAAGATTTTATGCTTTTCAAATAATTTTCATACCCATTGTCTTTTTCTTTTGACTTCTACAATAACATGCTATGGTATGATCAGAGAATTCTAGAGATTGTCTACCCCAAGTTCATATTTTATGGCTACACTGACACCCAAAGAAGGAAAATGATTTACTTGTATGCTGCACATTTGATATGGGACATGGGAAGCTCTTGATACATATTTGCTAACTCATATTATTACTCTCCTTATATGAACAAAACCCAAAGGCACAGAGAAGGAGGTGACATAAATGAGATAACATAAATTGATGGTAAAAGTGGGGCTGGAAACTTGAATCATTGCTTACTTCCCTTTCCTACTCTATTTATGGACCTGTAATACAACTGAAAATCTAGATTCAAAAGAACATGTTTAAAGTTGGAACTTATAATGAGCTATTGAACAAGAGCCAGGGGTCGAATAACAACAGAATATTAAACAGTTTTCACTGAGCACCCCCAGAAAAGAATAGAAATGATTTAGGAATTATTCTGTAAGGGCACCATTCCCTGGTCCACACACCATAATCCAACTGTAATTGCTGATGGGATCTACTAAGTTCAGGTTTATCTCTTTAAAAAAGTGAGAAAGTTCTTAGGGCTTTATTAATATGGCAAAAAGCTTTCCTTAAGAATGACTGAAACCACAGGGCACCTGGGTGGCTTAGGTGGTTAAGCAGCTGATTCTCGAGCCATCAGCTCAGATCATGGTCTCTGGGTCCTAGGATCCAGCCCCGCATAAGCCTTCTGCACTCAGTGGGGAGTCTGCTTGAAGATTCTTTCTCACCTATTCCTCTGCCCCTCCCTCTGCCCCTGCTCTCTCTCTCTCTTTCTCTCTCTCATAAATAAATCAGTATATCTTTAAAGAAAAAAAGAATAACCGAAACCACAATATAGAATGGATGATAAAATGTTCACTAAACACATTAAATGTTATGCTACAAAATTCAAATAATATACAGAAATGAATTCAGTGGGATTTAGGTTAAATTTTCAGGCTCTCTTCATTTATATACAGGTAAAGTACTTAGCCTGATATATTTAAGGAAATTATTCCTCTCCCAGCTTAATTTGCAAACATTTTTGTATTTATCATCTCATTCTGCATTCTTTATAGACTTCTTGGTCATATTTATCTGTAATACATTGGTCATTTCCCTGTGTAAGGGTTGATAAAGTGTACGTTGCTGGCTATTCTCAGCTTGCTGGCAATTTTACTTGTCTTTTCTTTTCTTTCTTTCTTTCTTTCTTTCTTTTTTTTTTTTTTTTGGCAATTTTTCAAAGACCAGAATTCAAATACAAAATGTGAAGCAATAGTAGGGGATGACAGAGGTTGTGGTTTAGCCTGCTGAATTATTTTCCTTTTGCCTTTTGGTATTTGTGCCTTCAACCCTCCCATTTAGAAATTGCCTACCTCCCCCATCCCTATGTAGTATGACTGAGATTATCAACCATGGCATCTTGACCCGCATCTTCCTGACCAGACTAGATGTGTGAGTTGAATCTAGGCACACAAACCATTCATCCTGCACACCAAGGGTTCAGAAATGAGCTGATGAGCATAAGCTGGAACAAAGAGAGCTCTGACTGAGACTTTTTAGCTAGGAGGAACCTGTCTGGCTTGTCTTTAAGGTTATGACACAAGAAAGTGTGCACTTGAACCTTCTTGCAGCTAGCTTCTTAAAACTCAGGCTTCCACTAATCCTTTAAGGAGACTTTGTATACATATGAACAAAGTATCCTTTCTCTTAGACAAACTTTTAATGATCAGCCTATTATTTATTCCTCAATAATAGCAATAAATGTAATGTCATTTGGTTTGGGCAGATTAAATGAAATTATTGAGCATGAAATAAGAGAAAATACAAATATTTCATCACAATAAATAGGCACCCAGAGTTACTGTGATAAAATAAATCAAGAACGGTTACCAATTGCTCTTTTGGAATAAAATTCTATTTGATGTTTATTGGTTCCAATATCTTGTTTTTTCTTGAGACGTTGCAGACATTAAGTAATTTTTAATATATTTTAACTTGAAAATGCTATATTCTCCACTGGTGACTGGTTTGAGAAAATTTTTTTTTAATTTAATTTAATTTTTTCAGTGTTCCAAAATTCATTGTTTATGCACCACAACCAGTGCTCCATGCAGTACGTGCCCTCCCTCCTTAATACCCACCACGAGGCTCACTCCATCCCCCTCTCCTCTCCTCTCCTAAACCCTCAGTTTGTTTCTCAGAGTCCACAGTCTTTCAGTGGTTTGTCTCCCCCTCTGATTCTTTTAATGTCACAGTCTGTACTGGGTCATTATTTGATTTCAAGGGAAAAAGTTGACATAGATGTAATAGTTAAAGCCAAGATTTTTTCAGTATCATAAATCTTCCTTTTCATGGTAATACTTCTATATCCAAAATAGAAAATGTAAGTTGATTTTGGAAATTTAATTTTGGAATATAGACCCACTTGATCAGGGAATTTGCAGCCAAAATCTGTTCTTTTACTCTTTCCACTAGTATTATTTATGTTACATTGATACATATTGGTATCAATGTCAGGGATTGCAATTTGTTTATTGACAATTTTTAGACAATATTACTGCTTTATTTCTCTTCAAAAAGATACTAATCCTTTTGACAGTTCCAAGAAAATCAAGTACATTGATTTTTGATGCTTGCATAATTTTGCTCATAACATTAAATTTACTTCAAATACCATAACTGATTAATCCTGAACATTTAAAAAAGGAAATATTTGAAACGGGAAGTTTGGTTTGTTCCAGAAAATTTTTATTAATATTATCAATAGTTTCTAAGAGTAAAGCATCCTACTCTCAGCTGAGTTTTTGGTGACATGATTGCATCAGTTTGGCCATCTCATAGCTTAGTCAGCAAAAATCTCAAGGTGCGTTTGCACTCCAAAGTTTGATTGTAGCTGAAAAATGGTCGTATTGATCTTGGGTAATATAAACCTGATGATATCAAGAAAGAACTTAACCTGAATTTTTCATTATCAAATTTACATAATGTACATTGTAAGTAATATACAATACCTAATTCTTTTTCTGAGCTTTTTTTTTTTCAATCTATTATGTTTTCCACATACACTTGTGACACTGCTTTAAGCTTAGCCTTTGAGATTAGTTTTATCTAGATCCAGTTTTTAAAAATAGGTCACTAACCTGTGTATAATTCTTTTGGAGCCATGTGTTCTTGGACCAAATACTTCTATTTTGGAAATAATTTGTAAATAACTTTTTAAAAAATGCTGCATGGCTTACAGGAAAATTTGATCTATAATAATTGAAATACTAACATTAGTATATAATAATTGAGAAACATTGTATCATCCAAGGTAATATCATTCATTGCATCTACTATAATTTTAACAATTTGATTTTGTATTTCATTCCCTAAATGGCATATATATTATAAATTATATATGCATGATATATAATGTATATATTATTATCAGATATTGCTATGGTTTCTGGCAAATGAAAAAAAATCCCATTACTAGGTTCATAAATTCTCTTGGATGATTCTCTGAACACATGATTATCTTGTCAAAAAATGGTATCACTTAGGAGTTCAATGACAGTATACAGTTTCCCCCATTTAAAAAAAAATTTATTTATCTGACAGAGCAAGACAGGACAAGCAGGGGGAGCAGCAGAGAGAGAGAGGGAAAAGCAGGCTCCCCATTGAGCAGGGAGCCTGATGTGGGGCTCAATACCAAGACCCTGGGATCATGACCTGAGCCAAAGGCAGACGCTTAACTGACTGAGCCACCCAGATGCCCTCCCCCATTTTTATATTGTTTCTTTCTGCAGCATTATTTTTTAAAAGATTTATTTATTTATTTTTGGGTGGGGAGGGGAAAAGGGAGAGGAAGACTGAGAACCTTGAGCAGACTTCCCATTGAGCATGGAGCCCCATGCAGGGTTGGATCTCACAACCTGAAGATCATGGCCTGAACAAGAAATCAAGAATCTGATGCCTAACTGACTGAGCCACCAAGATGCTTCTCTTGCTGCAGCATTATTAATAACATTTTTCAAATCAGATATCACTCTTTAACACTGTGCACGTTAGTATGGGCCTATATTTCCATTTCTTCATATTTACTAATATCTCTAATAGGTGATGCCCACTCACAATTGCACCCTTTTTTTTTTTTTTTAAGATTTTATTTATTTATTTGACAGAGAGATCACAAGTAGGCAGAGAAGCAAGCAGAGAGATAGGAGGAAGCAGAGAGAGAGGAGGAAGCAAGCTCCCTGCTGAGCAGAGAGCCCAATGCGGGTCTGGATCCCAGGACCCTGGGATCATGACCTGAGCCGAAGGCAGAGGCTTAACCCACTGAGTCACCCAGGTACCCCAATTGCACCCTTCTTATTCTTCAAACTATCGTTTCTTTTTTTTATCCCCAGAGTATTTTTTTAACAAATGAAATACAGAATCTTTTCAGATAGAAAAAGTGACTAGAATATGGGATTACTTGTAACCACTTGATAGTTTTTGTGTGTTATAGGTTCCCCCAAACCTCCTACTTATAATGAGGTGTCATTTTTTAAACTTTAAATTTCTTACTTGATGGAGATAATTGTCAACAAAATTTTGTACTAAATTATATTCAAATTTTATGTCTATATACCTGGCTTGGCAGAAAATACATTTAGTTCAATGAAATTTTTAGTTTTTAAATTTTATTTTGTTTTGCAGTTTTTTAATCGTAAGTTTTGGCTGACATGGAAGTAGAAGTGAAATTCATAACCTCTACTCTCTGTAGAGATCATGTTTCCAGGCTACATTTTGTTCAAAGTGGTAACTATAAACATTTGTCCTTTTACTGCAAATTTTTATCTATTTTTGCCACATATATATTCACTATTCTAAACATTTTAAACTTTACTTCTCTAATGGCTTTCCATGTTCTGTTTTCTGACTCAGAAAATTTTTAAATTTATATTTTCTTCTGATATCTGGTGAAAAATAATGCTATGATTAGTATTTTGTTTAAAAATTTGTAATATTATGAAAAATTATGTGTGATAAACTATTACATTTTAGCAGTTAATTTTGTATTGATGATTTTCTGTAATAACAACATTGTTATAATCAGATTATTATATAATGATTATTATGTAATGATTATATGTATAAGTTATGTCTAAATAATACTTTGTGATTTATAATTGATAAGTTAGTATTGGTATTACATGAAGATTTGAAGTACAATGACTAATTTAAACATGTATTTAAATTGAGAACTCAGAAATTCTCTACTAGCATAGTAAACAACAGATGACAAAAGCTGCCATTTGAAACATCAACTTATCCAGTCCAATCATACCCTAATAAGAGATTTTTAAAAAATTGAGATATTTACCAATACCTCGGTCTAAAAAGCAAAAAAATCTGCACCTTGTTTAGAAGCAGAGGTTATTTTAGATGTTGTTAGATCAATAGGTTTTTTAAGTTAATTTTTTCTAAGTCAAAGTGGAATAACATACGTTTACCATATTAGAATGAGACACCGACTGCCATCTGCCCCCAAATTGTCATAATGAGTATAGAAATTGCCCATCTTTAGAGTCAATAAACCTGTAATCATGGACTTAAAGGAGTCCATGAGGTAACTCGTATCCCTTTTCCAGAATTCATGTCGGTTGAGGTAAATTTGATCTCTTTGTCAATCCTCCCTTCTTTGTGGCATGTATTTGTAGGTCTGAAAAAGATATAAATCTTGCCAGCATTAAGCATTAGAAGTTGTGCCTATGTAGTACTATTTAGGGAATATAAAGTCCATAACCTGGCAAGTTTTACTTCAATCACTGTAGCTGAAAATGTTGAAGTTTTTTGTCTGTGTTGAGGGATACTCTTTCTTTTTTCCTTTTGTCAACAAACTAGAGGGATTTGGAGTAGAGGGAAAGCCTGGTCTTTGCTTGGATGTGTGAAAGGACCAAGGTTCAAACACTGGCCCATCTGGACGTGACTGCTGGATGTCTTTCACTTGTTTTCATTTGGGGTTAAAGGTGTGAGTGCACAGATGATACACAAAAGGGCCCGGGTTGGGCAAGGGATCTACCAGGAGCAAACTCTTTGACTGTGCAGGGAGTTGCCCAGGTCAATTTTATACCAAGGTACTGATTTCTTGAATATATATTGCTCAACTGAGATGATAAAAAATATGTATATATGTTAATAAACATATAAATAGTATGTATACACTTTGAGAAATATAAAGCTAGAAGGTGTTATTTATTTCACTCGTTTATAGCGCACCAGCTAGGAAAAGAAAGGTTAGGTACCTAAACAGTGGTTCTTGTTCTCAGCTTAACATTAAAATCACCTGGGTCCACATTAAAGGTAAGGATTCTTAGGCCTTCCTTCAGATATGTGGGATCAGAAGGTCTGATGTTGTGCCCTGGAATCTGTGGATTTTTGAAACTACAGAGGTGATCTGATATCCATCCAACTACTGGATTTTCCTTTTCTTTTTCCATTCTGACTCTTCCAAATCTCTTTTGTTCTGTATCACAGAACAGGCCTGTCTCTACAGGTAGTCATTTAAAAAAACCACCAGAGGGGTGCCTGGGTGGCTCAGTGGTTAAGCATCCAACTCTTCGTTTCTGCTCAAGTCATGATCTCGGGATTGTGGGATCAAGATCGGCTTTGCCCTTGGCACTCACCTTAGTGGGGAGTCTGCTTAAAATTCCTCTCCCTCTGCTCCTCCCCACTACACACCCTCTCTACAATAATAAATAAATACATCTTTTTAAAAAATTATCAGCTATCTACCATGTACATAGCATTGTCAGCAGCATTCTAGGAAATACAAATAAGATCCAATTTTTAAAAAAGATTTTATTTATTTGTTTGACACATAGAGAGAGATTACAAGTAGGCAGAGAGACAGGCAGAGAGAAGGAGGGGAAGCAGGCTCCCTGCTGAGCAGAGAGCTTGATGCAGGGCTCCATCCCAGGACCCTGAGATCATGACCTGAGTGGAAGGCAGAGGCTTAAACCACTGAGCCACCCAGGTGCCCCAAGATCCAGTTTTTTAAAAATTGTAGTTGACATGCATTGTTACATTACTTTCAGGTGTATAACATACTGATTTGACAACTCCATATATTATGCTGTGCTCACCACAAGGGCAGCTGCCATCTGTCACCATGTAACACTAGTACAATACCAGTGACTGCATCTCCTAAGCTGTACCTGTTATCCTTGTGACTATTCATTCCATAACTGGAAGCTGGTACCTCATACTCCCCTTTACCCACTTCGCCCACCACCACACCATCTTCTTTTCTGCAACCACAAGTTTATTCTATTTATGGTATGTCTTTAGTTTTATTTTTTTGTGGATTTTTAAAATTATTATTTTTTTAAAAATTCTTCTTCTTATTTTTTTAAATTCTTCATGAAATTTATTTATTTGAGAGAAAGGGAAAGAGAGCACAAACAGGGGGAGCAGCAGACAGAGAGGGAGAAGCAGGCTCCTCCTTGAGCAGGGATCTCAGCATTGGGACTCAGTCCCAGGATTCTGGGATCATGATCTGAGCCGAAGGCAGATGCTTAACCAATTGATCCACCCTCTTTGTATTTTTTAAATCCGGTAGAGTTAAGATACACTGTTATATTCATTTTAGGTGTACAACATAGTGATTCAACACTTCCATACATCACCCAGTGCTCATCACAAGTGCCCTCTTTAGTCCCTATCACCTACTTAACCTATCCTCCTCAACTCCACTCTGGAAACCATCAGTTTGTTCTCTATAGTTAAGAGACTGTTTGTTGGTTTGCTTCCCTGTCTCTTTTTTTTTTTTTTTCTTTGTTTGTTTTGTTTCTTAAATTCTACATATGAATGAAATCATATGGTAATGTCTTTCTGTGATTTATTTCCCTTAGTGTAGTACCCTCTAGGTTCATCCATGTTGTTGCAAAGAAAATCTCATTCAAAATCCAGTTTTTGAGGAGGTTAGAATCTGGTAGGAGAGATCAAAGATAACCTGTAAATGGTAAGGCTATAGGCAAAATTGTTACACTACCTGTTCCATTCGCAAGAAACTGATGGTGCTTCTCCAGGTCATGGTTGTTTTAACCTATGCACAGTGTCATTGGTAGGGCTTCCTAGCTGGCATTCAGAGATGAAGGGCAGGTGAAGTATTATTTGCAGGCTCAGGACATTGAATATAGTAATTCTTGGTCTTATGAAAAAGATAGGAATAATTAAAAATTCCTACCCTGAGTTCATATAGAGAACTATATTTTAAGATTTAATATTTCATGGAGGTTTACTGTGCACCCTTTCCTTATTGTTGTGGATATATTATCTACATTTATGTAAAAATATAAAAGTGCTATTTTCAGAACTGATCTATAATTTATAAGGAACATAATCATAATTATAAATACTACCATATTATTATTATTTTTGTTCTACATTCATTGTGTTAGAATGATAGATTAATGCTTATGATAATTCCTTCCTTATTTCTCCACAACTGACTTATCACTTGTCTGACCCAACTTCCCTGCACACCATTGTTCTATTTTCTCTGTATCTTTCACTTCACAGAGGAATGTTAACAATGGAATATGTTATTCAGTTATTCATTTGCAGGCTTCTAAGATGCCATACTCTATAATTAATCACCATCACAAATATCCTCATATATATGCTTTATACATATGTACTCTTTCTGGGTCACTGAACTATTAAAACAGCTTATTCTAAGCATTGTTGCAAATCACAGCCTATGGTTACAAGATAGTTAGTAAAATGCATAAGATAAGGATAGATTTGCAAGGTATTTTTCAGTCTGGTGCAAACATTGGAGAACTTTTGAGGTAATATATATGCTAACAGGATCAAAATTAACCGTTTTGTATTATGTTTAGTAAATAGTAACTCTTCTTATGTATTTATAAAATAGTTTTAAAATAAAATTGGTGAAAAGGTGGGACTCTTTTTCTCCACACAGTGAAGTTTGTAGCATATAAACTCTAGATAGAAAATTTCACCTTTCACTAAGGTCAAGCAACTTACCACATATTAACCAATTAAGTGAAGTATCTTCCCTCTAACTGTATTTCTCTTGATCTGAAAATAGATGGATTTCTCAAAAGGTGGCGAGTTATAAGTAAATATATCTTCTTATACTTTAGGGAGAGTTGTATCCCCCTGGAGATGAGGACCCTCTATTCCTTTTTTCCCCATTAGTTTAATGGCACTGATCATAACATAGAATAGAGTTTATTTTCTTCCAGTTAGGATGAAAAAACTACCAGTATGATACTTGGGATTCAACCCAGCCCAAAAATGCCAACTCTAGAGCAAGGATGTAGCCAGAAATTGAAATCAGAGTAAAATAATCAGATCAGTATCAGAAACATGGGAATCAGAACTTCAGCTAGGCAAAAGTGCCAGAAAAATTGATGTTAAGAAACATAGCTTGTTTGAGGTTTGCTCATACATTTACCCATCCATCCACTCATTTGGGAAACATCTATGGATCAGTGTGCAAGGTCCTTCCCTTTAAGGGACTCAAATTGAGGGGTGTAGGAGGTATGGGGGGTGGAGGCAGACAATGTTTTTATTTGATTGGAATCCCTGTAAGAATATTAATACATAGTACTATATAAAATGGGAACCCAGGGGCTAAAGAAAGCTGCCATGAAGAAGCAAAGACTGAATGGAGCTTAAAGGATAACCAGGAATTGTTAGAACAGAATAATGAACAAAAGCATGAAGTCTGGACTACATTTCCAAGCTGGACTTAGTTCAGTTAAGATGGGAGGCCAGATGGTAGGGTGGCATGGAATGTTCATGAACATAGTGAGGGGCAGAGCTCGAAGACTGGGAAAACAGATGGAGACAGTTCAAATCCCAGGTTCACTTTTTATTAGCTACATTATCTGGAACATACCAACTTATTTGAGCCTCAGTTTCATAAATAAATATGTCATAGTAAAATAATAATGAATACTAACATCTACCTAGCAATGGTGTTGGGAGAAGTAATCTTAGAATTCTAGTATTATTGAATTGATGACTTCATCCACATAGCTAGCTAAGCAGTAATAGTTCAGAGCTCCTTTGTGTTGTTTTTGGAGTTTATTATGAGTTATTCCCTAATGTGCAAATTTTGATATTTGTTTGTCATGCAGTCAGGATTCCCATTAATAGTGTTCCCATACATTCCATAGCATTTTTGTAAAGAATTTGATCTAGGTTTCATATTCTGCAAAAGGAGGTGGGGGGTGAATTTTTATGAAATAACGAAAACCAAAACCAAAAATAGTGTATCTTGGAAGAAATGAATTGACTTTGTCACTAGAGGGATACCGCGCCAGGTTTTGAAACTTGCCCCAGCTTTCACAGAGATAAATTTTTTCTTTCCCTTGGCATCTCAGGAGAAATGATGATGTAGGAAAAGGCCCTGAGAAAATGGTACTGGAGCATTTTTCTCTTCTCTTCTCTTTTTTTTTCCCCTCCTCTCCCCTTTACTCCCCCCCCCTCCTCTTCTCTCCTTTTCCTTAACTGTGTTCTCTGTGGTGGAGAATAAACCTTAGGGGATACAGACACCAAGACAGCCTAGGTGACAACCAGTGGTTTGAATTCACTTCCCTTGAGTTTGTGGCAGTGTCATACAAAGTCTTGGAAGCATCACATGGGGCCAAGACTTCAGAGGGGTGGAAGTCCAAGGGGAATTGAGTGTCTTCTGATGGTAGCCATCTGCATTTTCTCACTGGAATTTTTAGTGACCATAGACAGTCTATGAATATGCACATATATATGCATATATGCATATATATATGCATATATATATATATATATATATATATACACACACTTTTTCTATTATATATTTTTCCACTAATTACATTTCACTATGTAATCTTGAATCATAAGCACCCGGGAAGAAGTGAGGGTGATCTATCTTCACCATTCTGGAGAAGGAGAAAGCCAAGGAGTACTAGGGAGAAATATGCCTCTCAAAAATAATATTGTATGATCTAATTACCCAAGGAACTAACTCATAGAGGGTGTGCTGACACAGTTGTTAGAATTATGTTCAGTTAATTATACTTCTTATCAAACAGAACATCAAGCTTAGAATTTGGTTAATGGCAAGGCTATTTAACTTTTTAACTCTAATCTAGCAGCTCATATATTTTACTTTATAGAGAATACTTGGAATAAAAAATAATTTTATTTAGGAAAATTAAGAATTAATATCAGCATGGAATATAATTGGTCATGAAGCTGTTTTAAAAAATAATTTCAGGCATACTATAGATACTAAATGCTTCTAACTGTATAGTTTATAAATATCAAATTCTAAACCTCTTACCAAATGCCTACTTATATTTAACAACTTGGCTATTGCCTTTCTAAAAGTCCTTTCTAGAGTGCTTGTGAATTCCATTAATATAAAGTTCAGAAGATTCAAATTATACTATGTACGGCTGAACTAGATGTTTCTAGAAAACTAGTGGAAATTCTTTAAGAGTATCTTTTTCTGATTATAAAAATGAATGCATGATAAAGAAATTTTAAATCCTCTGTAATTTCTTCACTAAGTGATAACCACTATAGACATGTTAAGCTATTTTCTTTTAGTCCTTATTCCATGAAAATTTTTTTAGGAAGTTGAAATCATTCTGTATGTACAGTTTTATATTCTGATCACATCTTTCCCCCAGAGAACATGCTTTGGTGTTTCTATACTCAATGCTTTCTACAAATGGAGCACATTTCATACTCTCATTTTAAGCACAAAATCACTCTTCTCTATATTCTTTTTTAAACTCCATAGTTACTCATCCTTTTATCATTAAAAAAATCTTTTAAGTATAATATTAATGGGTATAAGATATTTTATCACAGGGATATATCCAACTTACTCTACAAACTCGATGTTGTTAGCTATTTAGTTGTGTCCAATAAATAATTTTGTAATTACTATCTCTATTCATTATATTTTAGCCACATTTCATTGTACTTAATAAGAATCTTCAGCATAGAAGAGATAATCATACTTTAAAATAAAAATTAGGGGCACCTGGGTGACTCAGTGGCTTAAGACTCTGCCTTTGGCTCAGGTCATGATCTCAGGGTTTTGGGATCAAGCCCCGCATCAGGCCCTCTGCTCATTAGGGAGCCTGCTTCCCCCCTCTCTCTGCCTGCCTCTCTGCCTACTTGTGATCTCTGTCAAATAAATAAATAAAATCTTAAAAAAAATAAAAATTATAAACCACTAATAGTAGAAATACCAAAAGTATAAGAATTAATGTGACATGTACTTTCTTAGGACATTCATATTTTTTTCATGTCAGGAATTGAATATAGGTTTTAAATGTTTCCCACAGTAATGACTCCAGATTCAGCCCTTCAGTAACTCTCTAGGCATAGACCTTGGGTTCCCTGGTGGTGTATGCTGAGATGGAGTTTGGGGATATATTTACTAGGGATCAGTATCTCTGAAATGAAGAAGGAGAAAGCAGGATTGAGGCAAAGGGAGAACTGCAAAGCAGGCCTTATAAATCTGTTAGTCTAGCAAGGAATTTATGTTTTTTCTTTGTTCAGTCACCAGACCTATGGGATGCCTCCAAAAGGGTGATTGTGGAGGAGGCCACTCGTGCAGCTGAGGCAGACCCTGAAGGACCCTGATAATGGGCTGCTATGTTGTCCCCACACTTTCTATAGCTGGGTGGCAAATCTTGCCTACATGGGAGATATGGATGATGTTTCTGGGTTTTCCACACTGGGAAATTTATCAGTGTGCTATAAGATTGGGTTAATACTGTTTTAAAAAAATATCAAATATTGAATGTTTCTTTGATAAAAGTCTGATTAATTAATTAAATTGATATTTTATTATTAATAATTTTATTATTTTATAATTTTGTAATTGTATAATTACTTAAAACTATAGTTAAATAAAATTGATCTTTTCGTAGCATGATAAGAACACATATTTCAAGCTATAATCCAGGATCATAATTTATAAGGAAATATTAGAAACAGTTTCTATTAAAGTCAGAATGCCCACTACCATCAGAATTATATGATAGTTCTCTGGAAATTCCATCAATGCAGTGAAGACAAAGAAAGAGTAAAAGTTTTAAGTAAAGGAGAGAAAAGAAAGTATTATCATTAGTGGCATGTGATAGGGTTTTTTAAATCTAGAAAACCCAAGAAAAATAAAAATGATTAAAACAGAGGTGTCTGAGTGGTTCATTCGGTAAAGCATTTAAGTGTTTGCCTTCAGCTCAGGTCATGATCCTAGGGTCCTGGCATCCAGCCCCTCATCTGGCTCCCTGCTCAGCAGGGAGCTTGCTTCTCCCTCCCCTTCTGTCTGCTGCTCTGCCTGCTTATGTTCTGTATCTTTGTCAAGTAAATAAATAAAATTTATTTTATTTTTATTTATTTTTTTATTATTTTCTACTATTATTCAGTAGAGAAGTTGATTATAAATTAATATATAAAATTTAGTAGCTTTCCTATATATTAGGGGTTGGCATACTTTCTCTGTAAAGGAATAGACAGTAAATATTTTAGACTGTGGCCATTCAGTGTATTGCAATTCTTCAACACTGCTGTTGCAGCATGAAAGCAGCTATAGACAAGGTGAAAACATAGGACATGGCTACGTTCCAATAAACTTTATCCAAAAAACAGGCAGCAGACCTGATTTGGTTAATGTTGGTAGGTGGCTGACTTGCTATATACATTAAAAAATTTTTTTTTGAGAAATTACAATGGAAGAAGAACTCTTATTCACAACAGCAAACAAAATGAGTAAAATATTATAATCTTGATTAAAAATGTGGAGGACGGGGGCACCTGGGTGGCTCAGTGGGTTAAGCCTCTGCCTTTGGCTTGGGTCATGATCCCAGGGTTCTAGGAGGGAGCCCCGCATGGAATCGAGCCCCACATCAGGTTCTCTGCTCAGCGGGGAGCCTGCTTCCTCCTCTCTCTCTGCCTGCCTCTCTGCCTACTTGTGATCTCTCTGTCAAATAAATAAATTAAATCCTTAAAAAAAAACCGTGCAGGACATTAGAGAAGAAGGACATAAAAGAAATTTGTTATTTTTTCTAGAAACTTATTTCTTTATTTTAGAGAGAAGAGCACGGGCAGGAGGGGTGGAGGGTGAGAAAGGATCTCAATAAACTCTGTGCTGAGCACAGAGCCCCACGCAGGGCTCTGTCTCTGGACCCCGAGATCATGACCTGAGTTGAGACTCAGAATCAGTCATTTAATTGAATGTGCCAACCAAATGCACCCAAGTGTCCCTCTTAAAGAAATTTAGGCGGGGGTGCCTGGGTGGCTCAGTGGGTGAAAGCCTCTGCCTTCGGCTGGGGTCATGATCCCTGGGTCCTGGAATCGAGCCCCATGTCGGGCTCTCTGCTCAGCAGGGAGCCTGCTTCCTCCTCTCTCTCTGCCTGCTTCCCTGCCTACTTGTGATCCCTGTCTATCAAATAAATAAATAAAATCTTTTTTAAAAAAAAGAAATTTAGGTGAAGAGATAATATTTGACATTATGAGAGAAGTTAGACATTTTTTTCATATGCTCACTGACTGTAGGTATTTTTTTTCTAAATTGCTTTTTTATACCTCATTTTCAGTGTACTTGATTGATCTCTTACTGATTTATGTGAGCTCTTTATTATTTGTGGAAACCATCTCTAGGTCTGTCATTTCCTTGCAAATTGGGTTTCTCAGTATATAAAGAAATTATATATATTTTTCTGAGTTTAAGGTTTTGTGTACTTCTTAGAAATGTCAGTTCTTTATGTCACTCAGGACTGTGAAAAAAGACACCTTCTGTGAAGCTTTTCTTAATTACCTACCTAAAATTGTAGTATTTTTAATCATTATTTAGATAAGGAAACTAAAGATCAGAGAAAATAAATAACTGGCCCACGATTACAAAGCTAGTGGATGGTTGAACATGGAGCCAGGATTTAACCTCAACATTGTGACCACAAAGCCAGTATTCTCTATATTACCTTGTCCTATTCTGGCCTCACCCACCTCCCATGGATAGTGCTGGAAGAGAAACAGGTTCCTAAAAGATCCATCATGAAGGATATAGAGATTTCTGGTAGTAGATATTTCATGCTTATCAGTTTGACCAACAGTTATTTTACTTGGAGTTGTTGGAATTATATTACCATCATGTACAAAACCTTTGTTATTGACTATTTTTATGAGTATTAATGCACTTTCATTTTTAGGACCCATCATGGAAATTGACATTATTATGTATAATTATTATTATTACTTGCCTTAGGAAAGTTGATTCCTAGCTATGATTCCTAAATGGATTTAATGATGAATCCCCATAAGTATACTATTTATTATTCAGAACATTATTTCGTAGCAGAACCACGATTTTCAGTAATTAAGAGTTTCTATGAAATGGAATGAATTTTCAGATTTAGGAAAAATAAAAGGCTGATTAATGACATATTCTTGCTAAATGTCATGAAAACAAAACATATGCTTCTGTCAGTAAATCAAAATAACTGGTAGTCCAGGAAGAATGCATAATCAGAAGAGTAGGTAATATGCTAACTCATTTTTGTACCTTAGAGTTAATAGATGAATGATTAATCTTTGCTGACCATAGGAATTATATTATTTGACTTGAAAGTTTGAGGTTTAAGAGTTCTACTCAGCATGTCTCATTTGCAATAAATTCATGGTTCAAAAGTAGAAAAACTAAAATATAACATTTGATTTTAAATAAATGGTGAAGATATAAGAAAGGAGGATCAATTTGAACTTGATTCCAGGTAGATCCTCCTTTGAGAATGTTCGTAAGTTTGTGTTTTGGAGAAGAGACACACAACTTGGCACAAGTGATTGTTGTTAATGCCGTCAAATGCTGTAACTGCTATTAACTGGTTTTTCAACTTACAAAATCAACCTATAGGCAAACACCAAAGACTTTATTCTGGCACATCTGTCAAGTTATCAGACTTGACAATATAAAAGTAAAATTTAAGAAATGGAGAGAAGGATGCAGGTGATAACGTGGTCATTTACAAAGAGGGAATATAGATAACTAATAGTGGGATCAATATTAGTGATATAACTCTATTGGGAAAGGAGGGAAAAAGAGAAGGTTGTTACAGATGAACTAGATCTTCATGTAACATTGCAGAAATCAACAGATAACACTAAAGCCGATTATTCCAGAAGAACTAAGTACATGTGGCTTTTAACTGATCCCTTAATGTTCATCATCCCTTTCTACACAATAAAATAAACCTGGGTACAAGACTGCCCAGCTAAAAACTATATTTTCTTGTAGCTAGGTACAGCCAACAGTAGGCTGAGATGCAGTATTGTACAATCTCTAGATCATGTCCTTAAAATAAAGAAGCATGTCTTGCCTTCTCTTTCTTCACCTTCCCTAGGCTGGAGTGCAGTTGAAGTACAGTCTGTCAAGCCTGTAGAAAAGGGCCACATCCTCCACAGGGAGGCCAGAGTTTATATCGCTGCATTTTTTGAGTTCCATATTAGAACAGCCTGTATCCTAATTGAACGAATAATTGTTTAGAGACATGAAGACATGTAAGACTCAAAACAGAAATGATTAAAGGTTGTTTTTTGGAAAGTAGAATCAAGTGTGGGGTGGTGGTTGGATTGGAGATAAACATAACATTTCATTGTAAATATTTCTATGCTATTTAATTTTTAAGCATGTGCATGAGTTGATTTAAAAAAAAACCAGAAGTTATTCTCATTAAAGAAAAACAGAACATATACAGTGTAAAATGAAAACAGATAACATATTCTCTCACCTCTCTAGGAAAACATTTTGGTGATTTATTTCAAACTGTTTTTCTACGTGTAGTTTTTTGTTGATGTGACTGAAAGTTTACATTTGAAGTTTGGACAGAGGAAAGGAACTCCACCCAGGGACTAAAATGAAATATTTGGAGAATTAATGGATAAACTAAGAAAACTCAGTATCAAGAAAGCCAGGAGATGACAAAAGCTTCAGTAAAGAACAGGTTGGTTAATGTCTTCAAACATAGTAGAAAAATCAGTAAGTTGAGATCTGACAATAGTTTAATTGAATTTGGCCTCTTCGGTCATTGATGATCTACAAGAGGGCTATCAACAGAGTAAATGTGATAGGAAAGAGTCAAGCTAGAAACAAAGTTAGAGTATTTCAGGATAAGGAAGAAAGTCTGTGTGTCTGGAACTCAGTGAGCAAATGGAAAATAGTAGGAAAAAAGAGTTTGGAGAGGTAGGCCGGGTATCAGATCATGCAGGGTCTTGTCTATAGATTTTATTCTGCATATTAACTTAGAATATTTATTCTTGTATGTATGTATTATTTTATTTTATTTTTTTAAGATTTTATTTATTTATTTGACAGAGAGATCACAAGTAGGCAGAGAGGCAGACAGAGGGAGAGGGGGAAGCAGGCTCCCCGCTGAGCAGAGAGCCCAATGTGGGGCTCAGTCTCAGGATGCTGGGATCATGACCTGAGCCGAAGGCAGAGGCTTAACCCACTGAACCACCCAGGTTCCCCTGTATGTATTATTTTAAATGGGCGTTTGACTCCTTTGTGAAGAATGGAACCTAAGAGATAAAATAAAAAGCAATGGAACCAGGTAGAAGACTTTTGCAGGAATTAATAGTGGCTCAGACCTGAGTAGTAATGGTAGAAGGGATGAGTAAGTTTGGGTTTTGGATGTTTCAAGTTTGGTGCTAAGAGACAGTGAACGATAGGATGTGAGGTGTGAGGACCTGGAAGAGCTGCTGGGAAAATGGGAAGGAAACAATTCTCAATGATAAGTAACTTTTATGGAGGAGTAGGTTTTAGGTAGGAAATCAAAAATTCTGTTTTAGACATACTGTTTCAAATATCTATTATGCATTTAAGTGGAGATGTTAAGTAACAAGATATAATAAGTCTAAAGCTTGAAGAGAATTTAGAAATATATGTATATATCTTAGGATCATCAATATGTAAGTTGTTCCTAAAATCAAATGGTTGGATGACATCACACAAGGGGTGGGGAAGATAATAAAGGGCTCCTAGGTAATGCACCACATAAAGATCAAGAAGTAGAGCTGAACCTGGAGAAAGAGTGGTCAGAAGGTAAGGGAGAAAACCAGAAGAACATGGTCTGAAATCTAAGTGAGGAAGTGATTGAAGGAGTATGCTGTAGAGTACATGTGTGTCTCCATGAAATTCTTTTCTTTTCTTTTTTTTTTTTTAAGATTTTATTTATTTATTTGACTGACAGAGATCACAAGTAGGCAGAGAGGCAGGCAGAGAGAGAGGCGGGGTGGAGGGAAGCAGGCTCCCTGCTGAGCAGAGAGCCCAATGCAGGGCTAGATTCCAGGACCCTGGGATCATGACCTGAGCTGAAGGCAGAGGCTTTAACCCACTGAGCCACCCAGGAGCCCCTGGATGAAATTCTTATGTTGACATCTTATACCCAGTGTGTTGGTATTTGGCAGTGGAGCCATTGGAAAGTGATGAGATTATAAGAGTGGAGCCCTCATGAATGGGATTAGTGCCCTTATAAAAGAGATCCCAGAAAGTTTTCTCTGCCATTTGATGACATAGCAAGAAGGACCATCTATGAAGCAAGAAGCATGTCCTCAACAAACCCAACCATGTTGATCACTTGATCTTGAACTTCCCATTCTTTGGAACCATGCAGAATAAATTTCTGTTGTTTATAAGCCACCTAGTCCATAGTAGTTTGTTACAGCATCCTGAGCAGACTAATAGCAGGTGATTGTGTAAAATGCTGCTGAGAGGGCAAGTATGAAGAGTGCTGAGAACTGACTCTTGGGTATGTCATTGCACAGGTCAGTTGTAATGAGGGTAGGTAGAGACACTGGTCAGAATGATTTAAAGAGAATGGAGCGTACCTTTATTATTTTTTTATTTTTTTAAAGATTTTTATTTTTACTTCTTTAAATTTATTTGTCACAGGGAGAGAAAGAGAAAGCACACAGGCAGGCAGAGTGTCAGGCAAAGAGAGAAGCAGGCTCCCCACCGAGCAAGGAGCCCAATGTGGGACTTGATCCCAGGACACTGAGCTGAGGCCAGGCATGTCTGAGCCACCCAGGCATCCCTTTGAGGGTACCTTTAGATGAGAGAGATGTGACTATATTTGTCCATAGGATTTAAGATCGAAGCATAAATTTGTAGGTAAATTTGCTCAAGCAAGGACCTGGTGGGGATTATAATAAATCAGTTCAAAAGAGCAGGTGGAAACTTTGCTTAAAAAAAGGACATTTCGGGGCACCTAGGTGGCTCAGTGGGGTAAGCCTCTGCCTTTGGCTTAGGTCATGATCTCAGGGTCCTGGGATCAAGCCCCACATCAGGCTCTCTGCTCAGCGGGAAGCCTGCTTCCCCCTCTCTCTGCCTGCCTCTCTGCCTGCTTGTGATCTCTCTCTCTCTCTGTGTCAAATGAATTAATAAAATCTTAAAAAAAAAAAAGGATATTTCATCCTCCAAGATCAAAGGAAAAGGGGAAATTTGAGGAAAGAAGAAGTTTATCTCATCATTAATGAATTAGTTTACAAAGTAGTATTTTAAAAGAGTATGTCCATAGGCTTAATAAGGAACACAGTTTGAAAAGAATTGACCTGGTGATTTCTATAGGAGACAAACTGAGGGTTCACCAACGTGTCCTGTGCACATTGTTTTTTTAATTTTTTATTTTTTATAAACATATATTTTTATCCCCAGGGGTACAGGTCTATGAATCGCCAGGTTTACACACTTCACAGCACTCACCAAAGCACATACCCTCCCCAATGTCCATAACCCCACCCCCCTTCTCCCAACCCCCCTCCCCCCAGCAACCCTCAGTTTGTTTTGTGAGATTAAGAGTGACTCATGGTTTGTCTCCCTCCCAATCCCATCTTGTTTCATTGATTCCTCTCCTACCCACTTAAGCCCCCATGTTGCATCATCACTTCCTCATATCAGGGAGATCAAATGAGAGTTGTCTTTCTCCGCTTGACTTATTTCGCTAAGCATGATATGCTCTAGTTCCATCCATGTTGTCGCAAATGGCAAGATTTCAT
Organism: Mustela nivalis; assembly: GCF_964662115.1. Lineage (NCBI taxonomy): Eukaryota > Metazoa > Chordata > Mammalia > Carnivora > Mustelidae > Mustela > Mustela nivalis. The sequence continues at coordinate 38,451,142 of NC_139035.1, forward strand.
TTCTTTTGATGGCTGCATAGTATTCCATTGTGTATATATACCACATCTTCTTGGTCCATTCATCTGTTGATGGACATCTAGGTTCTTTCCATAGTTTGGCTATTGTGGACATTGCTGCTATAAACATTCGGGTGCATGTGCCCCTTCGGATCACTACATTTGTATCTTTAGGGTAAATACCCAGTAGTGCAATTGCTGGGTCATAGGGCAGTTCTATTTTCAACATTTTGAGGAACCTCCATGCTGTTTTCCAGAGTGGTTGCACCAGCTTGCATTCCCACCAACAGTGTAGGAGGGTTCCCCTTTCTCCGCATCCTCGCCAGCAACTGTCATTTCCTGACTTGTTGATTTTAGCCATTCTGACTGGTGTGAAGTGATATCTCATTGTGGTTTTGATTTGTATTTCCCTGATGTCAAGTGATATGGAGCACTTTTTCATGTGTCTGTTGGCCATCTGGATGTCTTCTTTGCAGAAATGTCTGTTCATGTTCTCTGCCCATTTCTTGATTGGATTATTTGTTCTTTGGGTGTTGAGTTTGCTAAGTTCTTTATAGATTCAGGACACTAGTCCTTTATCTGATATGTCGTTTGCAAATATCTTCTCCCATTCTGTCAGTTGTCTTTTGATTTTGTTAACTGTTTCCTTTGCTGTGCAAAAGCTTTTGATCTTGATGAAATCCCAATAGTTCATTTTTGCCCTTGCTTTCCTTGCCTTTGGTGATGTTCCTAGGAAGATGTTGCTGTGGCTGAGGTCGAAGAGGTTGCTGCCTGTGTTCTCCTCAAGGATTTTGATGGATTCCTTTCTCACATTAAGGTCCTTCATCCATTTTGAGTCTATTTTCATGTGTGGTGTAAGGAAATGGTCCAATTTCATTTTTCTGCATGTGGCTGTCCAATTTTCCCAGCACCATATATTGAAGAGGCTGTCTTTTTTCCATTGGACATTCTTTCCTGCTTTGTCGAAGATTAGTTGACCATAGAGTTGAGGGTCTATTTCTGGGCTCTCTATTCTGTTTCATTGATCTATGTGTCTGTTTTTGTGCCAGTACCATGCTGTCTTGATGATGACAGCTTTGTAATAGAGCTTGAAGTCCAGAATTGTGATGCCACCAACGTTGGCTTTCTTTTTCAATATCCCTTTGGCTATTCGAGGTCTTTTCTGGTTCCATATAAATTTTAGAATTATTTGTTCCATTTCTTTGAAAAAGATGGATGGTACTTTGATAGGAATTGCATTAAATGTGTAGATTGCTTTAGGTAGCATAGACATTTTCACAATATTTATTCTTCCAATCCAGGAGCATGGAACATTTTTCCATTTCTTTGTGTCTTCCTCAATTTCTTTCATGAGTACTTTATAGTTTTCTGAGTATAGATTCTGTGCCTCTTTGGTTAGGTTTATTCCTAGGTATCTTATGGTTTGGGGTGCAATTGTAAATGGGATGGACTCCTTAATTTCTCTTTCTTCTGTCTTGTTGTTGGTGTAGAGAAATGCAACTGATTACTGTGCATTGATTTTATATCCTGACATTTTACTGAATTCCTGTACAAGTTCTAGCAGTTTTGGAGTGGAGTCTTTTGGGTTTTCCACATATAGTATCATATCATCTGCGAAGAGTGATAATTTGACTTCTTTGTCCTGTGTACTTTGATAAGATTATCCATCATGGATATGTAACCAGCTGGATCATGGGAACTGATCCAGTAACTCCTAGCAGCTTAGAATTGGGAACAGAAATAAAGACAGTTGGGTTAGTTCAGGTTATTGTATTTTGCTAGTATTTCCATTTCAGAATGTTTAGGGTAAAAGTAGCTTTGATGTTTTCTATTTCATAGATATAGTTATACTGAATAGCATGTTCACTAGTGGGTCAAATAAATTTGACACACAGCAATAATAATAAGTGTGCCTTCCTTTTTATTTATATAATGATTTCTGCTTTTTTCCTCACAGAAACTCAGTACATTTGTATGAGTCTTGCTCAAATTTATCTGTTTTTTCCCTGCAGAAAAGGAAATACTCAAGGAATTTCTTTGACTGATTTATTTGAAAAAATTAATAAATAAGAAAATAAAATGGAAACACATGCAAAATATATTTAAAATGTGTATTAAATCTGCTCAGCCATTGTAATTGGACTCATTGACTATTTCTGCCCTGATTATTTTGGACACAAGCTGCATGGGCCTGTATTTGGTTCATAAAATACTGAAGGAATGGATTGTGATGTTTTCATATTTTCTTCTGTTTTCTGACTACAGAATTGACAGTGATTCTTTGTGACAGGAAGGGTTTAGCTCTAACCCTGTGGCAGCCTGGTAGGGGCCAGTGGAGGCTGGTGATTTAGTTGTAATTATACTAGAAAATCTTGGCATGTTTTCTCTTTATAGCATGAAAGAATAATCTCAGAAATGTAGCCACAGTTGGTGAAATGGGTTCAGAATCTGATAAGAAGTTTTTTGTTTTGTTTTGTTTTTGTTTCTCACAGTTTTTTTTTTTAAAGTTTTAAAGATTTTATTTTATTTTTTAATTTATTTGACAGACAGAAATCACAAGTAGGCAGAGAGGCAGGCAGAGAGAGAGGAGGAAGCAGGCTCCCTACTTAGCAGAGAGCCTGATATGGGGCTCCATCCTAGGACCCTGGGATCATGACCCGCGCCAAAGGCAGAGGCTTTAACCCACTGAGCCACCCTGGCGCCCCTCTCACAGCTTTTGATTGAGCTTCAGATTCCCTTCCAACCAAGGTTATTTGTACTGAATTTCCCCAACCTGTTCATACCTGAATTTAACAAGGAAACTAAGGGCAGTTAAAAATATAATTAAAAATATAAAATATATAAATATATAAATATATAAAATATATAAAAATATAATTCCATCATACCAAGACCACTTAAGAGCTGTTATATTATTTTCTCATACTCTCCTGCATGACCTTTTTTTTTTTTTTTTTTAAAGCTCTGTAAAGGGCTTAAACAAAGTAAAACAAATGCAGTTTAAAAAATAACCAAATGAGTTCTAGGTATACCTGCTGCTCTAGTAGTCCCTGCAAAACTTCAAGAATCCAAAGGGTCCTGAAAATACCCATTTGGAAATCACATTACCTACTAATTCTAGCTTATGTCGTGTAACCAGGGATATTTTATTACTAGAAGACACATTTCTATTTTCTGTGTCATATCTTTTCTGGTCCTAAAACACAATTTCGCAGAAACCTAATGGCATTTTTTCTAAGGTAATTACCCAAGTAGCTAGGATTACACAAGGCAAGTGACAATCTTCCTTTTTCTTTTACAAACTTGTTAAACCCATTCGTATCGTACTGGTCCCCAGAATTAGACAGGGAGCTTGGGGTCTCTGCATACACTTGGGTGGGGTTAGGGAGGAATTGGTCCTGATTCTTCATTTTCAGAGGAAATGATGAGAATCAGAAGCACGGAAAAGCCTTGGGTTTCATTACCACATTAAAGTAATGCATTTGTATGCTGGTTGTACCTAAGACTGCAGAGTTTAAGAACAGTGGCACTATTCCATGAAAGATGAAATAAGGAATTTTATGATACGAAAACTATAAACCAACAACATATACATGAAGCCTATTTCAGACCTCCCTATGAACACAGGGACCACATATTTGCAGTCTCTCTTAGCTCGGGCACTGGTGGAGAGGAGTGACTCAATTATTGTTTGTTTAAATAAAACTTAAATAAAAATTTGTGAATGCATTATTTGGGTAATTAGATTTAGCACATTCCTAAATTTTTGAGACTTAAGTCATAAGCCACTAGTTCAACCATCTGTCTGATCCAGTTTCACATTATGGTCTTAAAGCTGCATGCCAGACCTATTAGCAAAGATAATAAAATTGAAAATTTTTTGAGCTGGAGGGGACTTAAAATTTGATTCTAAGATTGAGCATTGCTTGACTCATCAAGATATTATAAACATCTGTGAATTCAGTGAGAGATCTCAAAGGAGCCTCGAAAAATGTGTAAATAGAAGGCTTAATAGCCTCCTAAGCCCTGAAAATTATTCATGTTGGTGAAATTTTGCTTTGGGCTTTGGGCAAATGCTCTCTCTTCTCTTTTCTTTCTGATTTACTGGCAATTTTAACACTTCAGCTGAAAGTAGTCATAACACACTGTTAACCACATTTCCAAACTGTTTAACTTTTGCTGTAACTTTCAATCTACTCTTAAGCACAGTAATGCCAGGAAGTAAGAGGGCGGTCTCTAAAACATTAAATGTGGCAAAGAAATAGATATTAAAAGGAAGAAAAAGAAAATGCTCGAGATGTATTTCACTTATATCAAACACATAAACACTTCCTCTGGAAAGAGGAAGAATACGTTCAGAACTGTGAGTTCTGCTCATCAGCAGTCAAATCCATGAGACAGTCTTAAGTTCCAGATTCTGCCATTGAGGATGTGGCTTTGTCTACAAGCAGTGCTTTAATCACACAGAACCTGGAAGTTCTCCCTTACACATTCTGTGCCCCTGAACATGCAGAGTTGGGTTGTGGTTGCCATGTGCTGATGGAGCAGGGAAGCTATATCACTGGTGACCTCATAACTAGAATGAAGGCTCCCAGGATGGAAGGAACCTTGGAGACCATCTAAAGCCAAACCCCTCATTCAAACTTCTCCCACTCAATGAGGGTGGCTTTTCTAGTAAAATGACATATTTGTCCATTTCTTCTATAGTCAAAGAGTTTTTGCTTTATGTATTTTGATGCAATGCCATTTGTCAGAAGTCTATGGCATTGGTTTGTGGGTGATAAGTTGGATCTTTAGATGATAGCCACCTGCACAATGCAAAGATTAAAAAACAGAGATCCAAATAACCAGCCTAGAAGCAGAGAGATGGTGAGACATGCAAAACCAGATACAATCTTGCTTTGCTAACTATAGCCTGGAGATTTTTTTTTTTTGAATTCTTGTGCCATGTCAGCTAGTTTAGGTTTTAGGCTATCACAGAGAGACACAGACTCTATGTATATCCTTTTATTGCCAAGTACCTTAACTTTGTAAATAATGGGGGGGGTGAATATGGAGAATTTCTAGACATTGTTAGGTTCTGGGACAACTGGAATTAAAATTTTCAGAAGACAGAAAGCAAATCTAACCTTGGTTTAAATGCTGGGCAAATGTAAATGACCAACAAAAATGCAACTATGCTTTTTGGCAACTTAGAGATTAAAGTTAGACTATACATATTCCAGCCTTGCCTCTGCCATTTCTATCAAGGCCACCACTGGAGTAGCATGGACACATTAAGTCTGATGCCATGACATTGAAGAACCTAACTGTGGGCCCCTCCTAAGCAGTGCCCATGAGAGCACAAGCATGGTGCTAAGGCGTAGAGATCAAATATCTTACTAAATTACCGTAGAAAATCAGTCTCAGGCATTCTGGATGAGTTTCAAATCAGGAATAGACAGGGCTCCTTCAAACAATATGGCGTTTGTTTCTGGCCATGAGGTGCCAAGAGACTTTGATTATTGTGCTTCATTTTATCCTGTAAAATTCTTATGGGAACACCCCCACCTGTGACAGCCCCAAGCAGTGAAGCTTATTTAAAGGGAGACTACAAGGAGATCTAATACTTATAAAATGATTAATTTTCCAGGCATTTAAAATATATTATCTTATTTAAACTTTACAAAAACTCTTGGGCGTCAAGAATCATTTTACCTATTGTGCTGATGCAGAAATTAAAACACAGAAGTGAAAGGCAGCATTCAAATCATTTTTGTTTGATAAATCAAAGTCTCTTTCCACTATATTATACTGACTTCTACTCTAGCAAGCTGCATTGTCTAGCATATTGGGTGCTTCCAAAAAAAAACTGCTCTAAGATATTTTATATTCTTATTACTCTGTGCAAATGAATTGGATTTTAGAAGTCTGAGGGATAAAATTCTATGCATTCACTAAGGAAAATGACAGTTCTTTTGGATTTCTGTTGGAATCTGAGAATTTCTCATTAAGGTCAAGGAAATTATCATTATTTTGCATAATGAGAAGAAAAAAAGGGTTTTATAGGTATAATTTTCAAAGACAACCTTGAAAAGAGTCAAAATTATATTTTACATTTGATATTAGTATTTTATTTTGTAATCTCAAAAGAGAGCACGCCAACATATTTTTATGGTAGTCTTCAAATAGTAAAGATGTAGTGTTAAAATTCTTCCCTTTTTATGGTTTAGAAATATGAGAAAAAGAAAGGACTTCTATGAGGTCACCGGGTCAGAAACCAAATCATTAAACTGTGGTTTTAGCTCAGGGCAGAAAGATTTTTTAAAAAGAATTCAGTGTATAGATCTCTGTAAACTGTGTAATACCACATGAATGTTTGTTATTTGTGTTATTATCTCCGGGTGATGATGGAAGTCTATGTAGGATATGAATTCATTTTAAGCAGCTGTTGTACTAATGACTTGGAAAACCACCAGCTGGTCTATACAGTATCAAAGAATTATGTTTATTATGTAAGTAAACATTCTTTAATATGATTTTTTTAGCTCTTCATAAAATATCAAAAGAAGTAAAAATAAATCTAAGAAAATAGCATACCAAGTGCTAATTGCTGATAGCGTTTTTTTCCCTGTCTTCTCTCATCAAACTTTCAGCGCCTTCTTCTTTCCTCCTTGTCTTTCCTTTCAAAGATAGAGATGATATTAGAGATGGGAATGCAGTGGAATTATTTTTAGATTGTAGCTCTTTTGACTTTGTCTCTCCTTGGATATTCTGGGACCATCATCATCGCTGGCTGTGATTTGATGGAGGCTTCTGAGAGCTCTTTTTGATCAGTCACCCAGTTGGCTTGGGATTCCAAGACACAGCACGAAAGACCCCAGCTGCAATCTGCTTCTCACCCTTCCATTGGAGAAACAGATTTGGTCTTCATTTCCATTAGAATACTCCTCCATTTTTTTTTTCTTCTTTTTGAAGAAAATCCTTGGAGCTCCTTACAATTTTAAAACAAACTGACAAAGGACACAAGATAGAATTTGAATGGTCTGTGAAGAATTGAGAAAGAAGAGACCAAGGAAAGGTATATATAAAGAAATTTACTGACCCTCCAATTATCTCTGTGAGCTTCTGAAACCTTCTACAACCTGTTACTGTGCCTCTGTCACATAGTTGATGGTTTCTAAATGAGTAAACAAAACCCCAATTCTTGATCTGCACTTGGGAGTTCAGTTTTGCTTCCTATACGGGGATGAAATTTCTTTAGAAGATATTGACATTATTCCTATTGAACACTTAGGTAGTTCAGCATTAATGGCCTTGCTGCGGATCCGGCTCCAGGGTCAAATGCTTTGTAACCTGAGTCCCTTTCTTCAGTGCAAACCTCTAAACCAGAAACCCTGCTCTCTGTCAGTTCTTCATTTTTTGCCCATAAAATTTCAGTAGAGCATGAAGCCCTTTTTCCTCTTGAAAATTTCCCTTTTTTCTCTTGAAAAATACCTCCTTGTTATCTGCCATTGGGCCACTTGCTGCTGTGGGTACCTGTGTAGAACAATGATCCTGCAGTGATACTAATCACAGGAATGTGTGAATATGTTACGTTACATTACAAAGTAGAATTAAGGTTGTAGATGGAATTAAGGTTGCCAGTCACTGACTTTAAATTAGGAAGATTATTCTGGATTATTCACAGAAGCCTAATACATTTGACCCCTGACATTATGAGTTTGAACTGCATGGGTCCACTTATATGCAGATTTTTTTTTCAATAAATGCAATTCAATACTGTAAATGAATTTTCTCTTCTAATGATTTCCTTCCTTCCTTCCTTCCTTCCTTCCTTCCTTCCTTCCTTCCTTCCTTCCTTTCTTTCTTTTTAAAAGATTTTATTCATTTATTTGACAGAGCAAGAGAGCACAGGCAAGGGGAATGGCAGAGCAGAGAGAGAAGCAGACTTCCCAGCTGAGCAGGGAGCACAAAGCTCCATCCTAGGACCCTGAGATTCTGACTGACCTGAGCCAAAGGCAGATGCTTAACCCACTGAGCCACCTAGGTGCCCCCCTAATATTTTCTTAAAAACAATTTTCTCTATCTCACTCTAGTGTAAGAGTACAGTGTATACTACATATAACACACAAAATAAGTGTTAATTGACAGTTTACATTATCAGTAAGGCTTTCAGTCAACAACGGACTATTAGTAGTTAAGTTTGGGGGAATGAAAAGTAATACTTGGATTTTTCTCTTCGTGTATGGGGGAGAGGGGATGTCAGTGCCCTTAACTCTGACATTGTTCAAGGTTAATTGTACAACCACAAGAACCCTTATATGTGGAAGAAGAAACAGAAATGTCAGTGTCTGAGAGGTGAGAAAGACCGGACTGGCTCCTGTTGGGTTTGAAGAGGGAGAAAGGTGGTCTTGAGCTAAGAAATGTGGGCGGCCTCTAAAAGTTGGGGAAAGCCAGGAAACTGATCCTTTACAGAAGGAATGCACACATCTTGTTTTAGTTCAGTGAGACCCATTTCTGACTGCTGACCTCCAGAACTATAAAATAATAAATGTGTATTGTTTTAAAACACCACCTTTGTGGTAATTTGTTACAGGAACATTCGAAAACTAATACATCCTACACGTTCTTTCATTTCTCCCCTTTGTGTTTAACCCCCTGGTGAGCCGGCCACCTCACTGACTCTTTCGTTAGCATTATTGGAATGGCTGTGTCTGTTGGTGAGTGTGGGTCATAGTAAGTCTCTTCTGCTGTATGTTAAGGTTGTGCTTTCCATAACCATGTCACAGAAGTTGGGATCCAGAGGCTCACCATATAGAACCCATGCCTGAACCCGTGCCTCAAGTCCTAAGGCTCTGAGTCAGCCAGACTACATCTATAGCTACCCACTTAGCTACACAGACCAGCTTCCCCCGTGTGTGACCTTGGACAAAGGATGGTGCCTTTCAGAGCCCCAGTTTTTCCACCTATAAAACGAATAGTTAAACTTGCAGCAGACAGGATGCTTATGACAGTTAATAGAAAATGCCAGAAAAGTGCTTAAAACAGTACGTGGCACAAAGTGACATTTACACAAATATAATTTTTTATTATTCTCATCAATATCTGGCTCATTATTTCTCAACTGGTATCACAGATACACGAATTTAACCAAAGACCTGGGTGAGATGCCATGGGAAATCAGGTCTGCGGTTCCCTTGTATTGTATGGATGGAGGTTTCTGTGATTTGTCCCACACCACCCACCTCCCTGGCTCACCCATAGGCAGGCAGGCTAAAGCATAGTGTTTGTGAGACTTGTGCTGCATAAGTGACCTCAGGAGCCTGATGAGTTTGACATTAGCTGGCCTCTACGTCAAAACTGGCCCTTCTGGTCTGGACGCTAAGAGCTATCTACACGTTTTGCCTTAACAATCCCCTCTCTGGCTCCAGACTGAAAAGCACAGCAAGCCCAGGCTCCTTAGAGATGTAAAGATGTGATAACAGAGGAATGCAGCTTGCTCCAAACTGCAGGTAGGCAAACACATGTTTAATTTCAGACCCTGTCATTTGCCTTAGAACTGTGGGCCTTAGGGGGACAGTCAGTTGCAAGTCTTACCTGAGGGGAGACCTCTCTCTCCTATGGGACACCAGCCAGGCTGTCTCCATGGGGCTTCCCCAGTGGATGAGGCTGGATGTCAAAAGTACCTGATTCGATGGAACTCTTGTTTTCCTTTAGTGCTTACTATTGCCCTCAACTAGGCACAGATTTCCCTTCTTTCTGTTTCTGTTGATTTTTATAATATCAATAAAATGTTTTTTTCCCATTTGAAACTAAGAGTAGATCTACTGACTTTTCTTCAGAACAGCCCTTTACATTCAAGAACCACTGACTGTGTTACTCCAGCATGTAGACTGTGAAATACCAATCCTACCCCCTAATATCCAAAGAGCTTGGGGCATCTGGGTGCCTCAGTTGGATAAGCATCTGCCTTTGGCTCAGGTTGTATCTCGGGATCCTGAGATGGAGCCCAGAGTGGGGCTCCCTGCTCAGCAGGAGTCTGCCTGTCCTTTTCCCTCTGTCCCTCCCCCGACTCATGCTCCCTCTCCCTCTCTCTCTCTCTCTCTCTCAAATAAATAAATAAATAAATAAATAAAAAATAAAATCTTTAAAAAATATAAAAGCCAATACTACTGATAAGCCATATTAAATGAGGACCTAGAAAAAAATATATAAAAGCCAAAGAGCTTGAGATCCAGTGCAAATATAAGTGAAAAAATTTTATTGTCATCGATAGTCGATGACTGCACATCCTTTCGTACATAGCATATTAAAGAAATTGGTTCTTGGTGTAATCCTAAAACTGGTAAAGGAGCTTAGACAAAAACCTGACAGGCTCCTTCCACAGATTCAGCCCTTGTGTTGGAACCCCAGATTCCCACCAAGTCCCTGAAATGTGTGTCTTCTCAATAAATACCCCTAAGTAAAATGTGCTGGACGCCTAGTACCATGTGAATTAGTATTTATTATTTTAAAATATCAAGTCTATTTTTTAGTTCACATCTGTCTCACCTACGTTTTGGTCATAAAAGCCAGTTATCCCAGGGACTTCTTGATCCTGGAAGAAATTGATTCTAAAGACTTACGATGGAGTGAAGTAGACAGTCAAGTCAGGACCTACAGGAACGTATCAAACCATCCCATGCCCTTCCCCAAATGTCATTTCTTCATGATTATGAATCCGCTCCTTTTTGTGGTGTACTCCTACACAATTTGGTGAAGGAAGCAGGGTAGAGGCCAGGGAGACAGAGCCTGTGTGTGTCCCTTGAGAAGGGTTTGGAGGAGATATGAGAACATTGCTCTCAACCTGAAGGTGCCTCACAGAGCCGAGGGGCCTTGTTGCTCCTCCAGCATCATGGATTAATCATTGTGCACCCGTCTCTTTGCACCCAGGTGGAGTTGTGTTGTAAGAACAGGGATGTGTGGGAACAGGGATTTCCTGGCTTAGGTCTGAGGTGTGTGAACCTTTCATTTATGGTAAGGAGAAAGTAGACAAAGAGAATGTGCTGTGTAACTTCCCCTTGGACCCCGACACTGGCGATCCTGACCCGTCTGTGGAGCTGGTATCATCAGAACCAGCCCACTGGCGGCTAGGAAAAATCTAATCTCTTTTGATATGTTCCAAGATGAAAATCCTATGTATAGACCTTAAAAGAACCTATAAAATGGTGTCCTTATTTTGGCCTTATAATTAAGTAATAATAGAAGGGCTGCACTGTTTTACAAGGCAATATTCTAGTTCCTAAGTGGGTAAGAGACACAGACGCTTGCCAAAAATTGTAATTTATTCTGACAAGTACCCGCCACCCCTGCTCCCACCCCATTCTTGATGAGAGAAACAGGTCTAGCTGCACTGTGAAAGAGTTAAATAAAGATACTTAAGCTCATGTGAGGTTAAAAAAAAAAAAAAAAGGAGCAGCAGGGTCTGCTGACTAGAGCAAATTTATGTTGGGTTTGCCATTAGAGCAGGCATTTTGAAGAAAAATCCTGGGATTAGAAAATGAAGGCTTTGTGGCTGTTGTCTCTTTTTCTATGTAAGGTTCCAAGCAGAAGGGCTGAAGTCCACTCCTGGTCCCAGGCAAACCACAGGAGTCATGGGAAGGTGCACCATCGTACATAAAGAAAAGTGAAATGTGTTTTCATTTTTCCTCCATAAAAATAATTTTTAAAGTATGGTTTGGTTTCCAGACAGTTTTAAGAGCTAAAAGGCTCAGGAGGTGGGGGTGGGGTGAGTTACGAATGGTAGTAACATTTAAATGTGCAAAAAATTACCTTAATTTGAGTGACTTTCAGGAATTGTATATTTGATATCGATTTCTTTTCAAATCACTGGCCTAATTCTTAAAATATTCACATTCCGCAGAGTCCGGATACAAGTATATTATAAAATGAGATGTTTGAAAAGCATTTGTTTCCAGAAAATATGGTCCCAAAGGCTCACATTTTAGTAAACTTGACTTTAGAAGACCTGCTCCAGGCAATTAAATCTATGTAACTTAACAAAGCCCAGGAGCAAGGCTGCCTTCTGCTGCACTATTAGAAAAAAAGATTTCTCTAAAACTGGCTTTCTCTTATTCTATTCTAGAAAATGATTCTTTAAATATTGCTCTGCATTAAAGATATATAAAGTAGAATGATTCTTAAACGAGCTCAAATTTATGTAAAAGGAAATGAATCTACAATTATTTGCATCCTTTCCTCTGAAAGGAGGAAGGAGGTAACACAAAAAAGGAATATGTAGTGATTGGCTGAATCCATTCCTTGGCGCTTCAGAAATTATGTGCATTTCCCAAAAGCCTCTTCATTGCCAAAATGCACAATGTTAAGTCATACACATTTTTCCTATTTGGAAAAAACAAAAAAGTGCATAATTGAAATGTTTCCAAATGCAAAATATTTGATTGCACCTTTGAAAGTGGCTTTCAGAAAGGCCAATAAATCTATGGACCCAGTGATATGTAGAAAGAATCTAAATATGTCTTTTTCTTACTTATGGTCTCTTCCAAGTATCTGAAATATTCCATTAGACAGAGAAAATGATCGACAGCACTACAGATACCCCAGCATCTCCCCAGAGTTCTTTATCAGTTATCTAGTGCTACATAAACACGTCCAACTTCAGTGATTTAAGATAGTAACAATGATTTCTCACAATTCTGTGACTTAGATGATTTTTCCTGGTCTCACTCATTCTTCTCCATTCATTTTCTCTTCTCAGCTGGGACAGTTGGGCCTCTTTTTCCAGGTAGTCTCACATCCTGGGATTCTCTATGTCATGGCAGCCTAGGGGAGCACTCCAAGAGGCTCAAGATGGAAACCCTAAAGGTCTAGGCCCTGGGATTGGGTTGTGTCACTTTTGCTACTCTCTCTTGGTCATAGCAAGTAACAGGTGTAGCCCAGATCCAAGGGGGTGGGGAAGTATATTCCACCTTTGGATAAGAAAAACGGCAAAGTCACACAGCAGGGGGGTGAGTATCCTGGGATGGGAGGAATTTGTGTTCACTAATTCCTGGTGCTATAACAAAATCCTACACACTGGGTAGCTTGTGAAGAGAAATTTATTTCTCACAGTTCTGGAGGCTTGGAAATCCTGCAAATCTGGTGTCTGGTGAGGAAGCCATCTTTCTGCTGTCACCTCATATAGAGGAAGGGGAAGGAACCTTTCTCAGGTGTCTTTTATAAAGGCACTAATCACATTCATGAAGGCTCTGCCCTTCTAACCTAATCATCTCCTAAAGGCCCCATCTTCAACGATCACATTTGGCTTTAGGTTTTCAACATATTAATTTTGTGGGGGGGGCATAAACATTGAGTCTATAGCTGTGATCTACCACAGGTATTTGTAAGATTTGGTGCTCAGGTCATGCAGGATGTGTGGGCATCTTTTTTGACTAAACAGATACTAACAGACTAGGAAACAGACTCACTGGTATTTTTCCAGCAGCACCCACTGATTGTTTGTAACCATCTTGATTTGATGAAGTATCAACTTGGCCCAGGAAGTGGCTGGCACCTTGTAAAGAAAGCTAAATAGCTAAGTACATATTGAATGCATTGAATGAAGACAACACATATGAATAATTTACTTCTTTCATAATAAATTAATTTGCAAGAAAAGAATTCCATGGTTTTCCCAAAGAGGCAGTGGGGTCGAGTGAAACTGGGTCCACACTAGGAATCAGACTCTCTTCCCCTTCATCATATTTTTATGTCACAGTGCAGTAAAAATAGTAATTGTACAAAGTGGAAGCTGCTCTGTGTGTGTGTGTGTGTGTGTGTGTGTGTGTGTGTGTATAGTGGGGGCATTTCCTGTTGCTTGAAGGCTGTGGGGATCAGTATTTCTCAGAATGCTCCTATTTGCCGAATACCTGGGCTGAGACGAAATGAATGAACTACTGGATATGTGGCCCTGATCAGATCATAGGAGCTATTACAATAAGGCGAATACCCTTCCCTGCTTCCTCATAGGTTACTCTGAGGATAAAGTAACACTGGAGTAAATTTGGATGATAATACCTTATGCCTTCCAAATCCAAAGCTGGAATGAGAAGAATAAATTCTTTTTTCTCAAGTGGACAAAAGTATTTACGGAATAAGTGTAATCTATTTTACACCCATGTATTTACTATTTTGTAGTGTGTAATCTCAAGGCAATGTGCATCTGAAAGGGTACCTGCTACAGTAACCATTGCAACCATTATTCTGTTATTCTAGAATATATCCAAGCCCTGAAAGAAAAAGCCAAGTAAACTGGAATGACGAAGGACTGAATGTGATGAAGACATTTGCCAATAGAGTCGAGTCCCAGTAATAACTTTTATGAACTGAATGGTTATATGCCATGGTAAATAAAATCTTTTATATTTTATTTAACTCATATGACTTCTCATGTCTGGTATTATTTTCGTAAATGTAAGAAGATGACTAGAGAAATGCGTAAGCTCACTGAGTGTGAGTATTCCCTCCAAGAAAAGTTAAAAGTTACCCAAAGTGCGATTCCAGATCTTTCCTATCACTCCCAGATATCTCCAGTTTCCATGCTCTCATGTCCATAGCACTGCCTTGATCGTACTTGCATCAAAGAGATTAGAAACACAGCTTTTCACTAATTTTATTAAACGAAAAACTACCCTTACCAATCATTTTAAAATTTTAGAAATTTCACTGAGGATTTGAAGATCACAGAACAAAACACAGTCTTAGTTGGCTGTCTTCTTTGTGCTGTTTTTTTTTTTTCTCTCTCTCTCTCTTCCTCTCTTCAAGAAACAAAGAAAACACTGTTCTCTTTGTCCTCAGGAGATCAGCTCCACCTTAGAATCCTAAATGAATGTTTTAATCAGTTTCCCAGCAAAGATTTCTCACTAAAATAATCCTTAAGCAGTGAGTAAAAGTATCTTCATAGTTTAGCGTAATTTTATCCCACGTTTACCCTATACACTGATGCCTATATTCTGTTTTATTCATTGAGATTCATAATTTCATTAATGTTAAAAATATTAAATTGGGAATTATGCTGTTTTAAAAATGTAGTATGATCTACCAGCAATCTCTTTGCATGTCCAAACCTTTCCGTTTCTCCACTGACAACATTGCATTTCTTCCCCAGCTAACTCTACTTTCTCAATCTCTGCCCATGTCCTTTCTTGTTAAATCACAGATAAAACAGTTCAGGAGGCCTACATTCCTAAACTTGCTTCTCCTCCACCTTCTGTCTGGGCTCAGAGGAAATGGTAACCCTCCTCCAAGCTTGAAGTTAATTCTGCCAGCTGTCCTCTTGATCCAGTCAACTTCTTTCCTAGTTGGGGGTTTGTTTCATCATATCCCTTTCCTGACATAGTCAGCCTCTCTGTTTCAGCTGTTTGTCCTAAAATTTTCATTCACCCCTATTCTAACTGTAGTTCTCTCTTCTTGCCTCTGCAGTCAGACTCCCTAAGATGGCAGATCATAATCACCGTGACGACCCACTTGTTTTTGCTGCTAGCCTGCCTTCTTAGCTTCTGATTTCCCTCTGAGGAGCCAGTCCCTCCTGCCCCATAGTGATGGAAACCCTGTCTAACCAATGCCTTGATTTACATAAGCAACACTGATTGAGTCCGAGATGGACACGTGACCCAAGTCAGGCCAATGAGACTCAACTTTGGGAATTGTATCCAAGTTATTAAAGTAAGTATTCTTTTCCAAGGGCTCAGGGCCTGGAAATCCATGATGCTAGAGCTGCAGTGAGCCGAGAAAAGGAGAGAAACTGGATCCTGGTGACGTCATTGGTGCTGCTGATTCCAGCAGTGACTAAAGCCAAAAATAGTCTTGGATATTTTAGTTACATGAGCCAATAGATAGCTTTTTGCATAAGTCGTTTCAGTTGTATTTTCCTTGACATTTTCAGACAAAAAAAAAAAAAAAAAAAAAAGTCTTATGGGATACTCCTCACTGTTTCCAGTTATTCATTTTTTTCAATCCACTGTGATCTGTTTTTTAGTCTCACCACACCACTAAAAGTTCTATCACTCAGGTCATCTCCTCTTTGCCGGGTGTTATTTTGCTTGTCTTTTCTGTAAGATTTGAAAATATCCACCAGTCTCTCCTGGTTTGAAATTACCATATCCCTTGAATTTCTTCATTTCATTTTTTTTTTTTTTTTTTTTTAAAGATTTTATTTATTTACTTGACAGAGAGAAATCACAAGTAGATGGAGAGGCAGGCAGAGAGAGAGAGAGAGGGAAGCAGGCTCCCCGCCAAGCAGAGAGCCCGATGCGGGACTCGATCCCAGGACCCTGAGATCATGACCTGAGCCGAAGGCAGCGGCTCAACCCACTGAGCCACCCAGGCGCCCCTCTTCATTTCATTTTTGATCGGTTTTCCTCCTGCCTCTCTGTTTTCTTTTCTCCTTTTCTCAAATCTTAAATCTTATCACAATCAAAGTATCATCCTCTTCTTATTCTCCAAATCTGTATTCTTTCCTGGATGGTTTCACCAGCTCTCAACGTTTTAATTATCATTTATATTCTAGGAGTTTCCAAGTTTCTATCTCTCTGTAATAAATCCTTTTTCAAACTCTTGACTCTGACAGCCAAATGGCCTTAGGCATCCTCACCTAAATGTCCAAAACTACAAGTACCATCTTCCCCCCAAGCCCTTTTCTTATGTTTCCTGTATTTTCTTACATTTGTATATTCATCATGGCTAGCAACAACACTGCTAACATCTCCAGCTTACAAGTTGGTCACCATCTTTGGCTCTCCCACCTTCAGCCCTCTTCCCTACACCTAATTCATCACCAAGGAGCTGCATGACCTTGTGGAAATGTTCTAGGCTCCAGTTTTCTCATAACTAAAATAGAGGTCTCCATAGTATTTGTTAAGACTAAATGAAATATTCATATAAGGCACCACAGATAATGTTTGGCACATACAATGCCTTAAGGAAATTTTAGGTTTTGTATCAGTTGTCTACTGGTGTGTAACAAGCTACCCCATAATTTAGTAGTTTGAAACAAGCAACTGATAACTGTATTTGCTCATGAAACTGTAAAATAGTTATGTCTTGGAGAGGATAGCTTATCCCTGCCCTGTGCAACATCTGCCGGGTGACTGCAGGGGGACTGGAGGGTCTTTTTCAAGATGGCTCACTCAGATGGTTGGTAAGTTGGTGCTGATTATGGCTGAGCTCACCTGGGTCTATGGCCCAGAAACCAAGGTTCTTCTCCATGTGTGCTCCTCTGCCCATTAGCTGTCCTCACAGTATAAAGAATGAGTTCTGGGGAGATAGGAGGTAAGTTCTAAGAATAAGCACCCTACAGACAAGAAGTGGAAAATGTTAGTATCCTATGGCCTTGCCTGGGCCCAGAAATGGGCACACTGTCACTTTTACCGTGTTCTCTTTTTCAAGAAGTCCTAGAACCCAGATTTGAGGAGAGGGGTTATAACAATTTTCGATGGGCAGATTGTCAAAGAATTGAGGAACCAAGTTACAAAACCACTGTGGCTCTTTCCTTCCACACCACACCCTCCTCCTCTCCACAGCCACCGTTAGCACTTTGCTTTAGCTTCTAGTATATTTCCTGAACTCTTGTCACCGGATGTCAGCTTGTCTCCTTGCCTCTATGCCTACTCTCCTCTGATCTCTTCCTCATGCTGATATTTCTAAGACTATGTTACTTCTCTGACACCCATTCATGGCTCCCCATGTTATAAATAATCTCTTAAATTCTCTAGCATTTTTTAGTATAGTGGCATAAACTGTGAGCCAAGTTACTCAGGGACATCTCATCAAACTTGGGAGTGGTAAGGTGGATTATTTAAAATTTCAAGATGAACAGAGACATCTATCAGATCCTGCAAAAATGACCTCTAGCTGGAGGTCATTAACACTTTCAGTATCGGCTTGAGCTACCTTTCTTGTGGTGATGTCATACCTTTGCAAAGCTTTCTTTTGGGTGATTTCTGTGATGAAAAACAATTTCTGTGATAAAAAACAAGTGTGAAAATCAGAGTGGGACTGGGAGTAAGGCTGGTGGTGTGCAATCTGATTCCAAAGCTTGAGATGTTGTTCATTGGCTGATAGACATGCATACCCCATTAGTAAATGATTATTAAAGAATGATAGGAAAATTTGCTTTTTTGTTCAATTTATGTGAACATAAATTTATTTTCAAAGAGTTATGTTTTTAGGACACAATTACTTAGGGAATTGTTTGGATCAATTACTTAATAAGCAGAACTGTTAGGTATTTCATTTGTCCCAGGACTTTTGTGAGAATAATTACTGAATTGCTAAGGGCATGGTAAACTGAGGAAGCTTGGGAACGCTGCACATCTGAGACAGAAATTTAAGAAAAGATATTTTTAAAACTCTTGACTACTTTTCCTCTGTAAAGCCTCTTCCCCAGCCACCCCAGGACCTAGTGAGGAGGAGGAGGTACCTTGTTTGCTTGAGTTTGTATTATTTGACTTTGTGTAACTCACATCCTATTTCCTCTGTCTTTCCCCAAATTGTCAGCCCTCTCTGGCCAATTTTATTTTTCCAAATTCTCGATCTCGTAATACTTTCTGCCTCTTGTTCTGTAATCTGGGTATGTACTCCTTAACTTCTGGTCATTGTACTCTCTGGAACTTTGTCCATGATTCAATGACTCTCCCATGTCCTGAATTTCTTAATAGCATATCCTACTCTTTAACCAAAGCCAAGTCCTCCCCTGTGTACGTGGCTTTTTCAATAGCCTTCTTAAATGGAAGCTTCTTATTTTAAGTATCTCCTTATATATTCTTTTACTAACTTGTTTTTAAAGCTAATACCAGACCTTTACTTCCCAATCTTTTTGAATTACTCCTACTCCTGTAAGACTCTTGCTGTGAAGTTACATCCTTTAACCTCACCCCCAGCACCTCTGTCATGAAGAGCCTTTTGTTTTTGTCTCCTTACTATACCTTCCCCCATTAATTGATGACTTTGCTTTCTGGCTCACAGTTCTTTTCTCCACCCTGTCTGGTCTCCATCCTGAGTGACCTCAGCAGCCATTGGACTGAGTCACCCAACACCCAAGCCTCCCAATTCCTTGGTCTCCTCATCTCTAATTACCTGCTCTTCAACTCTGTGTCAACCAGCCAGAGTCATAGTCTAGCCAGACTTCTCCAAGTGTGGTCTTGGGGCTGGCTCGACCAGGATTGTCTAGGAAGCTTGATAAAATACAGATTCTAAGGCTGACTGCCCAGTCCTACTGAATCACAGTTTTTGAAAAAGGGTCCTGGTATTTTAGCAACCCTCCCAGGTGATTCTTAGGCAAAGTGATATTGAGAGCCACTGTGCTACAGTTGGTTGTCATCAAAAACTACCTCAAAATCACATTCTTTAACCAGAATCTCCTGTCTTTCCAGATAATTTTCTCAACGGTTCCCGCTACAACTGCTCTTGTTATAATGAGGCCTTTCTCTTTGCATTCTTTTTCTTTAGGTGTTCTCTTTTGTTTTCACTTCCCTCTCTCTTTAGCTTAGATCTTTAAAATAATTAATAGTAATAATAATAATGATAATAATTCTTCCCGAGTATTTACTATGTGGCAGACACTGTTCTAAGTCCTTTATTAATTTTTTAACCCTCACAATAACTTAATAAGGTGAGTACTTGTTTTAATCCTCATATTTTTCTTCCCTGAACTTGAAGTTTTCTTACCCTTTTATGCCTTCTTTCCTTCTGCCTGGCATTCCTCAACCCAGGATCCACCCTCTAATGCTTGTACCCTGGCCACTGAGCACAGCAAGAAAGATTGGTACAGTATGAGTTCATGGGCACTTGCCCTAATGGGCTGTAAACACTGTATTTCTGGAGCTGCTATGCTCTCTGTCTTGGCAAGCTAGGTCATACCTCCCCCTCCAACCTCTCCCTTCCTTTCAGCAGAAAACTTTGACTTCTACTTCATACAAAATGCGAAACTTCAGAAAAATGCAACCTAAACTGCTCACCGTCAGATCTACAAAAATATTTCCATATCCCCTGTGCTTCTTTCATTGGCTCACCTATTTAACAAACATTGATAGAGTACCTAATGAGTGATCGGCTTCTGCAATGCTGTTTCAAGAAAGTCAAAAGTTCTATGCTTATTCCTATTTTACAGTGTGAAAACTAGCAGAGAAGTCAAGAAGGTTTCCAGATTACAAATCTAGGCAGTGGTGCAGAAGCTAGTCAGACTCAGCATCTGAACTCCTACCTCGTGGATGGTACCGCTGCCCCACAACGCCCCAGGAGTGTCTTGGCTAAGGGATGGGGAAGCTTAGCAGCTGGCACCCTGCCTGGAGCTGCAGTTCAATGAGAGCAGCTGTTTTCTTACTTGTATTATGTATTGGATGTGTCTTAAGATTTTATTTTAAAAAATTAATTAATTAAAGGAAAATACTTTGTTTTCTTAACAAAGTTGGAGAAACCACTATACCTCATTTCTCCAGTTCCCTTTATTAATAGCCATCCATGATCTATTTCATCTGAGGATAGAGCTGGTGGTTCAAAATAACTTTGTCAACTCTGGGGAATCTATTTGCTTTATCCTCTGGGCATTGAGAACTACATAATTTATTATAGTAAACTTTTGCTTTGTCATCCTGGAAGCTTAGGACTAAATTCCAACTCAATGAGGAACTTGGGGCTTATCCATTTGCATTGTTTTCTCTTGGGTCTTAACCATCCATTCCATTCCCCCCTCTGTTGATCCAGAGGTTTTCTGTTTTGTTTTGTTTGTTTCTTTAGCATATGTTTTCAATGAATTGCTTCAAATCCTTTTTGGAGCAAGATTTGATACAATCAGAGATCATGTATATGAAAAATTTTCCAAGCTATCACTGTAAACGTACAAACATAGGAGATAAATACAAGAGTTTTAGTCTTTCAACAACTGCCTTATAGTCCAGCTATGTGTCTCAGATATGGTCAACTAAAGGTTTGGAGCACTAGATAGAGCTCTGTAATTCCCCATCTCAACTTTCGGCAACATTTGAGGGGAGCACCTACTTGAACTAAGGATTCATTAGTCGGCAGCTAAGAAAAATTGGGATTCCCCTTTCTTTTAGATAGTGTGCTTGCTATTTTTAGAGCTAACTTACTACTCTCATTCAAAAGGACTTTATTCTATGAATATTTTCTCTAATATTCAGCTTAATTTGATCTGTATACAATAAGTATACAAGCACCTGTGGACAATCGACTACTCATAATTTTTAAAGAGATGGCTACAGACTTGTTATGTTTACTTAAATTATATAGTTACACGGAAAAGCTCACAGAAGGAAAAAAAGTACACAATAATATTTTATAAAATAAAAAAAAGTACAAAGGCATTCAACCAACTATTAAATATTTATTGAGTGCCTACTGTATACCAGGTGGGGTTCTAGGCACTGGGCACACAGTGATAAAAAACACTGGTGGGGCACCTAATGGTTCAGCTGGTTAAGCGTCTCTTTATTTCAGCTCCGGTCATGATTGCCGAGCTGTGAGATTGAGCCCTGAGTCCTGCTTGGCACTGAATGTGGAACCTGCTTAAGATCTCTCTATCTCTCTCTCTCTCTCTCCCTCTGCCCCTCCCCTGCTTGCACACTTGTGCACATGTGTGCTCGCTCTCTCTCTGTCTCTCAAAAACAAGCAAAAACAGAGGCAAGGGCTCTGCAACCTATAAACTAGTTAAGATTTGCTCAGTCTCAACTATAATCCTGTTTTGGAAGGATGCATCCCATTTAAAAATTAACTCATTTACCTAGACTTACATATTTCAAGGATATATCTGATAAGTATACCCATGAAGATGCTATTGCTAATTATTATATTATTATAGAATATTATTATTACAGAATATCTCAGTGAAGTGTGAGATGCTGTACTAGTCTTCTTACTGATTAGCTCCCTGCAGTGATCTATGTAGATCATTGAGAATTTCTTTGGATATTTTTATTTGCTCAAATGTATACTGGACAGCTTATTGAAATAACTCTATTTTAAAAGATAAATAAATATTTAAATCAAAAATATTTAATTTAAATAGGAAATATTGGGTTTTAAGTGATTTATGTTGATAAAGGAATGTGTAGCCTTATAAGCTCTTGGGAGCTTATAAGGGATAAGTTATGAATAGTAGTCACTATAAACTAGCTGCAAAAAAAGAGGAAATGTTATTTAAAAAAATATTTCAGATGTAAGACAAGAGGATATATTTCCTTGAAGTGCAGAGTAAACAATAGAAGTGTATTATTATTATTATTGTTTACAGAGTAAATAATACAGGCTGCTTCATCCATGTCTGTCTGAACCATAAGGTTTACTGGTTGTAAGTTTTGCTACTCTATCTTATTTTTCTAATTTGACTTCATAGTCTACTCTCTTTTCAATTTTTAGAACATATTCCCCAACAAAATAAATAATTAAACTATAGATGAACTGTCAAAAGGGAACATTATTTTAATGCAACATTAACATTTTGGTAATTAACATGGAAGTTAATGCATTTAGCAGATGTAACAACATTAGACTTGTAAATTTTAATTAAAGTTAATGGTTCATGATAGCTGTAGGGAGCAGGCATCCTCTCTAGATACTGAAAACATGTCTAATGTGATTAGAAATCCTAATTGTAGAAAAAAGGATAGTGCCGGCAATGACTGTTCCTCATTTCTCACTAAATCAGCAACTTGAAAGTCCTTTCAAATGAGGAAATTGGCAAGCAAATAGAAGTTAATAGAAAAGGTGATAACAAGATTTAAGGGGCTGCATCAAAACATAGAAACTGTTCTCATATACTTCCCTTTCTCTGTGAAGCTACCTGAGATAATTCCAAGACAAGTGATGAAGGTATTTAGCAATTTTAAACTAGGGACTACTGTGTCATCTTTAATTCTCTCTGCAGCTTCTAATGGAAGGTTGTCCCAAAACTATATTCACAGGGCTCAGTCTAGATTTTTTTTTTTAAAACAAGAGAGACAGTGACTTTGATAGGCAAACAAACAAAACCCCTCCATATTACAATTTTGTTAAAATGATAAAAAAGATGATGGATAGGTAGCCACACTTATCAGCTAGCCAAAAGGAAGTGTAATATTCAAGTTCAATCATCTTCATTTCCACTAGCGCCACTCGCTTGAGGTTTACTGTATATCTCTAATTCTAAGACATTTCTTTTTTATTTAATGAGATGTAAGCTCCTTGTCTGTGTTGTTAAGAAAGCAGCTTGGCAAAAGTAGGAACTCAAGAAGTACTAGTTGAATAAAAGAATAAATTTAGTAACTTTAAGTTTAAGTTAAAATATTTAAAAATATAATATTTTAATAGAAATTTAATAATAATTTACATAGAAATTTAAATTTATAAATTAGAATGCATTTATAATTGATATATTTCTTTAATTATACATTATATTACATATACAATTAATATTATTTTATTGTTCTGTCCCCAAAAGCTATCTTAAAATTCAAAGTGTCTTATAATGAGTGGTGGAGTAGAATCCAAATGTAGACAGTTAAAGGTTTCCATCAAATAAATATTCTGCAAAGAATAAACTGAACTCCCCAATAATAAATTATAACCTTTTTCCAAACAGCTCTGAGTGAAAATTTTTCATGAATCTTCACTGAGAGCACAAAATACAGAAGGCTCAATTAGGATGAGCTTTAAATACCAGGGACTTTGAATGCTGGCACTCCACCAAAGAAATCATTCTCTGAGACAGCAGAGCTCACTCATCACTGTCAAATTCCTCACAGTGTAAATTCCTCATAGAACTGGCCAGTGTTAAAACCTTCCTCATTTTTCACTCATAACAGTGGTGAGGTCTGGATTGCAGAAATTATGGATTAAATAGAGACCACTTTAACTTCTTTTAACACTCCATTCTTGGCTTGGTTTCCAACCTCGATGTAGACAGGCTAATTTGCAGGGCTAGTGAAAAGTGGTAGCCCTGAGGTTTATTGTATATTATAAACCCAGTGGAATGTTGAGAGTTAAAGCTTGCTTTCTAATTGGTTACTCTCCTACTCTTTAAACTATTTTTTTTAAAAATGACGAGAAGTACAAGCAGAACAGAATCTGTTGGCAAATGAGCATTCAGCTTCTCACATTTCAACACATAAAACATTGATTATGTAATATTTATATTATGAATTCTAAGCCACTTTCAATAATAGCAGTGACCCCTAGGTCAGGTATTTTCTGGTAATTAGTAACTAGCTGCGTTAGGAGTCCAAATCTCATAAAATATTGTTAAGATGATTTTATGTTCTTATAATTGAAAAGGGTCAATCAGTGAAGTTAGAAAGTTCTGTTTTTTCTAATAGTGAAAATGAACTTACATCTCAATATCATTTGTCATTTTACAAAACACGGACTCTTACTGTCACCGAGGCAGAAATATACAACTGCACAAATTTAAATATTTGAAAACACAGAAAAGGTGAATAATAAATTTGCTTGTGAGCAGAAATTTTAATTCAAAACATGATCTGTGTCAAAACAAATTACTGTGTCTACACTGTCCAATCCAGTGTAGACACAGTAATTTTTCCAGTCACTAATATTTAGGTCACTCCTGACTTTAAGAATAATAATGGTATATCAGCCTCGCATCTAGTTTTGCACAAGAGTTGCCAGATTTAGTAAATAAAAATGTGGATGCCCAATTAAATTTAAATTTCAGATAAAGACCTTTTTTTAGTATTATATGTAACATACTGATGCTAAAATATTATGTTGTTTATCTGAAATTCAGATGTAACTGGACATCCTGTATTTTTTCTGGCAACCCTGCCTCCTTATCCAGACTCTGATCTCTTTCCCTCACTGGTCTTTCAACACTCTCCAGTCTCCCAAGGGTTGGAGTTCAAGTGGAACATCTTGCAGCAGCTGTGTGTGCTGTCCCACAATTATGGACAGTTGTCAAGGAGCAAGAATTTTTCCCTGAAAGGTCCATCTTGGCAGACTAAGAATCAGATTGCCATGATACAGATTAAAAGGAGAAAATCAAATTTAATAGGATAAGTAAAGGGAGTCCACATAGACATGGAAATTCCAAAGACAGTTACACAAAATGAAATATGTATATCATCTCCAACTAAGGAAAGGGGATAGGGGTCTGGGACTTCAAAGGGGAAGAATAGAATCCTCATCAAGATGAAATAGAGTAAATGTTTGATAAATCAGTGTTTGCGGGGCCACTCAGAAACAATGGGTCAAAGAGGACTTTGATCAAGCAAGCCTTGCTAGGTTCTTTCCTGACTATTCTACCTACTTCATATCATAATGTAGTTATCTGTAGTGAAAACTCTCTTCCTGGAGCAGTTCTTTCATCCAAATTCTTTTTAGGCAGTTGTCGGGAGAGGTGAAGGACTTTTCCTGAATCTGCTGGGTCTTCATTTCTTTTAACTCAAAATAATCTCTATGGCAAAGGGGCCCATTTAGGGGCAGCCTGCCCATGGTCCCTCCACGATCTCAGCCACTTCTCTCTCCCCAGCCCTGCCATACCACTGTTTACACTTCCCTGGGTCTGTCCTATGTTAGGGTGGGACTTTGAGGTCCTCTCTTCCTAGAGCTCCAGGGAGGAAGTAAGAATAAACACCTGTGCTCAGGTCAGGAAATCTGTCCAGTGGTCCCAAATGACACCCCCTTCCAGCATTCTCAGCCACAGGGCAGAAGGCAGTTCGGAATTCTGATCCTGAGGTACTCCAGACCTCCAGCCGGTTCCCCTTTTTCCTTTATCCCCAGGGTCCTCCTCCCACTCTGGAATAACTGCCCCTCCTCTTTGTGAGGCAAAAAAAATCACTCCCTCATCAAGATTTTTCTCACTACAGTATGCTTTAATCACCTTGCTTTTGAGTTGGATAACCCGGGTTTCCCATCTGTTGTTTCTGACAGACTGTGAAGACCAATTTTTGGAATTGTAAAGCTGAATATTGAGTATTTGTTTTTACCTTTAATCTATTTAAGGGGAAAGATTGGTTGAATTGGGGGAGGGGTACCAGTCACAATACAACAGAGGACAAAAAAAAAAAAAGAAAGAAAACAACTTTACTATCGTAGTTTCACATTATTGGGTAGCTACTCTTTGAATGTCACTTCTGCCTAAATGTTTTGTCAAAAACGACTACTATATTTTTAGACTGAGCCAACGGTCATATTTATCTGAGTGGGCTTATGAAAGTGCTTACCCTTTTTGGTTCTCAGATTTTTTCTGTATTTACAAAATGGAATATGTTGGGGGGGTTATAAAATATGGTATCAAAAGATTGTTATGTGTCAGGCAATATGAAGTACTTTATTATTCACAATACCAAATACAATAATTCCTAACCCGTAGGGAACAAAATAGAGTACAAAACATGCATTTGAAATACAAAGAATGAATACAGAAGTCTCCAAGTTTCCTTCTTACTATGAAGTGTATGATTCTATGTGGTGATGTGATCAAATTATGTTGTGGATGGGTCACAGAATTTCTGAGTTACAAGGATTCAGATTGCTTAGTTAGTCAAATCTCATTTTAAGACAGCACTTAATTATATTTTTCAATTAAGAGATACAGTTAGGAAACCTCAGAAATAGTCCCACTGTCCTTTATAAATGTGTAATTTCACACTTTGTATTTCGTGTACATCACACTTGCTATTTCATATTTGTCTTGTTAGTAGTATGTGTCACTTTTTAGATTGGTAAGTCTAAATAAAAGAGATCCATCTACCTAAGTTTGAGCTGATCTTTACTGGGAATACTATAGTCCTGTGTATTTCCCTCTTAGCTCATAAAAGTCATACACAATAATTTAAGAACCATGACAGGAACAAATGAGTCTATGGTGAAAATGTGTATTAATTACTGATAAAGAGGGGAAAATATGTAATTTTGTAAGTAATCAAAGAACTATTGAAGCACTTGGGTAGCTTGGTTGGTTAAGCATCTGATTCTTGGTTTTGGCTCAGGTCATGAGATCGAACTGCACATCAGCTCCCTGCTCAGTGGGGAGTTTGCTTGAAGATTCTCTCTCCCTCTGCCCTGCCCCTGTTTGCTTGTTCTATCTCCCTCTCTAAAGTAAATTAAACTACATGTATCCAGACCTGTATAGTAAATACTTGATACTTACTTGGATGACTCAGTTACCTCAAACTCAATACCATAATGGGATCAAGCCATATATATTGTTCTGCAATTTTATTTTCTTTTCTCTGATCTTTAATTGTGGGTGTTTTTTCATGGTGGGTTTTTTTTTTTTTTCATGATGGTACATTTATATCATTTAAAAAGATAAGCATATCTTAATCTGTCCAGTTTTGCTCTCCATTGTCAATGTTAATCCCCAGCCAGGCCATCATAATAGGTAACCCGGATTTTTGCAAAACTTTCCTTTACTGATCTTCTTGTATCCACTCTTGGCCACTATCAATCTATTTTTCCCTAATTAGCCAAAGTTATCTTTCAAAAATACTAAATTTAGGTCTTCAAGTATTAGCTGTGTGATCTGAAGGACCTAGTAGTCCATGGAAAGGAGTTTGAATTTTATTCCAAATGAAAAGGAAAACCATTAAAGAGTTTTGGGGTGGGGAAGTCACATGCAATGACTTACCCTTTTCAAGGTTTCTTTGACTGCTGTGTGGAAAAATGGATTGTAGGGAGCACTAGTGAAATCAAAGAGACTACAGTAATGAGGAGGCTTTAGCAGTGGTACAGATGGGAGGTGAGGGAGGTTGGGCTGAGGTAAAAGCAGTGATGAGAGTTGGATGAGTCCTTGAAATATCTTATAGATTTAATTGAAAAGACTTTTCAATGGATTGGATGTGGGAAGTGAAGGAAAGAGAGTAATTGGAAATTATGGAAGCTGGAGAAAGGAATTAGTTTAAGGAAACAATAAGAAATGTCACCTTAGGTATATTAATTTTGAGATGCATCCAGTATATTCAAGTATTTTTACTTGAATTTTTAAGTAAGCACTTGTATACTAAATCTGGAGCTCAGCAGAGGAGTTTGGGCTAATCAAATAAATTTGACTCATCAGTAGAAGATGGTATTTATTACCAGAAAAATGGCAGAGGGTGGGAATATAGTAAGGGAAATGGACATAGTGAGGAGTCTAAGGAACTGGCACATTTAGAGATTGGCTAGTGGAGGAAAAGCCAGCAATAGAGACTAAGAAAGAACTGTCAGAGAGGTAGGAGAAAAACCAGGAGAAGGAAGTATTACAGAAGCTGAAAATGACTGTGGTTTAAGAACAAGGAAACACTGCTAAAATGTTGTGTAAACTGAGGACAGAAAAGTACCCAATGGATCTGGCAACAAAGAGGTCAAAGAGAATTTTGACATGAGGTATTACTATTATTATTTGCCAATCATAACTTGTGAATCTTCTGCATCAAACATTTCTTTGGCTTCTTTTTGGCCTATGATACTGTTCAGAACACTCATTATGGGGCTCCTGGGTGGCTCAGTCGGTTAAGCATCTGACTCTTGGTTTCAGCTCAGGTCATGATTCGGGTCCTGAGATCGAGCCTGGCATAGGGGTTCTACACTCAGCAGTCTGCTTCCCCTCTTCTCCCTCTGCCCCGTGCACACTCTCTTCTTCTCTCAAATGAATAAATCTTTAAAAACAAAATACTTATCATGTATTTTCAGTCACTCCACATTCCAGTCAGTGTTTTGTATCCTGACCCCTGTCTCCGCAGCCAGAGTGGA
The DNA here is from genome assembly GCF_964662115.1 of Mustela nivalis. NCBI lineage: Eukaryota > Metazoa > Chordata > Mammalia > Carnivora > Mustelidae > Mustela > Mustela nivalis. Next base: position 38,479,843 of record NC_139035.1, read on the forward strand.
CTTTTTTTTTACACTTGCAGTTTTGGAACATACAGCGCTCTCTTTCCTCTCAAGGTCCTCACACTGATCTGAACCAATACTAACTGCTAGACTCTATGGAGAATGAGAAATCACATAACATGGTGGTTCAGAGTACAGACTTGAGAGCCAGCTGACCTGGATTTGAAGTCTGTCTCTGGCTATTCCATTTGTGAAATCTTAGGAAGATCCTGTTCTCTACTTCAGTTTCTTCAATTCCGATTGGCCCTTCAGTAATATGGGAACAATAAAAATACCTGCCCTTCAGATCATGATCCTAGAATTGAGTTCTACATCGGGTTCCTTGCTCACCTGGGAGCTTCCTTCTCCCTCTACCTGCTGCTCTCCCTGCTTATGCATTTTCCTCCTCTCTCTGACAAATAAAATCTTAAAAAAAAAAAAAAACAAAAAAAAAAACCCAAAACCTTAAAGAATACCTGCCTTATAGAAGTATTGTTTGAGGGAAAAGTCATGTTCAAAAGAACGAGAATTCTAAGACATCAGACTATAGATGCTGAAAAGGTAATAGAATAATACCTTTCAAAGCTCAAAGGAAAAGTAGTTATAATCCATATTCCTGTATCTAGAAAAAGCACAACCCATTAGAAGGGCAAAACTAAAACATCTTTTCAGACATGCATAGATTTAGAAAATTATTGCCCACACTACCTTCCTTGGGAAATTATTTGAATACATACTCCTAAAAATGAATTAAACAAAAAGGATGGGGTGAAGACAGGGAGTGCAAGAATTAGTGACAATAACAAAGAAAGAAAAAGGCTGAAAATAGCTGTTGAGCAGGCTGAGATGACAATTAGTCCTGATTGGAACCAGAGGATGGAGGACTTTAGAAGTTCCAACATACAAAATCCAGAAATTTGATCAGATTCCTATATTTAAGGTGCTGAATGGTCTGAAGAATGAAATAAATGCTGGCAGTACAAGAAACAAAGGCAATAAGATACTCCAAGATAAACAAAAAAGGTACATAGGATAGTTAGGTTATGGACGTGAAATAAACAACATTTACATAAAGATTAAGTTTCATTGACTCTTAACTTCTGGAATTAACTTATAGACAAAGCATAGAAGATTGAGGTAGGGGGCAAAACCAAATATAAATCAACCTTGGTTCCCTTGAAGTTCAAGTTTAGATGATTAAAGTTGGAAGGTAGAAGGTGGAGAGTTAAGCTGATGGGAAAGATAGGGCCGTCAGCGTCCTCATCTTAGAACACAGGGGATGAAAAGACAATGTCTCCAGTTTTGGGGATTGACCATGGGTGTTACTTGAGACCCAAGCAAAGGAGGGTGACTTTGACTTTACTAAGCAGGAAGGAGATCATTAAAACTATATGGGAAAGCTAACAGTGAGTTTAGTTTTGGCAGAACTAAAACAAAAAACCAGAAAACACTCCCCACCCCCCAAACAAACAAGCTCAAGGCTACTTCTAAGAACAGTACCCAAAAGCATGTTGCAGAACAGGTCTGTAACTCTTGGTGCTGTCCACAGAAGATTGCAAGAAACTGCCTCAGCTGCTTAACCAATTGGACTTTGTTTCAGGAATGCCATCATGCATCCCTGGCAAACCATTGCACTATCATTGCCACCATCTGCCATCCACTGCCATCCACACACCCACTCAAATGGAAATTCCAGAGGAGCCAGTTTCTTTTCCCTCATGTTGTTCCCATGAAATTGGTGCATCTGGTTGGGAGAAACTAGGTCACCTGATTCTGTCATTGATGCAAGGAAAATGGGACTTGGAATTTGACTCTTTTTCTGGAAAGGAAAGAGTCACAATATAAGTTGCCCCCAAATATGATATTTAAAAGGTCATTGGAGGTAATGGCAGATGTCCACCACACCGAGGAACAATATATAAAAGCATATTATTCAAAGATACAAGGATAATTTAAATGGAAACTAACCCTATTGCTTGATAAAGCAATGATAATTTATCTCTTTTTCTTACAAGCTGAATCTAATTCATGAGGAAATTTTGTTCTACTTTTGAACTATATACAGAAAAGAACCTCTCTTAATTTCTCTACTGCTAACATCTTCATCCCAGCTCCTGCAGTCCTTGCCCTAGATTACTAAAATAGCTTTCCAGCTGGTCCCCCTGCTTCATTCATTGTCCCTTTACAAAATATTCGAACTCAGGAGCCCCTTTCAAGATGAAAGAAAGATCCTGTTACGTCTCTGCTCACAACCATGCAAAGAATTCACAGATAACTCAGAGCAAAAGTCTAAGGCCTTCTCAGAGTCTTCCAGGTCTCCATGATCTACTGCTCTCCTTCATCCCACTGTGATCTCATCTTCTTGTACTTCTGCCCTTGCTCACTCTTCTTGCCACTGTGGTCTCTTGTCATTCCCCAGATGTGAGTAACGGGCTCCTAAGCACCTGCTTTGGCACTTAGCACTGATTGGTTCCTCCACCCAGGGAGCACTTTTCTCCAGGTATGTGAGTGGCCCACTCTCATGTCTTGAAGACCCACCTACACTCAGTCCTACCAGACTCACTTACCCTTTCTGCTTTACCACTTTATCTTTTTTTCTGTATCTCTGATTATTTTCTATTTATATATTATATATCATTTACATAATTATAATGTTCATCTTCTGTCTCAAGAAAGGCAGTAATTTTGTGTCTTTTATCAGTTGATATAGTCAGGCACTTAGAAATCTCCCTAAAATAGGAAAATAATAAGCAATCACTGAGTGAACAAATGGACAGATGAATGGATAATTGATTTGGAACTTTCTAGGGAAGAGTTAGAGGAGTTTATTTACCCAAACTCTGGTTTATCAGAGCAAAAAACCAATAGATAGGTTCTAAAATTGACAAACCAAGCATATATTATTTAGAATTGTGGTGGTAACTACCAGAATTGCTAAAAGGAAAAACAAGAAAGTAGTTTTGTCTGGGAACAGGGCTGAGGGAAGAAAGAACTGGGGCAGAGCCCTGTGGCTTTTCACTTGCAGTCTTTCTGAACTCTTTGATTTTTAAAAATCATGTACATATAACATTTTGACAAAAAACTCATTATCTTTTAATGTAATCAATATACAAGTAAATATAATGGTGTAAAAAATTAAGATGGAAATGAGGAAGTAAATAATCAGCAAAAAAAAAATTCTAAATACATAATAATAAAAAATCATTACATTTTCCTTATTAGTAAAAGGCACAATTTACAATGAGGAGTTGATATGGGCTAAATGTTTGTGTCTCCCCATTCATGTGTTAAAGCCCAATACCCAATGTAATAGAAGGGGTCTTTGAGGGGGATGTAAGAGGAGGGGTCTTTGAGGGGGATAATTAGATTTGGATGAGGTTGGGGGCGGTAGCCTTCATGGTGGGATTAGTACCCTTTGAAGGAGGTGAAGAGCCCAGAGTTCTCTCTTGCCAGCTATGTGAGGATATAATAGGATGTTGGCAGTCTGTCACGTGAAAAAGAGCTCTCACCAGAACCTGACCATGCTGGCACCCTGACAGGACTTCCAGCCTCCAGAACTGGGAGAAATAAATTTCTGTTGCACCTAATATATGGTACTTTGTTACAGAAACTCCAACTGACTAAAACAGAAGCAAAAAGCATATATAACAATTATAATAAAAATAAGTAATTTCAACATTCCTTTGGACAAAATATCTTGCTAATTTTTTATTTTTATTAAGATAAATTTTGAGCAAAGAATGAATAAATATACATGTGTCTACCTACCTAGCTTTATCAAATCCTAATATGACCCTTATTTTTAGGTTCCTGTTCTTTGATTTGCCTGATATGAGTCCCAAATACGGATTTAGATGATTCATGAACTTAGGGGTTTGCAACTAAAATACTAACAGATAACTCTACACATTCTTAATGGTAAAGGTAATAATAGCCCACGTGATACTCTGAAAGGAATTTTATAAATTATAAGTAGAATAATGCTGCTGCATTTTGCTAGGCAAAATATAGTTCAGAAGTGCATTTCTAAATATCAGTGAAACCCTAAAAACAGGTTTGTATGGGTTTTTTTTCTGGCAACTCAAAAATATGTATAGAATATATAACATATAGGGACACCTGGGTGGCTCAGTGCCCGCCTTCAGCTCAGGTCATGATCCTGAATGGAGTCCTGCATCGGGCTCCTTACTCATTGGGGAGCCTGCTTCTCTCTCTGCCTGCTGCTCCCCTGCTTGCACTGTCTGACAAATAAATAAAAAAAATCTTAAAAAATAAAAAAACAGGGCCGCCTGGTTGCCTCAGTGGGTTAAAGCCTCTACCTTTGGCTCAGGTCATGATCCCAGGGTCCTGGGATCCAGGCTGCATTGGGCTCTCTGCTCAGCAGGGAGCCTGCTTCCTCCACTCTCTCTGCCTGCTTCTCTGCCTGCTTGTGATCTTGGTCTGTCAAATAAATAAATAAAATCTTAAAAAAAAATAAAAACAAAAAAACCCACAAAAGAATATATGACATGTATGTAAGTGGGAGAACAGGACCTGAAAATTACTTTATGAAGATGTTATATACTCTTGTGCATAACTGAAACTCCATTGATGACTCTAGAAATCTGATTGCTGGGTGCCAGGTTCATCCCTTGAATAATAATAGAAGTTAATCCCAGTTGTTTCTATTGAAATTTGCAGCCCTATCTCTGATCTGTTATGTATAATGCTGTCTTGATAAGAAATGTATGATAATGTTATCCCCAACAAACCATATTGTTTTAAATTGCCCTTTTAATGACTCTTTAACACATTTCTTTTACCTGGTTACAGTCTACCACTCAGTGAGGACAGTGGGCGTCAGCTGACTGACTTGGGACCGAGGAGGCCACATCACTCTTCAATCTGTCTTCTCACCAAATTAATGAGCTGTATTACCACCTGCCTCGGGGGAGAGTATGTGATCAATTCCCCCAGTTCTGGTAAGGCTGTCATGATGACGAATGGCTGAGAGATAGATTTTGGAGAAATAAACCTAGTTTAGTTAAAAAGGAGAAAGAGCATAACCTATTTTAATAAGAGCAAAATTAGTATAAGCACCCTTAACCATTTTGATCAATGTAACCCTCAAAAATAAGAAAAGAAAAATCTTAACCAATGTAGCTCTTTCTACTTGTTTAGTTTCCTTCCTAATGAGTGATTCAGACAGCCTAGGTTTTGAGCTAGCTGTCAGCTGTAGAATGTATAGGAACAGAGAAAGTAGTTACTATGCACAGTGGTCCTATGCACTGTCTAGTGAATTCTCAGCAGAAACATATTAACATAAAGCCCTTGGGAATTACAATTTTTGACTCCAGATTATACTAAACTCACATTAAGGACCAATATTTTGTTAGTGATATGAGAAAGCATTTATTTTCTTCTTGTGACACCCCCAGTTTTTCATAACCATGTTACTGTCACCTCAACATTTTTAAGAACTTGAATTACATTTTAGTTGCTTACAAAACACAAACTTTATAAATTTAATTATTTTTATTGAGATAAATGTAAGGACTTCACAGACAAAGAGCTCTAACAATGTTTTTCTAAGTGTATCTCATTTTTATGGGAACACACCACCAAAACCGATCAGATTTATATGAACTTGCATATGGTATGCAAATAAGAATTCAGAGAAAGCTATGAAATTAGAAAGAGCTATCAGAACTTACTATAAAATTTAACTAAACATCAGTAAAATTCCAGCTAAGCTCAAATTTAGTAACTGCCCTTCACTGTAAATTGGGCATACCTCAGAAAACACTATACTTGTTAAATGAGTTGAGAAAATCACATACCACTGGAATTTGCAGAGCACTGTTTCTCTCATGGAGTTTTATTTTTTTTTTTATTTTATTTTTTTTAAGGTTTTATTTATTTTATAGAGAGAGACACAGCAAGAGAGGGAACACAAGAAGGGAGAGTGGGAGAGGGAGAAGCAGACTCCCTGCTGAGCAGGGAGCTCGACATGGGGCTGGATCCCAGGACACTGGGATCATGACCTGAGCCAAAGGCAGATGCTTAACGACTGAGCCACCCAGGTGTCCCTCTCATGGAGTTTTAAAACAAAAGTAAACCTAGAATCATTTTTATTTCTCTTCTAGAATTCTATCCAGCATTCCTATCAATGGATAATATTGAAGAGTTTTATAATAATTATTTAAAAACCATGCTCCATGTTGGTTCCTTAAAAAAGAAAACTGAATCTCCTCTGATTTTTGGAGCCTTCTATGACAGACTAAAACATGGTTGAGTAATAGCATAAGATTTCAAATATACTCTAGTTATTGTTTAAGATGCCGTATTTGTTTGCTAGGACTTTTACAACAAAATACCACAGATTAGATGGATTAAACAACAAATTTATTCTGATAGTTCTGGAGGCTGGAAGTTCAAGATCAAGATGTCGGCAGGGTTGTTTTCCTGTGAGGTCTCTCTCCTTGACTTGTAAATGATTCCCCTCTTGCTCCCTCTTCACATGGTCATTTCTCTGTGCACACATATCCCTCATGTCTCCTTTGTGTCTACAAATAACCTGTTCCTTTAAGGACAGTAGTTAGAATGGATGAAGGTCCCCCCCATCTTCATTTTAACTTAATCACCTCTCTAGAGGCCCTATTTCCAAATACAGTTACATTCGAAGTCCCAGAGGTTAGAACTTCATCCCAAAATATGAATTTTGGGAGGGTCACAATTCAGTCCATCACAAATGCCAAGCCAGCTCATTATTTCAGAATTTAAGTAATAGTTTTGCAAATAGCCTTCTCAGTGTCCCCCCGCCCACCACTGCTGAGTATGCCTACCTACTACCTACGGTTGTCACTCAAATTGAAAAGAGTACCAACTGGCCCTTAGGATGTTGTATAGGTAAAATGATTATAAACATTCTAAATGGTTAGCAGTTAGAATTGTTAGAATTGCCTATGTAAATGAATATGTTTAATTTATCCTCAGATTTATAAAATAGATAATCCACCAGCTCATGGTTAGTGAAGGAGGAATCACTTTTCCACCTAATGGATGAATATGGGAAAGAACAAAGAAACCTGGGAATGGTGAAATAACATTTGGGACACATGTGGGGAGCAAAGGAAATGTTTGATAAAGACTGCTTATTAATTCCCCCCTTAGGTATTAGCGATCTCAGTAGGTGGCAGCCTTCCATTCAATGTAGTGAGTGTTTTCAACAAAGAAGACGTATGTAGGGCACCTGGGTGGCTCAGTGGGTTAAGCCACTGCCTTCGGCTCGGGTCATAATCTCAGGGTCCTGGGATCGAGTCCCGAGTCGGGCTCTCTGCTCAGCGGGGAGCCTGCTTCCCTCTCTCTGCCTGCCTCTCCATCTGCTTGTGATTTCTCTCTGTCAAATAAATAAATAAATAAAATCTTTAAAAAAAAAAAAAAGAAGAAGAAGACGTATGTAAAATGAGATTGTTTTCTTTTTCCTAAGCCGAGAAGGATGGCACTTTTTATTGGTGAAAACCCTTTGGCATAAGAGCAAATTTTAAAATACCAAGTTCAACGTTCAGCTTGAATAACTATTGTAAATTTGGCTTATTTCAGTTCTTTTGTAATTATATTGATCTATTTCACCTCCTCCTCCTTCTTCTCCTTTTTCTTTTCTAAAGATTTCATTTATTTATTTGAGAAAGAGAGAGAGAACATGAGCAGGGGGGAGGGGCAGAGGGAAAAGCAGACTCCCTGCTGAGCAGGAAGGCAGACTCTGGGCTTTATCTGGGGACTCTGGGATCATGACCTGAGCTGAAGGCAGAAGCTTAACTGACTGAGCCACCCAGGTGCCCTTCTTTTGCCATTTTCTTGATAATTAAATAATTCAAAGTCTAGTTAGGGAATAGTGGAAGAAATAAGAGAGAATGTTTTAAAAATTTAAGTTTTTTTCACAATGCTTTATTCTAAATCTAAATCTGTCTCACTAAAAGAAATCATAATAAATTTTGGAACAATTCAGAACTTTAAAATATTTGAGGGCCTGAATTTTTTCTATGTCCCTTTGGCGTGCTTTGGCAATGGCTATGAAGTAAAATATAAAATAATTCTTTAAATGAACACTTAGGCATTTTCTGGTACTAAATTTTTATCACTTTACTTTGGTATTTGGAGTCTCTTTACTTAAAATATGAGTAGTAGTATTTGGTTTAAATTAAGAAAAAGAAAAAAAAATAACTAGTAGAACTTTCCCAAGAGTGTTTATCCTGTGGGATCAGATTGTTCTAAAGTTAAAATTCTCCTTCCTTGTTGCCCAGCACATCTGGTGGAATCTCTCTTAAAGGTGAAGTGACTAATTTTTCACCCTTGAAGGGTAATGATCATGTTAGCGAATGTTGAGTCTGCCTTCCGGTTCCTTAGCCACAAATGTCATCTTGCTACTTTGTCTAAAGCTATTGTTCTGACAGTTTCAAATTGTCAAGTATATGGCACATGAAGTTTTCTTGAATTATTGATAAATCTGCATAATTTGGGGAAGGTAAAAATGATAATGTGGTAGAATTAATAGTTGCTCTAATTCTATCTTCAGGGATATGGTATTCTTACATGTGTTGCACAGAAGGAAGATCTTATAACTAAATAGCTCATTTTGTAGAAAGCATATTTGTGGAGGAAGATATAAAGGATACGTAGAAAAGAAGTCTTGTATCATTCATCAGTACGTGCCCGTGGGTATTTCGTACCTTATAGTGAGTCTTCAATAAATACTGCTCGAATAAATAGGTAAGTTGAGATGGAAACAAAGCAAATGCGGGTATATTAAAATTCAGACCGTCAAGAGCACTAATTCTCAGCTCCAATGCTGCCATTCACTGGTATACTGCAATCTGATATACTATAAGCAGAAATTCCAAACTTTCTCAGTTCATGTATCAGTAATTTTTTTAAAACTGAAGTCCTTGGTAAAACCAACCAACCAACGAACCTAGCAGTTTAGTTCACCAAGTAGTTAAATCTAAACAACTTGGAACTCATGCCCTAGCAACTTAGAACTTACATCCTAACAACTTAGTAGTCATTTGAAAAATAATATGTATAATTTGAAAGAACAAATGCTATTTTTATTTCATTTTTGAACAATCATAATTGCTTACTAATAAAATATGCTTGTGTGTTGGACAGTGCCCAGCTTCTTAAATCTCAGTACCAGATTGGACACCCCCTTATCATTTTTGGTTCTACAGTGATTTTCTCATGCTATTTGCTTTTTTAACCTCAGCAACCTTCCAAGACGTAGTTGCACAAAGATATGCTGTCCTGAAAAGGAGCGTAGCTCTATTTGATGTCCAAACAGTGAACTACCTAGAGTTAGTAGTTCATAAGATGTCTGGCAAATGTCTCCAGTATTGCTGTGATTCCCTTGAATATTTCAAATATCCCTAAAAATTCCTAGATGAGTTCACTGTGATGAACACAGTTTGAGCAAATAATGTGTTACCAACAATAGTTAGAATGCTGAGGATATCAAGCATTTTCTTAAAAATAAGAGTGTATCCAAAGTTATCTTTATAACAATAAAACTCACTCATGGACTTCTTTTCTGTACTTAGAGGGAAGCAATAAAGATAACAGCTAGAATGTGGGGACTGTACATAGTTAACAACCCTGTTTATCTATGCCCCTGCACCTGACAATGACTGTTAAGGATGTGTCATTAAGGGTCACCTGGGTGGCTCAGTTAAGGCCTCTGCCTTCAGCTCAGGTCATGATTCCAGGGTCCTGGGATCAAGCCCCGCATTGGGCTCTCTGCTCAGCGGGGAGCCTGCTTCCTCCTCTCTCTCTGCCGGCCTCTCTACCTGCTTGTGATCTCTGTCAAATAAATAAATAAAATCTTTAAAAAAAAAAAAAAAGGATGTGTCATTAATATATTTTGTAATTAAGGCTTAAGGCAATGTTTTTGATTACAGGCAAAATTTATTTCAACACCTAGATATAATGTCATTCCCTACCCCTAATTCCCAAGATCATATTCACACAGATGAACACTATCCCCAGAAGGAAAAAAAAAATGTGGCTTATGCTAGTGGTTTGGAACTTTTCTGTGAATTAAAATCACCAGGGAGCTTACTTTTTAGTAAGATTTCTAGAATCCTTAGGCCTAGGCTCTGGAATTCTATAGTCCTGGGGTAGGGCGATGATATTTTTAAAATCCACCTGATTTTAATGCAGACCATGTTTTAAGAAACACTGGTAGAGGGGACTGTTTGTGTAGCACAATGAAAGAAATAATAAGACTCTCAATTTTTAAAATATATGTCTTATTAATGTGCTGTTTGAGTATGTATGTGTGTGTGCACATGGAAGGTTCACATGCCTCCTACCAATACCTAAAGATGATAGTACTAATCTAAGTCTCAAAAGTACTTAGCATGATAGTGGTAGAGTTTATGATGGTTCAGGATCATATTATTGTGAATTCTTTATATATCATATTCTTTATATTCCTTGGGACACTTAACTTTATGTTCCTTAACCCTTTATAACCTCCAAGTGTACTTAATATGGAGCTTTAGCCATAGTAGGAACTCAATAAATATCAATTACTTGTCATTCTTAACCAAGGCCGAATATTAAGATCACTTCGAGAGCTTCTTAAAATATGAATTATCAAAGACATCTCTCTCGAACTAACGGAAGCCGAATTTGTGCAGGTGAGGTCTGGCAGAGCCAAGGTTGAGACCACTGAGCTGTATCTTTCCTTGGGCCTCTATTTTTACCAAATGCATGCATCCATCTAATTGGGCTTATGGGTATGTGTGTGTATGTGTGTGTAAGTGTGTGTGCATATGTGTGTGCACACACATGTTTTTATGGAGCTCTTCCAAGATAATACTATAAAGGAGTACTTCTTTCTTTTTCTTTGCAAGTATTTGTTACTCCCACCTTTTCTGGGCACTTATTATTCTTTCTCAGTTCATTTATGGAAAATGTGGAGAATATCACCAGTCTACTTGCTAGCTCCTGAAAGAGGTTTTTTGTTTTTTGTTTTTTGTTTTTAACATTTTAGAGTTTGCTTGGCAACTCATTCTTTCATTCTTGCGTACTCTCACCTGCAATTAAGCTACTCAGCCACTTGGTGGTGATAAATGCTTTATTCATAATGGTCAATTAACGTGTTTTTTGAGATCCAGTCAAAGTTATTTTCCCATTATTTTCAGATTTCTACAATTATTAAAACAATGAAAGTAGAAAATATTGAATTGTAAAGTAAATAATTCTAAGTATAACTTGCAAAGAAATACGAAAGATTTGATTCAATGACCTCCTCAATAATCCTTGCATATAATTTACTTATAATTTATATTTCATACTCAGATTTCAATAAAAATATTTTGATTAAAAAAACCCAGAGATTCACTGTTTGCATCATTGTATCCTAGGTCATTGATGATATAATTAGCTATGGGGTGCATTCCAACTCACAGAGGTTAAATGTTAAAAAGAAAAAGTGCGAAACAATGAAAACGCTATATTTGTAGAATCCACTAAAGTCTTAATGCATGGAAGACATTTAATAATCCTGCATCGGGCTCCCAGCTCCATGGGGAGTCTGCTTCTCCCTCTGACCTTCTTGCCTCTCATGTTCTCTCTCACTATCTCTCCCATAAATAAATAAATAAAATCTTAAAAAAAATAAACACAGAGATAGGCACTAATGCTTAGTACTCTTAAAACTGCAAAACTGAAAATGTATGCAATGATGAAAATGTATGATTAATCCATGATAGTAAATGGGAACAAAGCTCAGTACCAAGGAAAATAAGAGTGAAACAAGGACAAACTTGACTTCGTTTTCCTGGAGCTGGACTGCTAATTACCTATACTATGTAAGCTTATTGTGACTTATGTCAACTAAAAGGTATGGGCATATGTGATTCTAGCCCATCTTCTTGTGTCTGGGCAGTTTATATTTGAAACCAGGCCAGAGGTGCGCCTGGGTGGCTCAGTGGGTTAAAGCCTCTGCCTTTGTTCGGCTCAGGTCATGATCTCAGGGTCCTGGGATAGAGCCCTACATCAGGCTCTCTGCTCAGCAGGGAGCCTGCTTCCTCTTCTCTCTCCCTCTCTGCCTGCCTCTCTGCCTACTTGTGATCTGTCTGTCAAATAAATAAATAAAAAATCTTAAAAAAAGAAAAAAACAAAACAAAACCAGAGAGATAAGCTAAATTCCATTTTAAGATTTTATTAGAGAAGGGTATTTGAGAACCTATTTCTGCAAGGTTAGGAATTGCTTCTTACACTTAATTCTAGGCTGTGTTTTTTCTAAGTTTTTTCTATTTCGCGTTAGGACACTTTACTACTCTGGAGTTTCAATCTCCCATTGCAATCTTGGGATGTGATAACAGGAAAACCTTCCTTTGCTTTTTATAGTGGGCACCTTTATTCCCTACCTCAGCCCTACCATCTTTTCCTTTGCATCACATCACACTCTGTCATTCCAGGTAGAACCCAGAGGTGGAATACTGATGAAATTCTATCCCAAAGCTGTATTGGTCCCAGAGCCGGTTCATGAGCTGCTGCCTTATCATAGTATGAAAATCTCTTAATATAGCAGCTGATTATCTCTGTATGTGTTAAGAATGGAGGTATTGATTTTGATTTTTGTATAGTTTATGTACACATAACTTTAAGTAATTGTGAAATAGGGAAATATATAGAATATCCATAAAATGAATTAAAATATTAGATTCTGAAAGTGATAAAAGTGGATTCTAGCTCTTAGGGCCTAAATAATAAGCAGCAAAGATTCAGATAACATTGATTGTTCTGACTTAATATAATCTTTTTACACATTTAGATTTAGGACAGTACAATAGCCTAAAATTATCACTAGGTAGGTATTAGAAATAAAGGCTTGGTTATGTAGTGGCTACAGAAATGTATTTAAAACATTTACGTAGGAAATTAAAACTAATTCATGACATAAATTATTTTCATGTGTTTTTCTAGTCATCTCTAATTTACATTATGCTATTTCTACAAATTTTCTGTTGTAAAGAGTAAAATATACCTGCCTACTTAGACCTGATAAAAAGTTAATTACATTTAATTTAGAACATAAAGAACTAATACTTTCGCTATTCATTTGTCTTCAGAAAAAAGCTGATTATTTTTATCTTTCAATCTGAGCAAGGAAAGAGCAAAGGAAAACAACAGAATTTTAAATAGTTGCATACTTTGGCTATGTGTGTGTGTGTGTGTGTGTGTTTATGTAATTTAAAATTATTTTAAAAGTTATTTATATATATAAAAACTTTAAGTAAAATTTAAATGTATATACATCTTTAAAATAAGCTTTTAAAATAACCTTAAAAATAATTAACTTATATACAAAAATAATAATTGTATATTTATATATAAATAACTTAAAAATAATTTAAAAGTTCTGTGGATTGACGAACCTATTAGCGATATAACAATAAATAACACCGATGAGAGGCACCTGGGTGGCTCAAAAGGTTAAGCCTCTGCCTCTTTTTTTTTTTTTTTTTTAAGATTTATTTATTTATTTGACAGAGAGAAATCACAAGTAGACAGAGAGGCAGTCAGAGAGAGAGATAGAGGGAAGCAGGCTCCCCGCTGAGCAGAGAGCCCGATGCGGGACTCAATCCCAGGACCCTGAGATCATGACCTGAGCCAAAGGCAACGGCTTAATCCACTGAGCCATCCAGGCACCCCAGCCTCTGCCTCTTGATTTCAGCTCAGGTCAAGATCTTGGGGTTGTGAGACCGAGCCCCGAATAAGGGGTTCTGTGTACAGTGTGGAGTTCGCTTGGGATTCTCTTTTTCTCCTCCTCTGCCTCCCCCTGCCACCTGCTCTCTCCCTCTTTCTTGCAAATAAATAAATAGATAGGTAAATAAATAACCAACCAACAAACCATGATGAACAAATGTAACACTATTGTTCACTTAGGATGTTTGCGGTTTCCATGGCTGACAGTCCACTGTTAGTCCTCTTACACTGTTTCAAAGAACGGGTTATCCCATAAACCCATATGTAAATATTGGCTTGCCTTCTCTAGTAGTTGAATGAATTTACAGTTTTATGAATTTAAAGGTTCTTGCCCTGACTTTGAGAACAGGCACTTCCTCATGTTTTTAAGCACATCCCTGCGGGGAGCCTGCTTTCTCCTTCTCCCTCTGCCTGCCACTCCCCCTGCTTGTTCTCTCTCTGTCAAATAAATAAAAGTTTTTAAGTACATCTCTGATTTTTGCGCCCAAATTCTCAGCTTTGGAAATGATCCTGTTTTATTCTGTAGAGTGTTATTCTCGGGAGCCTTTCCTCTACAGAATGCTAACTTTTAGATGGAAAAGCTGATATAACAGAGTGATTAAAGAAATAAAATGTCCCCTTAATTTGAATTTTACCCAACAGTGACTTCAGTGGCAGAATTATGGAGGGTACTGAGGCTGTTTATGATTAACTAGGTTTATTGTCATAAAGACAATAAGAGCTGGCTTTGAGTATATCTTTGAGTTTGATGTGGCCAGATTCCAAATCTGGTTTACTCACATCCTGTATTTCCAAATAGATTGAACATTAACAGTGCAGTTGAACTGCTAAAGAAATAATTACTTAAGTATTTTAAAGTACACTTAGGACATTAGAGAGAAAAGTTGAAGAAAAGATGAAGACCCGTAGGTTTTGAGCAATAAAGTCTGAAGTACGAGCAAAGAGGGTTAAAAGGTGAACACAATAGTGAATGCAACTTTTCACCCTTGTGTTGACATTATTAGGATGTGCTTTTGGATCTGTAGCCTGAAAGTACTACTGTCTCAATTTAACCATGCGAAAATACTAAAAGTGAGCAGGAATACTTATTTGCCGTTTTTTCCCCTACTTGGTAAATAGAAATTGCTCCAGCTGTTCTTACCTGAATGGATTTGGTGCATCCCAAGATTAAGTGAAGAGCACAAAAGAGGGCTTGATGAGTCAGAAGATGTAGAGGGAGGCAGAAATTGGGTAGACCTTTTCAAGACCTTTCCATTCAGCTTTGTGAAATCACAGGGTATTTGTAATATCCCTTTCTCAGGGTAGATGCATGCACACAAAATACTCCAGAGAAATGTGTACCTTTAAAAATTATCTTTAGGATTTGGTTACTGTATCACCACAACTCTCTTTGAAAATAGAGAATTAAGAGGGGCTTGTGAGTATGTGAAAATGCTATCATTGTTGAGGAGAGCGTGTCCTGTGAAATGGACTCACTGTTTGGCTCCACATCAAGGGTAGAGTGTACAAGTGTGAAAAGGGAAGCGATTTTTGAATATATTTCCTTCATTGCTTTGACTTTTGGCCCATTGCATATTGGCCTTAGGTTTTTAAAGAGACAAAAAGCATAAATTCCACTGGATTCTGTTAAAGAAAATTATAATATAAAGATGACCTACCAGTTGTACTCTTTCTTCTGTATTTTGCAAGCAATATAAACTGTTACGTTTCCCTCCATTAAGAGTATGCATTTAAAAAATATGTATATAGTGTATTGAAATGTTTCCCCAGTTTTGTTACTACAAAAATAGCCAGGAAAAAACCACCATCAGTGTGCCCCAATTTTAAACTATGACCTGTATTTTCAAAATACCATAAGTAGATTCTAGGGACAGAGCAGAATTGCCTTCTTGTGATTTTGAATTCCAGGGATTTGGTGTGAGAATAAAATGAAGGCAGATTATTTTGTTTACATAGGAAGCTCATCTACATGATCCACTAAAAATTAATGCAAGGGGCCATTAAAGTGAAAAAGTAGCTTTCTAATATTTTTCACGAGTGTTTTCAAAGAAAGATAAAGATTTATTTTCTGACACTATATGGTGACCACAGCCAGGACTAGAGAAAAGTGATCTCCCTTGGGTTGTCTGCAGTCTGCACTTTGACTTCCTCCTCTTGGCCCAGTTCAGTCCAGACATTTCAACAGCTTGACTAAGCCTCATCACCATTTAGCTGCCAAGTTCAGTGGCTGCCAATATCACTAGTAGCTTTTTAAGTACACCTGTTGCCAGCACTATGTTTGTGAGTCAAGAAGACTAGACATTTCTGGTCTACCCCAGTGGCTAGGATCATTTTCAAAGGAAAATTATTTTTAATATTACTTCACCATCCTTCATCAGGAAAACACTCCCCCCCCCCCACCCCCGCAAGCTTCTCTTCTTACAGAGAAGTTGCATTTACCTTGAACATGGTATGTAACATCTGGTCTGGTTTAGCTTATGGATAAAAATGGTTTTAGTAATCAATTCTACATTTAATTTTTATTTTTAATTATGTGGGACCAATGAAGCTGTATGAATAATAAAATAGGAAGACTTGGTATAAGCTGATAGGCTCTCAGTGAGATAATCAAATATCATTTACAGCAAAGTTAACCTGATAGTTAATGGTATGTATTGTGTAGTAATTAGGTATAAACACAGCTCATATAAAGGACTGTGATTAATGCACTTCATGGAGTCAAACAGCATTTTTGGAGCAAGTTTGTTGGGAGATGAAGAGAAAAGCAGTTAAAGCCAGCCTCTGTTCTAATGATGGCTGGGGCCAGAGGAGCCTCTTTGGCCAGATCTCTCTGTTTTTCCATTAACATTTGCTCCAGGCCAAGAGCCAGTGGCTGGGGCAACCCTCCCTTATCTCCACACAGGGTGATAAAAAGTCACAATGAGAAAGTGCAGTGGATTCAGTTCTGACAGTTTTAACAACCTTGAAAACACTTTACTATGAGGATGTAGCTTTGTAGTCTTTTAAGGTGAAAGAAGAGGGCACATACAGCTGATTTCAATACTTTGGGCACCATAGAGCCACTAAGAGGATATTAACTAGACAAAGTCTTTGTGGCTATTGGGGCTTTGTGAGCTAGTTTTGATTTACTTGCCTATTAGTGTTCATAAAGTATATAAAACTTTTCCTCATACCAATGATAATATCTGGTCTATATATGAATCTGAAATTTATTTAAACTGGGATATTTTACTATCTATCAATCTATCTACATTTTTTTTTAAATTTATTTATTTGACAGACAGAGATCACAAGTAGGCAGAGAGGCAGGCACAGAGAGAGAGAGAGAGGGAAGCAGGCTTCCTGCGGAGCAGAGAGCCCAATGCGGGGCTCGATCCCAGGACCCTGAGATCATGACCTGAGCCGAAGGCAGCAGCCCAAACCACTGAGCCACCCAGGCGCCCCTATCTACATTTTTTAAAAGGTGGTCCAAAAGATAGTAAAATACAAATCCCCAACAAACCTTTAATCATACTTCCTGTACCATATCGGGTTGAAATGTCTTCACCCTGGGAATATCTGGTTATTTTTCCTGCAAGATGTGCCTTTGTATGACTCAAGTGACACTGTTCTTATTTGATGGACTGATGTTAATTTGTTGTAATGTGACAGAATGATTTAGTTCAAATACCAACTTTATTGGCTTCATCTTTGCCTCCTTTCTTACCCCACATCCAACCCATTGGCAAATTTTAGAAATATATCTGTAATCTGACCATTCTTATTACCTCCACTATATGCTCGATGGTCTAAGTTATCAGTACGGTTCACCTGACGGTTAGAATAGTTTCCTCTTCTAGTTGTTATTAACTTGCAATCTACTCTTCACAGTGCGGCTCTTGTATCCTAAACGGAGCCTGATTTGGTCACCCCTCCAATGACTCTACATTTCATTCAGAGTAAATTCTAAAACTTAACAAGTTTCTACATTTGTCCCCTTCCTGTACCCCACCCCCTTTTCTGATCGAATCTGCTTGTGCTCTCCCTTTGTTCCCTGGATTTTAGCTACACTTACCTCTTGGCTATTCCTCACAGATGCCAAGCCCACTTCCACGCAGGCAGGGTCTTTGCATTGCTGTTCCTTCTGTGTTGAACGCTTTACTCCTAGACCGACATATGGCTTATTTTCTCACTTCCTTCAGGTCTCTGCTCAAATGTCAGAGAGGCCTTCCCAGGTAAATGTATTTCAAACAGCATGCTCCTTGTCCCGTTTCCTTATCCTGCTTTATTTTTGTATGAATCACCATTTGACATAGTATGCATTTACTGGCTTATGATGACGATTATTGCCTTTTCTAGTACAATGTAAGCTCCATCACAGCAAGGACTTTGTATCTTGGTAACCGTTGCACCTTCATTCCTTAGAACAGTGACTCGTACATTTATTATTACTTCTTGAACCAAAGGAATCAACATCTCCTCTTGAGATCTTGACGTTTTTTTCCTTCAAAAAATAAACTTTCCAAATCTTAATTCCATAGTTGTAACTTCTTAAGTCTTTGAGCTATAATCCACTCATTCTTGGGTTGAATGGGGATTCAACTAGTGAAAGACCTAGGGGCAGTAACAACTACTTAATGAGTACTTATAAGCTAGGTTCTTGTATTTAAGTACCTTGCTTATCTCATTTAAGTCTAACCTTAGTCCCAGAGATCATTATTATTACCATTCTTGTTTTATAGACAAAGAGAATGATACTTCGGAGAGGTGAAATAACTTGCTGCCAGGTCACAGAGTTAATCACTGCACAGATTCAGATGAAGGCGTGGTTGACTCCATACTGCCTCCTAGCTGTCATCTCCAGTAATACGTACCCAATTATTCAAGTAATGAAGTCTTTTGCAGTTCGTGTACTAGGGGTCTGGGATATCCACCCCGCCTCTCAATGATTCCCAATACCAAACAAAGTCTTTACTTTTCAGAAATGTCCTAAAGGCCACTGTTCTTTATGCTAGGACTCTTACTTAAATGTAAGGTGTGCTTAGCGCGGGGAAGTTGGCCCAAAGAAGGGGAATGGGGCTCAGGAGGCAGATCGACGCACCCCACCCCTCGCTGGGTCTGACAACAGCGATCCGCACGCCGGAGGGGCCCCTCAGAGCAGCTTCGGCTCCATCCGGGAGGTGACGGGGCTCCCTGCGTTCACACAGCGCCGTGCGGAGCCCCGCGGGCAGCCCCGGCGCGCAGTCGGCGGGACCGGCGGCGCGGGGCTCCCGGCGCGGGGAGGGGCCGGCGCCCGCCCCGCCCCTCTCCTCGGGGATGCCGGGATGTTTACACTCCTGACAGCGGCGGCCGGGGGAGGAGGAGCGGGAGTCGCGGGAGGATGGGCCGCCGCTAGGCTCGCACTCGGGACGCGCCTCGCCGTGCGCAGGGTAGGGGCCCGCGCCTGCAGCGAGCGTCCGCGGGGGCGGCGCGGCGGGAGGTGGCGATCGGCTCCCGGCCTCGCAGCCACAGCCCCCGGCCCAGCGGGCCTTTCCGCGGCGCCGCCTGGCCGAGCCGCCCTCCCGCCCCGGGTCCCTCGCGGGCAGGAGATCGGAAAACTCCCAACTTCCTGGTGAGTGGCTGCCGGGGTCTCGGGCGCCGGGGTTGGGCCGCCCCGGCCGGGTGGGGCAGCCTGCGGGAGCCGGGCGGGGAGGGGGAGGCCGGGAGGGCGCGGGGCGGCCTCCGGGATCCCCACGCCGGGGGAGGTGGGGCGGGGCGCGCCGCCCTCGAGCTGGGTGGGGGTTTCGGTCCGGGTCGTTGGCCGTGGCGGGAGCGGCGGCAGGAACTTGGTGCCTGGCGCTGGCTTTGGCGGCCGGAGGCCGCCGTGGGCGCCGCGGTAACTAAGAAACTCCGCGGCCACCGCGGCGGCGGCAACAGGTCTCTGGTTTCAGGACCCGAGGAACTTAGGCGAAGTCCCGCCTCCTACCCTCCGGCTGCTGCTCATTGGCGCCGTCGGTTATTTATCCGTCGCGGATTGGTCAGGTCCAGCTGTCAGGATTCGGCCGCAACCAGACTTAGAGGAGTGAAGTTC
Organism: Mustela nivalis; assembly: GCF_964662115.1. NCBI lineage: Eukaryota > Metazoa > Chordata > Mammalia > Carnivora > Mustelidae > Mustela > Mustela nivalis. The sequence goes on from NC_139035.1 coordinate 38,499,626, forward strand.
GCGGGGAGAGTGGGTGGTGGGAGCCGCGCAGCGAAGGGAGAAGCTGAAGTGTCTGGAGAAGTACAGGGAGGACGGCCTAACCTGTCGGAGGCTGGGCTTTCTCGGGGCCCTGTCGGGATCAGCAAACGTGAGAGAGATCGCAAGGCAACAGAGATGGTGATGGTGGCAATGGAAAGTAATTACTTTGAGAATTGAGGCCAAAGTCAGAGAGAGGAAGGGGACCCCACGAAAGAAAAACGAGAAGACCACACTGCCTTAGGACAGTGTCAGGAAGCAACACAGCAACCTAGCGGATGGTACAGTAAGATCTGAAGAACTCTTGTTGCCTCTTTTCTGTGTACCGCGGGCCTCGGGAGATGATGTGTCAAACACAGATCATGCTCTCTCTTAGCTGTAGTCCTTATTAGGGGTAAATACTAAAAATTTACTTACCTTACAGTAGGTTCTCTCTCATCCTCGAGCAGTTCTGGTGACGGAACTGAAAGTCTGAAAACATCCCAAAAACGAAGTGATTTTCCTCGACCACTGATCGTAAGGACGCTGTTGAAAAAAAATCGAATGCGTGTAATTCGTAGAGCATTGTGTGCCCATCATGCCTAGAACCATTGTTTCTAATCCTTACTCCGAAGAGTTTGTAGTTTCCAGAAGTATGCACACGCCGCGTAGGCAAGAGCAGTTGTGTTGTCAGGTTGCTTTACAGGATAAAGTACATCATGCACGCGTGATAAGTCTGTCCTAGGGCTTGAGCTGCTGCGGGTGTGGTCGAAGAGTGGCATAGTATTAGGGACAACCGGACAAAACCCTGAAAACGGTGGGCAGTTCAACAAGGGATTCAGTTAACCCTGTCATACCTTGTGGCAAGTCTTACTGTGTGGACACCTAGTATTCTTGGCTTTATAGTACTTGGAGAAGGCCAGTGCCCTTAAAACAGTGGACCGAAGACTTAAGCAATTATCTCGTTGCCAGAGGAAGGAATCCTCTGCTACCCTCGGAGATCCAGTCCACAGCTTGCTTCACTCCTAAAACCTCAGCATCTTTCTGTTTGGTCCTAGACTGGGAGCTTGTTGGGGTGGGAAAGAGATGTTGGAGCTTTGAAAAATTGCCGCGTGGAGGAGTCAAACGGGCAGAGACTGGATGGGGACTTTAAGAAGAGGGCCCTCAAAATAAAAAGGAGAAGGAACCCCTAGTGGACGCTGGTCGCTTTTTCTGGGGGTGGGGAATCCCCGGACCCTCTGAGAGGAGCCGGCCTGAGATTCTGCTCTGAGCCGGGAGGCCCCGCCCTCTGCAGCACTGACGGCCTCCGCAGCCAATGAGCGGCGAGGACACTGCCGTTCCCTGCTCGGGAGGGCGGGTACTTCCTACCTGGGCCCTGGGCTCGGAGGAGGGAGAGACAGTTACTCTTCCAAGGATGTCTGCTGGTTGAGGGACTCTAGTGTGAGGGATGAGAAATAAATGCGTACAAGTAAAGGGGTGGAGGTTCCAGTTTCTTCTGACTCCTCGCGCGCGTCTCGTTTCATAAGTGAGCTACATCTTGAACACACTTCTGCACCTGAAGCTTTCTGGTCGTTAAGAAGCGAAGGTGGCCCTCAAATTAAATGTCCAGATGGACTGATGGAGTTTTGCTTCGAAATTATCTGTAAATGAAAACCAAAGAATGTCAGAATCTAAATTGTGAAGCTTTTCCACAATAGTTGGGAGTCTTGCCACGGTTAAAAATCTTGATCAATTTAGAAAGTAAAGAGCGTAACTTGAGTGCAGATTTATTCTATACTTGAAACTATTTCGGTTTATTTATGAAGATCACACCTGTAGCACCTTCCAGTCCCTTTCCCACTTACACATTTTCTTGGCTGGACAATTTCAAGAGCTCTTTTCCAGCCCAATAAAACAGCACTTACTCCAAGAATGAGGAAAGCACATCTGGTGTGATGGCAACATACTGGTGGAGGAGGGGAGATTTAAGGCCAGTATAATAACATAACCCAAATCATAAAAATCAAAATTGTCGTTTTAAATGAGCAGAAGTTGCAGTTTTAGTTTGTGTAAGTATTTAACCTCATACTTCCCTCCCCTTTGTCTTCCTGGTGGTTACAATTGACAGTTATGGGCTCTGATTTATCACCAAAATTTAGGTATTCTTTTTTTCTCATCTATTGTGCCTTTACTGAAATGTAGGTTTCTTTTTCACTTAAAGATGTGGTCTGAGATATCATTAGAGAGTTTGCTGAGTTTCTGGAACCAAACTCTTTCATGTTTTAAAATGTATCTTTGTAATGTTACAAATGTAGCCACATTGGGGTATCTGGACAGGAGAGAATAGTGATTACTTAAATGCAATTTTGGAAAAGAAGTTGCTTAATTAGATAATAAGTTGAAAAATTCCTTTCAGGTTTTGTTTTCTTTGATCTTTTTTTTTTAATGGGCTTTGGTATTTTAAAAATTTGCAATGTAGCTGCATTTGCACAAAGCTGCACTTTGTCCACATTCCTGGTTTCCTTCAATTAAAATATTTGTCCCTTTAGATATTTGCTCTAGTTAGTACAGTATGCATAAAACATGGCCGTATACTTAGTATAATACTTGAGGGTGTCTTGGAAATGACACATAGAGTTATTGTTTGCTCTGAATTGCTTTATCAACAATTTATGACCATTCCATAAATACATAGCTAGATGTTTTAAGAAGTGTTTCTTCATACTTTTGATTGTTTCAGTTTACTTCCTCCTCCCCTCATTTTTGAAGGGAATATTGGTGAGTAACATTTAGTTATATGACTGTAATGAAATATATTTATTTGCAGGATATAATGGCCACTTAGAATATTTAAATATATGTAAAATTAATGTAGAATGATTCATTCTTAGATTTATAAAACTTCTAAACTGCTGATTCCTCTTTTGGTGACTAATAGTTTGATTATCTCTGTATGATACATTATAGGTCTATATAAAATATTTTTTTAATTCTGATGAAAACACTGAACGAACCTATTTCATGGTTTTTAGTGAGTGGTGGGAATGAGAAGGACAGATGATCATGAAGTATTTCTTAATTTTCTTGTGCAGGAAGGCTTTTTAAAATTTTGTCAAAATAATTGCTCTGCCATACTGTTTATATAATGTGCTTACAACGAGCTGTTTTGTATTAGCTATCCAAGGTGTTAATCAAAATAGTGTATAAATGAATGAAACTTATTTAATTGGTCTGTAAAAATTTAGAAATACATGTTTTCTGTTACTTCATGGAAGTAGACCTCTTCCTGTAAACCTTACTATTGGTCTTCTGTTGATAATCAGTGTAAGTAATTAAAGGTAACTTTTTTACTCCAGGCTGCTTTTGTACAGAACAGGAGTTTGTAAAGTTTCTAAAGGGCCAGCTAGTAAATAATTCTGGCTTTGTGAGCCGTGTGGTCTCTGTCATTATAGTCATGGCCAGTACCTGAACCAGTTCAGTTGGTCATGGCTGTGTTCCAATAAGGCTCTATTTATACAAATAGGTTGGAGGCCCACCCCAACTCTAGAGTATAATACCAAAGATCTAAATATGATTTTGGGCCATTGATACTTGACTTGATGTGGATTTTCCACAGCAGTATTTATAGCCTTTTTTGTTTCTTGAACTCAAAACCCTGAGATCAAGACTTGAGCTGAGATCAAGAGTTGGAGGCTTGACCAGCCAAGGAACCTGGTACCTATGGCCTTTTTTGGTTTTAGACATTGTTTACAATCTCTTGATCTTTCCCAATCCCCTCAGAATAATGCCCACTTATTCATACCCCAATTTTCATTTCAGAGGCTTTGTAAGTATATGAACCTCTTTTAGATTTATCTGCCTTTTCAGGGTTTTCTACCGTTCTTTGCTCCTTAGGGATCCCACACCCATCCTGAGACATTGAATGACTATGTAACTATCCAGCTTCTTCCTTACTAAACCAAGATGAAATCTGATGTCATATATTTAATCTTTGCTTGATTGACAGATAACACTAATATAAATGTATTTTAGTGTGTTTCTTTAACTCATAGTTTTCATATTAAACCTATTGGAATGACCACCTTTGTTGCTTTTAGAAGGAGTTTCTGGCATGAGCGAGTGGGTAGGCAGACTTTTTTTTTTTTTTTTTTTGAAAAAAATTGACTTAGTCTTTTATAAAAGACTTTTCCCCCCAGTTTAAAAAAAGAAATACTGGAAAAGGCCTGTTTGTGGGAGGGCCAGCAGTCAGGGTGTGTGTAGCCTGGGGATGTGTGGGTACCTCCTCCCTTTGTTTGAAGAATTGGCTGTAGGCTGACCTGGGTGCAGCTACTGAGAAGCCTGAGAATGGAATGGAAAATGCAGCCGCTTTGACATCAACTCGGTAGAGTTTCCTAGCCCTAGCCAGGAGTGGGTTCTGGGTGTGCCAGAATTTTCCTCTCTCAGCGGTCAGGTAGCGCCCAGGGCATTCAGAGCTACCAGGCTAGTTGCCATCAGCTACAGTGAGCCTCTTTATCAGAACCTGTGCACAAGTATCATTTTCTGTTTTTATTATGAAAAACACGAAGCCCAGGTTTGTCTCCTTAGTTGAGTTACTTGATTTGTTGGGACTATAGTTTTCTCAGCTCAGGTAAGATTGCTTTGAGGAATAAATGAAAACATCTTTGTAAAAATAGGATAGTAGGCTCTAAGTGTTAGTTTCATTTCACCTCTTTCTGTTTTTAGATGTTCCGCAGTAGGAAACGCATCTGCTGTTCTCAGTTTTTCTGAGGCAGGCTCCGTTGCCCAGCCTGGGCCCAGCTTCCCATTCTGCCTGGGCCCAGCTTGATCTCACCAGGCTTCCAGCTAGCTTTCCTGCCATCTCTACCTTCTTTACTTGAATTCTTCTTCCTCTTTACCTTGTGATTTCCATATTCATAATTAAGTGGTTCCCATGTTTGAGTTCATGTTTTTATGTTTTTTGGAGAATGGGAAGAAGGCATTAATTCTTGGTTCTTCATGCAGGAAAAAGCACAAGAGGCTTGGCGGGGCCTTATACTTTGGACAGTAAAAAATGGGAGTTGCAAAAAAGATCCTTAAGTACTGATTAAAAATGGCAAAACTAAGAATATTCTTTCTAGTAGTCTTATAATTTGGATTTTTAAAAAATCTTTAGAATGTTTTCCTCATATTCTCATATATACCTGACAGATTAATATAATTTTTGTTGTAGTTTTAATCATAACGAAGCCACATATCCTCTATTACATTATGATTGGGAAAATTGCATAGATATGTTTAGAAAAGTTATTGTACTTCTAAAAGGTAAGGGATTGCAAATCTTCCATTGCCTTTTATATCTAACAGGTGGACCATATAGTAAAATAATTTGATATGCTTATATACTGTCAAAAAGACACCCAGAACTGGAAAGTAGTTAATTTTTGTAGGCAAATGGCATGACCTTATCCAAACAATTTATTTCCAGGCATGGTTTGTCATTTAACAAATACAAGTAAATTGAAAGATAGACAGAAAGAATGCTTATTGATGGCTTGAATTTATGGGAAAAAAACTGATGTTTATTCTGTTTCTTATGGCGGCTTACAAATTAACTTCTTTATAGTCTTTGGTGTTAGAACACGCTAAGAATAGTGTAGTGGCAGGGAATGTATTCAGTAAAAACTGGCATTTTTTAACATCTTCAACATATATCTAACATAAAGTTTTAATATAGTTTATACATTTGATAAATATTTTCGTTGTCGAATGGCATATTGTTTTCAGCTCTGCTTTATTACTTTATGACCTTGAGTGTTTAAAATATGAACTGCTGGTAAAGAATTGTATTTTATTAAACAGTTCTCTTGTTCCATAATCATTCTCTTTGTTTTTGTAAAGGAACTTACTGCATTGTATTTAATAGTATTTGATGGTTGTGGGGCACAGGGTATTTTGCTTCAGCAAAGTTTCCCAATACCAGGCCACCAAGGGAGTTGCTGCCTCATTCTTGATCTTAAATCTGCTAGTGTAAGAGTACACAGTCTCTATCCTGATGAAGACACAGCCACAATAAGGAAGATACTGCTGTTTTGGCATCTCTAGAACCATACTCTGCCTGCCGTGGTCCAGGAAATGGACGCTCTGGGCACTGGCTCTTAACACTTGTGTTAGTTCCCTAGGGCTGCCCCAACAAAGTACCACAAATTGAGTGGCGTAATGCAACATAATTTTATTCTTTCATAGTTCCAAAGGCCAGAAATTAGAAATCAAGGTGTCCATACAGCCATGCTGTCTTTGAAGGCTCCAGGGAGAATTTATTCCATGCTTTCTCTTAGCTTCTACTGTTGGCAGCATTCCTTGATATTCCTTGGCTTTAGACATTTATCACTTCCGTCTCTGCTTCTGTCACATGGCATTCTTCCTATGTGTCTCTCCTCTTTTAAGATCAGCAGTCACTCTTGCACTTCAAGTTTAACAAGCTAAATCGATACTTTTTTTTTTTTTCCAGATTCTTCAGCATACAGATTACAGATTTCTGATCTTTTTGTTCTGAACAGAGTATTTTAGGATTGTGCAGAAATTATACCCAAGAGATAAAGGTGCCCAGGTTATCCTACATATCTAATCTGCAGTTAGTACTCTTTTTTTAAAAGATTTTATTTATTGGGGCACCTGGGTGGCTCAGTGGGTTAAGCCACTGCCTTCTGCTCAGGTCATGATCTCAGTGTCCTGGGATCGAGTCCCGCATCGGGCTCTCTGCTCGGCAGGGAGCCTGCTTCCCTCTCTCTCTCTCTCTGCCTGCCTCTCCAACTACTTGTGATTTCTCTCTGTCAAATAAATAAATAAAATCTTTAAAAAAAAAAGATTTTATTTATTTATTTTAGAGAGAGAGTGCGCATGTGCACATGAGTGGGGGGAGGGGCAGAGGGAAAAGGAGAGACTCTCAAGTAGACTCCCCGCTGAATGCAGAGCCTGACATGGGGCTAGATGCAGGGCTCCATCTCATAACCTTGAGATCATGATCTGAGTCGAAATCAAGAGTCGGAAGCTCAACCAACTGAACCCTGCAGGCGCCCCTGCAGTTGGTAGCCTGTTGCTACCACAAAACAGCTGTTTCAAACTCAAGTTTTCCATTTACCATTATCATCTTATAGTTTCCTTTAGGAGACCTAAGTGTATGATTCACTAAGTCAGTTATTTTCAGAACTGAAAGGAAACTTATAAGTTACCTAAACTGACCTTCTTCATTTATTGTGAGAATAAACAAAAACCCAAGGATGTAAACTTGCTAACCCACACTCTGCTAGATTCCTTAACAGTCAGTATTGCCTCTGTTACCTTTGTAATGTTTCTGATAGTAGGCACAGTGATTTCTTTTTTCCCCACTTCTCCTAATTTAGCAGAATGTTTCTCTGTTCATGGTACTTGCTTGATAGAGACTTGCTGGTGGAGTGATGACAGTATATCTCTGATTGCCCACATCAGGGCCTTGATTTAAGTTTCAAGTGTTTGAGTACCTGATCGCACAGGGGTGAAGTATTTCTTTTTCCTCTAAAATGAGGAACAGTAGGGTGAACAGTAGGGTGGGTTGCTGTAGCCTCACTATTTAATAGTATCCAAGTGGGACAAGAAATTTATCATTACGGAGGCCAGTCCCAGGAAGGAGCGTTTCGTTAGAGGCAATTCATAGGATACTAATGGCTAGAAAGTTCATGAGTGGTTGTGTGGTCAATATTTCATAAGTACATACTTCATTATATTAGACACCTTGACTCATAAGAGCCAGCCTTCAGGTTGCTTGTCATTTTGGTATATTGAAAATAACTTATGTGCCCCCACTGCTTCTTGTATATATGCCTGAAATGTTCTGCAGTGCCACTGACCAGTTTCTCCTCTAATATCTTCTCTTCTTGCTGTGATTCAGAGATCGTGATTGGCTCTATCTCCTTTACTTCTATAGCCATAACCATCTCTTAGAAGTTGGTTGTCCATTCGTTTATATGTTCCCTGTTTCAGTGAAAATTCTGCTTTACAAAGCAGAATGATTAGAGATTAATCAAATGAATCCTAAAGGATTTATTCATGATTCCTTGGAAGAGTTGTATCTGTTTATACATTGAAGATGATTTACAAAATTTGTACAGTTGTTCAAGAATATATGGGTGACTTTTTTGCTACCACCAAGATAAGTTGTATTTTCAAAGGATTTGTCCTATTACTGCATTGCTCAAAATACAAAATGTGATCCTCAAAATGTCTGTATCAGAGATTCTGATTTATTAAGTATGAGCATTGGCATTTACAAACAAGTACCCTGGGGGTGCCTGGCTGGATAGTCTGTAGAGCATGTGACCCTTGCTTTCAGGGTTGTCAGTTTGAGCCCCATGTTGGGTATAGAGATTTCTTAAAAATAAAATCTTTAAAAAAATAAAATGTAAACAACCAAGATGATTTTTATAATAAATACGGATTTGGAAAGCCACTGGTCTGTGATGAGAACCCAATTGAAATAAGTACTGCAGGTGATTCTAATGTAGGTGTTCCTCAGGATACACTAAGAAATGCCATGTGGTCTTTTAAAAAAATATTTTTTAATTAAAAAAATATTGAGGAGGGCACGTGTTGGGATGAGCACTGGGTGTTATATGCAACTAATGAATCATTGAATACTCCAGCAAAAACTTATGATGGACTATATGCTGGCTAACTGAACATAATAAAAAAATATTTATTTGTAATGAGAGCCCATTCCTACTGCTAACATTTCTGGCCTGGGGTGTGCAGCCCTTTGGAGCAGTTTATATCTAATAATTAGACTCTTCTAGCATGTGTAACCTGTGTCTCAGCTCAAACAAGGGATAGGTGTCATTGAAATGATGGTTATAAATCAATGAAAATCACTTAGATAAAGTATAAATATTTTATAAACAACAATCGAAGTAATAACAAATGAGAAAATTCTACTTCAAACAAGTAAAAGAAAATAATGCCATGTAAGTATTAGATTTTGTTCTGTCCCAACAAATGGTCCCTTGTTAATGTACTGCTTATAGTGCATGCTGTTCTCACCATTTTTGGCATTTCTACAGTATTTCTCTCAGCTAGGTGTGAAAGCTTACCACTTCCTTACCTCTGAGAGGGTTTGCTTTTTGCTTAAGGCTAACAGCCCTTTGCCTGCACCTAGAGAGTTTGCCTCTACTCACCATTACCTTGCTTCTACCTATTTGTTTCTGGGCTTGGCTGCACCAAGCTTTTATGTCTTGTGTATCTGGCCATGTTGGAAAGTATTCAAGAACATCATGATGAGTAACCTGTTCCTTTTTCCATGACTGCCTTATTTCCACTGATAACAAGTGTCTGGTACTGGAGTCGCCTCTAACTTCCCTCCTTGTCATTAGATACAGATCTCTGCATGCAAGTTGTGTTCTCTGTTCTTTATTCAAGAAAGCCTCCTTGGTCATTCATTTATTCATTCATTTATTCAAGTTCATTATTCATTCAAATGCTTGGTCATTTAAAAATTAGTTTCTATTGGTGTTTTTTAACATGTTTTTCTTAATTTGGAGTTCATCAAATCAGTCCAAGCCCTTGTTTTTTGTTTTTTTTTTTTTAAGATTTTATTTATTTATTTATTTGACAGAGAGAGATTACAAGTACGCAGAGAGGCAGGCAGAGAGAGAGGAGGAAGCAGGCTCCCTGCTGAGCAGAGAGCCCGATGTGGGACTCGATCCCAGGACCCTGAGATCATGACCTGAGCCGAAGGCAGCAGCTTAACCCACTGAGCCACCCAGGCGCCCCCCCTTGTTGTTTTTGACCCCATTTCTACTCCTATCTTTTTTCACATAATAAGAAGAGGCAGCTTGATAAAGAAGGTATTGAAGTCCTGGAGTAAGTTCCGTTCATTTTTATATCTTTTCAAATGCCAAGCACAGAGTCCAGCTCTTAGTGTGAACTAAATTAATATTTATAGAATTCAGTTTAGGAGTTGAGTGTCTAGCCTAGGCGAGAGCATTGGTAATGCGATGAATAGTTCAGATAATAAAATGGAGCCTGGACTGTAATGCTGCCATGAGGGTGTTGACGTAGTATATATTGGGACCCTTGTCCCAGTGTGTGGTCCCTGATAAGGTAGTGCTACTACCATTCCAAGGCCTTTTTGGTTCATGTGTTGTGCTGTCATCTCTTGACTGTCACTATTTCCACAGTAAGACATGAATGCCCATTTTTCTTTTCTTTCTTTCTTTTTTTTTTTTTTTGTGAACGTTGTGAGGGTATTTGCATATGTTTTTCAGAAGATGATCCAGTGGGTTGGACAGGGTTGAATGTTAAGCTTAGTTTCACAATGAGGTGAGGTTTCTCTGAAGTTGGACGATTTACATGCCTGCAAGCCAAGGGACAGACCATTTGATCTCTGGGCATCTCCAGCATTTGGAAGATGAATGATTCTGTGGTTCTCTTCACTTCATTTGTTCTTTAATGTTCTCCCATTTTCCTACTGGGTTGCACCAATTCTTGGGTTGAAGAAGGAGAAATTTGGGGGTTGTTGGTACGTAGCTGGGAGTGAGTAATGAAAAAAAATAATCTAAAAAGATCTAGCTTTATGCTTTTAAAAATATTTCAGTTTTTATTAATCACAGAATATGGGAGCACAGGAATGACCAAACAGTGCATCCTATTGCCTGGCTCTACATTAGAACCTCTGCTTTCAGCCTGACCCTGACCTGTCTTTCTAGATTCACTTCTTTATACTCTTCTATATTTTAGTCATGTTTGACGATTTTTTTTAAGTTAAATTTTATACCCTTTATACCCTTTCTGGCTTTACTACTTTATGCATTTCTCCCTCCTTTTAATGCCTATTTTCTGTGCTTTAGCTATTCAATCTTGCTATATTAATATTATCTTCATCCTTTAAGGCTTTTCCCTAGTATAGTGATATAAAGACATCCTTCTGCTTCTTTGGGCCTTTAGTACCTATTGACTCTCCCTGTAGTTACTTGTCTTAGCTTCCTTCCTGGAAAATAAGCTTCTGGAAGGTATGAATCATGTCCTGTACATACTTGTGTTTCCTACAGGGCCTGGGACCATCTTTGTCAGAACTAGCCATTCAGGGGATGACAGGTGATTGCCTCCCAGTGATGATATGGGGCAGAAGGTCTGGGCAGATCCTAGAGTGAAAGAATGTCCAGAACAATTGAGCAGTTGGTTTCAGGGAAGTCTGTGATGATGGCCAGCTGCATGTCTCTGCAGGGCCCATAGGGCATGGTAGGAGGAACACCTTACCGTGTGATAGAGAATGATTGATCAGTAAGTGGTAAGTGTTGGGATATTCAGAGATCTAGTTTGGGAGTCTGGGTTTGGTATCTGAATTTTGAATTTAAGTTCTGGAAGATCTCAGAATAGGATGACATGGGAACAACCAGGACTAGGATAAATGGGTAGATGTGAAGTTGGTAGAAACGAGAAGAGTTATGGAGTCAAGAAGGGTAAGTTTAGCAGGTAGGTACAAGTTAGAGACTGGGGCAACAGGGAACAAATTGAAATTAGGACATGAGGTTAAAACAGGACCAACAGTCAGATTAATTTGATGTGAGCCTGATTTATTAAACCGTATATCACATATCCTTACAGCTCTCTTCCTTAGAGGCAAGCCCATTCCTAGTTCAAGTTCAGTGGCCAGGTAACATCTCTCTGCCAAAAAAAAAAAAATGCTGACCATGTTGTGTTCACCAAATGAATCCCGTTTTGATGTTCTGACAGTCCCCTCATGAGGAAAAATTGAACTGAGTTAAATAAAGAAGTAACTAGGTTACTTCTGGAAATTAGTCCCCTCTTAAGTATAACTACTAATTGGGAATTGATGAAGGTTATCCTTTGATTTGTGGCCATCAAATGCTGATCTAGAGAAAAAGGTGGATCCTCTTCAAATATATTTTATTTAGTATCTTTTCGTTGCTTTCATTGCTGGAAGTTTAAAAGAACAATCACAATGTCAATAATTATTTTAAAAACATTTAAGGTACTTACAAAAGGCCTGTGTCCGGTGGACCAAAGATACAGTGTATTTTCATGAATTAATGGACAAGCACCTAGTAAATGAGTCTAGAAAAGATACCCAGATATTGCATTATGAAAGGACCCCCATACAATACTAAGAAGATTGTAAGGAGTTATTTATACCTTTATGTTTTCAAATTTTGATTGTAATAGCAATGAAAGCTATAGTGCTTTGATATCTTTTTACTGGTTTTTAGGTGATCACGTATCAGGAACTAGTGTCAGAATTGAATCAAGATCATTATAAAGGCAGCCATGAGGTAGATTTGTTAAAAAATGTATTAAGAAAATGTGTTAAGGGATATATGAAAAAATTAAGTTTAGACTGGAAAGTCCAGGCTTTGGTGATAGTATAGAACGCTTTTAGTTTACCAAGAAAAAGTGTTATTTTGTTTTTTGTAAACAGAGCCTACTGTAGTTTCTGCCTTCTTTTTTCCCCCTTTTGAAATTTAGTATTGGGTTAGATTTATTTATGTATTTATGTCCTTTTCAATCTGTGTGTGCTTTTTTTTTTAAACATTTAAAAATTTTTTTGAAGAACCACCCTCTATACCGTCTACCCACTTAAGGTTTTTGTTGTTGTTGTTGTTTTGTTTTGTTTATTGTTTTTTGTTTTTTCTTTGCTTAACATCCTTCACTTAACTATCTTTGGAATAATTTCTAATCCCTTCGTCTCTGAAAAATATGATTTGGGCCCTTGGCTCTTGGCGTCTGTTGCGTCAGACTCTCCTGTCTTACTGCGTTACTTGTGGTTCCTTCCTTGTTCCCTGCTTTAGTCAGGAATGTCCTGCCTCTCTTCTGCCTGGTTAGCTCCCACGCATTCTTGAGAACTCAACTTTCCGTGTCTCCTTTGCAAAGCCTTGCTGACCTGACAGCCTGCTTAGGCACCTCTCTTGCCAGTTCTTGTAGCAGTTCCCAGGGATGGTGTCTGTCAGAGTACTTGCTTCCTTATGCTCTCAAAGTCCTTTCTTCTGTCTCTCCTGGGAATAACTTGAGGGATCCAAACTGCCTGAAACCTTTTTGTATTCCCAGCAGCTGTAATAGACCTGTCAGTTGTGCTCAAAAGTGGACCTGCTGAATGGGTTGGGATGGGTAAGAGAGAGGAGGCGTCTAGGAGGGCCCACAGTTTGGGCAGGGGCCTGAAGTTCTAGCACCTTTATCTCCCTACCCCACTCGCCCCCACCTTTGAGTAACTGTGGCTTTAACTGAAAAAGGATGAAATAAAGCAATTAGCAACTTCACTTAGGACATTTTATTTATGCCGTGGTATTTGTTGCCTCATTGACGGTAGTGCTTTATATAGATGGCTCTCACTAAGTGTGGAAAGGTACAGCCTTCCATTTTTATTGGCATATTTTCTAATTCTTTTGCAATTTTGACTTTCTTCACAGTCTTTTATAAGCAGTAAGTAGTATGATCAAACTTTGTCCCGGTATGGTTTTAGAAGCCTTCTCATGTATTTACGAAATGTGTTTGCAGTTGGTCTTTGCATGTCATTTTAGTGTTAAGATAACCGTATAGGTCCTCCCATGCAGAGTCCCTACAAATCAAATGACTATCAAATGGTATATACATTTCTTCTTGTTGGCTAGAGAAAATGAGAGTTGAAGTACTCTAAGATACAAAGGAATACAGTTTGCTTTAGTCATAGATAAAGTTGTCATAGTGCCTAATGCTGATGAAGAACAAAAAAGAAATCTTAACTGGATCAGCTTAAAATTCAGAGTCCTGTTGTTTAAGCAGAGAGTAGAGAATAACGTGTTCAGTTCTCATTGACGCTACATTCATCAAAACTAGCCAAGTGTGGTGGGAGGAGGAGGCCTCTCATGTTGAGTTTGGGCTGTTTGTGGGATATACAAGTGACCCTATTTAGGCAATTGGTCATACGGAGCTCCAGCTCAACAGTGAAGTCTTGCCTGGTGTAAAGCTGTGGTGTCATCAGTATAGAGGGGCAGTGGGTTATTGGGGTAGCAGGGAAGTCTGTTTAGAGAAGGTGTGTCAGAAGTCCTGTTCATCCTTGCTCACTTAAAAGAAGATAAATAAATACTCAACAAAATACTGAGAGAAACTAAAAGTTAACTCACGTGTTGCTGTCGGACTTTAAGTATATACTATGTAAGGTAAAGTGTTTTGTTGTGAAAACCCAAATAATGCCATTTGCATCCTTAATAAAACAGTGCTTCTAAAGTTTCTTTCTCTTTGCTGTCTTTCTAAGATTTTATGATTTTTTGGTTAGAGGATTGGATTTTCATAGATTCAGAAGGTTTCTGAAAATAAAATTTTAGATATCAATTATATATATTTTAGTGTTGGTAAGTCTATAATCACTATTAACCTGATTTTTAATTTTTTTTGTGAGTTATTTATATTTCAAGTCTGTCATAAAATCCCAGATAGCTTCTGATGAACAAACATTATGTTTATTATTCCTGTTGCTAATTTAAAATAACAATCCTGGGGTATCTGGATGGCTCAGTAGGTTAAAGCCTCTGCCTTTGGCTCAGGTCATGGTCCCAGGGTCCTGGGATTGAGCCCCACATGGGGCTCTCTGCTCAGCGGGGATCCTGCTTCCTCCTCTCTCTCTGCCTGCCTCTCTGCCTACTTGTGATCTCTGTCTGTCAAATAAATAAATGTAATATCTTTAAAAAAATAAAATAACAATCTTTATTCTTCGGTAGTATTTCCTTAAAGTCATAGTTTCACATAGTAAGTATGCCAGAGAAAGTACATTCGTTTGGATATGTGTTTGTGTATGTTAACAGATACACGGACACAGTTTGGCATGATTTCGTGGTGGGTGAAAAAAAGCAGGAGGGGGATTGCAGGATGGTGCAGGTCAGGACTGAAATAACTTGGCAGAGTTTGGTGAGAATGTTTGCTTAGCAGTTGTCTTGGTTAACTTTGTATAATCCACTCAAAGGCTTTTTCAGTTCTGTGTTATCAAGAATAAAATAGCAGCAGCTGCATTTAGTTTCTTAGAAGGCTGATTTTATTTTATTTATTTTTTTAAAAAAGATTTTATTTATTTATTTGACAGAGAGAGAGAGAGAGAGAGAGAGCACAAGCAGGGGTAGTGGCAGGCAAAGGGGGAGAAGGAGAAGCAGGCTTCCCAAGGAGCACGGAGTCCAATGTCCAAAGGCAGGTGCTTAACCAACTGAGCCACCCATGTGCCCCATAAGGCCAATTTTAAATTATAAAATATAATCATGATTTACCTTATAAGTAAATACATTGAAAAATATTTTTATTAAAGTTAGGAAAGTTTTGTGTAACCTATGAGTAAATGGCTTTTACATACTTGTTCTCCTCCTTTCTTAATTTTCTCTTAACTTGCTTTGCATTGGAAGTCCCTGCACAGTAAAAAAGAGATGAAGAAAATCGAGAGATACAGTTGTTCTTCTGCTTTCTTTCTTTTTGAGTGGAGAAGAGAGCAGGCAGGAAGAGGGAAAAGGCAGTTTTCCCAGAAGTAAAGTAACACTAGCTTTGTTTTTTAAACACTGATTATGTCCTACTAACCTAATTATCCATTAGACAGACTCTGTTTTTAATGACTAAGTCAGATCTCAAGAACGTTTTGAGGGTCTGGGTGAGGGTTGAGTGAAAACGTTCACTGGACCTGTGTTGGGGTCATTTTTTACTACTTAGTTCTAGGTGTCAGTTTACTTGTTTGATTTTTAGGATCATCAAAAGAAATAATTGATACATCTTTTAAAAACTATTATGGTTACTGTAAACTGTAGTATGTAAAGAAAAGAGGATTTTGGAAATTCAGGAAGAAGTACAAAGAACAGTGCCAAGTAGAGTGGGTATGTGAAAAAAGTATGAATAAACAGCAATTAATAAGCTTTTAAAAATAAAGATAAAATGTACAATCATGTGTTAATTCTGGAAAAAATCTACTAAAACTTTCCTTTATTTAAATGAGAAGTGTTTTTAATTTTTTTCTGATGACTCTTTGGTTAGTGAGTACTTGTTACAGACCAAAGTCTGTTAAAACAAATGACCTTACAATAAATAATTCACAAAAATGGAAGCATTTCCAACTACTATTATGTATTCCACAGGGTCTTATCAGCTTTGTTATGATAGAATTCACTGCTATGAATTATTTAGTACAAGGAATTCAGTGGGATGTTTTTTATAATCAAGTTGGGAAATGGGTCCAACCTATTTAATCATAGCTCTTTTTTTGTCGGTATTTTTAGCCTGGATGGTATCATTCAGTTGCCATGATTTTTCTAGTGTTAACAGCAGAATGGTTAGCTTAGTAATCATGTGCTTTTGCCAAGGGTTAGTTGTTGCTCTGTGAGTAACTGAATGACATGGCGGAAATATAAGGGAAAATTTATTGTATTTGTAACAGAGTCTTTTGCCCACAGTAAACTAAACAAATGGAAAGTCTGTGTAAAGCTTTTGGGCCAAAGTTCTTTGAAATGGCTGGTAAGGGATCACTTGTCTCTTACATCCGCTCAGGGAGATTCTTCTGTAAAGATAAACAGAAAAGATCATACTATCATTACATTTGTATACACATCACTTAACACTTTGAGAAGCATTAATATTTTATTCTTCCAACTATTTCTTGGCCATAGGAAGCTCCTGTATTTGTTACTCTAAGGTAAGGATTTAGACCTTGCTGTCACCACATGCTATGTGCTTATTACGAACCTCCTTCAGAGGGAACTAAACTGAGACTTAGGGAGGATAGCTGGTTTTTAATTATTCAGAAGTAGATGCTCATGTAAATTCAAATTAATTAGGACCTGAATTTTTGATAACTTCTCATTTTCTGAATTTGATTATTCAAGTATTTATTAGACCTCAATATGTACTGGAGGTAAAAGGAAGAAGAAATGGATTCTGCCCTTAAGTAGTAGTTGCTATAGTGTTGTTAATGATTAGGACCTCAGGTGGACAGATGACTGATTCACTAGAATACTTTAAGACAAATATTTCAGAAGGTATTTACAAAGCGCCACTGATTATTATATTTTAAAAATATTTTTACAAATTATTAGAGAAAGAGTGCACACGAGGGAACGCAAGTATGTATGGGGGTGGGTGAGCAGAGGGAAAGGGAGAAGCAGACTGCCCGCTAAGCCGGGATATGAAGCTGGACTCTGTCACAGGCCCCTGAGATCATGACCTGAACCAAAGGCAGATGCCTTACCAACTGCACCACCCAGGCAGAGGGCCACTGATGATGAAGCGAGGTTGGCCGGGCAGACTGGCTTGGGAAGGGTGCTGTCAGTAAGTTAGCACAACCTCTGTCAGAGGCACATAGGTATGAAATAGCCTAGAATTTGGAGGAAGTATCAGTGGTTATGAGGGCTGACTTCAGGATTTATAAGAAGGAAAGCACTGGCAAACCAGAAGTAAGGCTAACCAAAGTGTGTTTCATTCGTTAAAGGAATATGCCATAACTAGATTTTCATTTTAGGTAGATCATTTTGGTGAGTGCATAGAGTGGGAATTATATTGCCAACGTCAGGCAAAACAGTTGTTAATAGTAGTAGCAAGAATTGTGAGGGTTCAGGATAAGCAGAGAGATGTTTGGGAGGTAGAGTGAGTAGAGGACCTACATGGCGTTGAGGTAGTTAGAGCATCTGGTATAACCTAGGAACTATATGGGAGGACTGGGTGGCAATGACATTCACTAAGAAAGGGAGTAACAGTGCACAATGGGTTGGAGATCTTCCAGATTTTAGACATTTCTGTTTTGGCAATCAGGCAGAAAGAACAAGTAGCGTTGGAAATGAGGTTCCGGAGCTCCTGGTGCATAAATCACCAGTGTGCAGGAGGCAGGTTATGTGCCAGCTGCAAATGCATTATTATTGATTTAAATAATCAAAGGATGAATAATTAAAGGAAACCTGAGCAAGAGAATCAGCAGAATTGCTTATTGATCATAGAGCAAAAGATGTATTTTGTATAGAAATGAAAAAGGCAGATAAAAGAATATCCTATCATGCCCCTTAGAGTGGTGAATCACATTACTATCTTGATTTATTCTAAGCTGGTCCTAGATGAAGTAATAGCAAATACATACACACTTTTTTTTTTTTAAAGATTTTATTTATTTATTTGACAGAGATCACAAGTAGGCAGAGAGGCAGGCAGAGAGAGGCTGGGAAGCAGGCTCCATGCTGAGCAGAGAGCCTGATGCAGGGCTAGATGCAGGACTCAATCCTAGGACCCTGAGACCATGACCTGAGCTGAAGGCAGAGGCTTAACCAACTGAGCCACCCAGGCAACCCCTACATACACACTTCTTAACTGTAGCTGACAAAAGTCACTGGAGCTGGTATCTTTTTTTCTTTTTTTTTAAAGATTTTATTTATTTATTTGACAGACAGAGATCACAAGCAGGTAGAGAGGCAGGCAGAGAGAGAGAGGGAAGCAGGCTCCCTGCCGAGCAGAGAGCCCGATGCGGGACTCGATCCCAGGATCCTGAGATCATGACCTGAGCCGAAGGCAGAGGCTTAACCCTCTGAGCCACCCAGGTGCCCCTGGAGCTGGTATCTTTATCTGAGAAATTGGAAAGGATCAAAGTATTCTCTTTGAACACTTTGAACACAGCAACACAAAATGCAAGAAGTGACAGAACAATTGCTTCAGAGGTGTGCAGAGAACAAAACAAAGGGTTGTGGCCAAAAAATTGTATACGCAGCCAAGTCATGGTTCATGTGTGAGGAAGATGGAAGGGTATTTTCAGATTTTCAAGAGTTCGAGAAAATGTATTGCATGTGTGCTCTTTAAATTTTTGTTTTTAATTAATTTATTTGACAGACAGAGATCACAAGTAGGCAGAGAGGCAGGCAGAGAGAGGGGGAAGCAGGCTCCCCGCTGAGCAGAGAACCGATGCGGGGCTCGGTCCCAGGACCCTGGGATCATGACCCGAGCTGAAGGCAGAGGCTTCAACGCATTGAGCCACCCAGGCGCCCCTTTAAATTTTTTTTTTTTTTTTTTTAATGAGAAAAAATCAAATGAGAAAATTCAAAATGGGGGAAAAGGACATTTTTGTCCAAAAGCACTAGGAAATAAGCATTGAAACAAATTAAATGTAGAAATAAGACTAAGCAGTTGTTATACAGGATTGGAAATAGTGCGGAGTACCAGAAATAACTCAGAAAGATAGGCCGTGGTTATAAGATTTACAGTCTGATAACTCAGGGCTAGAGTATGAGGGGCAAGTGTTCTGGTACAATCAGTCCTTGGCCAACCTGCATCAGATTATGTATCATCAGATAAATTTCATTTTTTCCTTTGATAATCCACCAAAAAGTGGTGAGTGAAGAACTATAAAAAAAATCTGGGAAGTCACCGTTAGTAAAATTTAAAATAAGAGAAGACACATATTTGTTTTCTAAATAGCTAGACAAGATTAAAGATTATGGCAAAAGATGGAAAAAGAAAACCAGCAAGGAAACAATAAGGTTTAAGAAAGACAAGTATCAGCAAAACAGTTTACATATAGTTTATTATATTTCCCTTTTAAAAGACTGAATAAGGCTAAAAAAATGATCCTCAACTATGTACTGTTTTTGAAAGGTATACTTAGCACAAATAAACCTAGAAGAGTTAAAAGTAAAAAAAGGTAGGTCAGGGTTTATTGGGAAAACACCACAGAAAAGGTAGAAGAGTAACAGTACAAATTCCAGAGTAAAATTTAATGAAGAAAATAACTAAATAAGGTAAAAGAACAGTTTTTTAAATTGACTGAAGATGTAATAACTTAATAGACCAGTAACTATGGAAGAATTAAAATTAACATGTTGCCTTCTCAACAGACTTCTAGGCCTGGCTTTTAATTTCTTTTTTTTTAAGATTTTTTTTTTTTTTAATTTATTTGACAGAGATCACAAGTACGCAAAGAGGCAGGCAGAGAGAGAGGGGGAAGCAGGCTCCTTGCTGAGCAGAAAGCCCGATGTGGGGCTCGTTCCCAGGACCCTGGGATCATGACCTGAACTGAAGGCAGAGGCTTAACCCATTGAGCTTTGAATTCTTAAGGTGGTTTTAAATTTGGTCTAATGGTTAAATGACAGGAAATTTGTAAGGATTCTTAAACAGTAAAGGGATATTATGAATACTATTTTAAAAAGGATTATTCTGGTTTTTTATGGCTGAGTAATACTCTGTTATATATCATAATTACACAAATTATATTTATAAATTCAAATGTTGCTGTGTTCAAGGGGGTACAGATATCTTTTCAAGTTAGGGTTTTCATTTCCTTTGGATATTTTCCCAGAAGTGCAATTGCTGGATCATATGGTAGTTCTGCTTTTAATTTTTTGAGGCTCCTCCATCCTCCATTTTAATTTTTGAGGATTTTACCATAGTGGCTGTACCAGTTTACAATCCCACTCACAGTGCACGGGGATTCCCATTGTTAGACGTCCCTGCCAGCCTTTGTTATCTCATCTTTTTGATGATGGCCGTCCTAATTGACGATGGCTGTTCTAAGAGGCATGAGGTGGTATCTTACTGGGGTTTTAACTTCCATTTGCTACAGTGTGGACGGATCTTGAAGGCATTATACCAAGTGAAGCAAGTCAGCGAAAGAAGTGCGGTATGACCTCACTTATATATGGAATCTAAAACCAAAGACACCAAAACCAAAAATAACCAAATTCATAGAAAAAGAGATCATCAGATTTGTGGTGATCAGAGGCAGAGGAGCGTGAGGAGAGGGAGAGTTGGAGGAAGGTGGTTAAAGGTTACCAACTTCCGGTTATAAGGTCAATATTACGGATGTAATGTATAACCCAACTATAGTTAGCTCTGTATAGGAAAGTTATTTAAAGAGTAAATCCTAAGAGTTCTCATCACAAGGAGAACTTTTGTTTCCTTTTTTCTTCTGTTTTTGCTCTCTATTGTGTTTATATGAGATCATGGATTCTTGCTGAACCAATGTAGTGATCATTTTAATCATTTCACAATGTATGTATATCCATCATACTGTATGCCTTACACTTCTGCTGCCAATGACTCATTGCTCAGTAAAACTGGAAAGCCCCAAGCGTTCTCCTGGTCAGAAATATTATCCTTGGTAAAATAGGATGCATTAAGGAGGACTCTTGTGATGGCAGAGCTGTTTGTTCATGTAGGAAACTCAAGGGATTTGGGACCTGAGGCTGGTTCAGGATGTGGTTGGATTTTGAGCTGAATAGTTTTCCTATGGCCTTAGGACTGCCTTACCATGAAACCCTAGCCTTGAAATGTGGCTTCGCAGGGCCTGGGAAAATTTCATTCATATGCAGATTTCTGCATTCTTTCAATTTCCGGGAAGAAGCTGCCATTACAGCCTGTGTCTATATATAAACACACAAAATAGCCTGGATGTGGTACTGCTTTAGAGGAGTCTGGAAATCTGAGTTCTAGTGTTTTCTTCTTATGTAATCTTGGATAAGTCCTCTAGCTTTTCTCTTTTGAGTTTCCTCATCTGTCATCTGGAAATTCTTCCCCATTCACTCCACTGTGAAGTTTTGAGAAGATACCCATGAAAACTTCTTTAAATGTACAAAACTGGTAAGTGTGTAAGATGTCAGTAAGCATATTGGTACTCATTTTGCTGGAAGAGTATGTGTAAACACAGAATTTGGAAACTAAAAATCATGGCAATAGGGAAACATGAAGATTTTTTTCCTTTTTTTTCTTTTGGGTTTTCAGTCGCAATTACGAATGAACTTTTAAATAACATTTAAAAGCCTTTGCATTGTAGGGGCGCCTGGGTGGCTGAGTTCTGTTGAATATCCCACACTTGGTTTTGGCTCAGGTCATGGTCTCAGGGCTCAGATTGAGCCCAGGGGTGGGCGGGCTCAGTGCTCACCACCTTACCTCTCCTGGGGATTCTGTCTCCCTCTCCCTAGGCCCCTGTGGCCCGCTTCCTCCTGCATACAGGCAGGCTTTCTCTTTTTCAATAAATAAAATATTTAGAAGCCTTTGCATTACAGAGAGAGAATTAATGTGCAGTGCCATTATGTAATAATTCAGAATCAGTGTAATTTATGTTGCTAACATTTCGTTACGTATTATAAAGTGTAATTTATTCAGGATATACACTGAAACCTGTTGTTTTAACTGTATTGCTAGATGAAAATATGACAAAAAAGGTTCAAATGAGTTTTCTTTTTTTGGTAAGAGTTTGCTTGAGGGATGGGCAGGCTTTTCCTTATTTGACAGATGGCATCGGAAGGGCCCTGAGAAGGCAGATGGATTTGCTAAGCTTGCATTTGCTGGATGATGATAGAGGCAGGGCTAGAATTCTTAACTTTTGTTGTTACCTAACATGTTTTTCCCTTTTGGGTACAGCATTTTCTTGTTGATAATTATGACTGTGTAGTAATTTTTGGTAATCATCATACTCTTTTAGGAAAATAGTCAAATGAAATGTAGCTTTGCTTATTGAATGAGAACCCACATGAGGTATTTTCAAGAGGACATATAATTTCCATTTTCAGAAAACAAATTCTCAGGCTTATTAAATAATTTTATATTCATATAGTCACAGTCGTTTACTGAAAGTGTGAATAAGGAATGGCTTTGTAGCTCACATGCTTTTCAGTGTTGATTTATGATAGGAAAAACTGTTTAAAATACTTTATGTAATGATGCTTTAAACATACACATATAACGTGACTGACTTTTTGAAAAATTATTATTTTTTATTTTTTATTTTTTTTAATTTTTTTTTTTAAAGATTTTATTTATTCATTTGACAGAGAGAAATCACAAGTAGATGGAGAGGCAGGCAGAGAGAGAGAGAGAGAGGGAACAGGCTCCCTGCTGAGCAGAGAGCCCGATGCGGGACTCGATCCCAGGACCCTGAGATCATGACCTGAGCCGAAGGCAGCGGCTTAACCCACTGAGCCACCCAGGCGCCCGAAAAATTATTATTTTTTAAAGTTTTATTTATTCATTTGAGAAAGAGAGAGACAGCATACCAGCAGAGGGGAGATGGAGAGGAAGAGGGAGAGGGAAAAGCAGACTCTCCAGGGAGCAGGGAGCCCAGTGTGGGGCTTAGTCCTAGGCCCTCCAAGATCATGACCTGAGCTGAAGGCAGACAACCATTGGAGCCACGCAGGTGCCCAAAGATTGACTTTTTTTTTTTTTTCAGATTTTATTTATTTATTTGACAGACAGAGATCACAAGTAGGCAGAGAGGCAGCAGAGAGAGAGAGGGAAGCAGGCTCCCCGCTGAGCAGAGAGCCAGATGCAGGGCTGGATCCAAGACCCTGGGGTCATGACCTGAGCCGAAAGCAGAGGCCCAGCCCACTGAGCCACCCAGGTGCCCCCAAAGATTGATTTTTAATATGAGAGAAATAACTGTGTGGGAAAAGTTAAAAGTGGGTAAGTTATGAAACCGAGAATGTCACCGGTTTTATATATCGTTTTCCATTAACTTTAAGCACATGGTAATTCCCAGGCTACTTCGAGGAGACTAATAATTAGAAATTGGAATCTTAGAGCATTGCATCCATCATCTTTAAATAATTCAGAAAACAACAAACCCAGAAATATTAACTTAATTTTTTTGTGAGGTTAGCTAGATACTTGATATGTCATTCAAAGCAATCAAACCTTTTTCCTTCTTGGTATTTTGTTTTTCAAATTAACTGACCATTTATTGACTGTTCCCCAGTAGTGCTGTCTTCCATGAAGACTTAATAAGGGATGGCTTGGGAATTAGTTGTGCATTCCTAGGAGGCTCTGTTCTGTGATAATAACAATTTATAGCTGCTATTCCACTTGAATAAAAAAACCTCTGAATTTATCCAACATGACTTTTTTTTGTTTATTATTTGTTTAAGAAATTAGTATTGAGTGGACTTTTGAGACTGGAAGGCATTTTGGAGATCATGTAATCCAGTACCTTCACGTGATCTTTGAGGTAACTAAGGTTCGGAGGGATTGGTCAGATGTCACAAAGAAAGTGGCTTAAGAGTTGTTGCCTCTTTGTCATATTCTAGTGTTTTTCCCCTTGTATTATTTGTGTCTGTGAGATTCTCCTCTGTAATATTGGTAAGATTACCAAAGGAGTAAACAGTAACAAAAATAAAGTTCTAAATTAGCAGGTTGCATGATTCTTAGAGTTCATGCAGTGCCATAATGGAAGAAATGATTATTTGGAAAATTCTGCCTGGATGGTGGACTAATCCACATAATGAATTTAAACTGTATTTTAACATTTACCAGCATATGGCAAATCAGTTTCTTAAACGTAGCATGTGAAAGGGTAAGTGCTTGAATTGAAATAGAGACCTTGTTAAACTGTGTCAAATAAAATAATTGCATTTGTTAGGACACTGGGTTTTATTTTTAAATATAAAAAATGATAAAATGTACAGTTTAAAAATGTCTTTGTGTTTGACATATTAAACAAGATATGGGTAGATGTTCTTTAGATTTATCTCTGTTTGATGGAAATAAAGAGTGAAATAATCAAAAGATAGGCATTAGAGAGAAGTCAATAGAGGGTATCAGAATAATCAGCTTCTATATACTTGATATTTGCCTACAAAACTGTAAATCCCAGAAGAGTTAGATGTGTACATAATCTGTGATGGTTAGCTTTCAGTTAGGGAGGTGTTGTTGGACATGGATTAATGGTTTCACCATTCTAGATTTTTCTCTTTTGTTTAATTGTATATTAAATAATAAGTAGATCAGTTTGACCTCTATTTCTAAGTGGGCAAGGCTGCTTTGATCTTAGGCTTTGAATTGGAAAGAAAGGAAATGGACGTGAGTAAATGTGTGTGTGTGTGTGTGTGTGTGTGTGTGAGAGAGAGAGAGAGAGAGAGAGAGAGAGAGAAAGATTTGTATATGCCTGCTCTCTTATTATGGTCTAAGATTATAATCATGAATTAAGACTTAAGGTTGGTTTTCTGGTTGGTATTCTTGCTGCTAGACCTGTGGCTTTAATTGCTGTAAGTGTTATGAATAATTAAGCTATCTGGAAAAGAACAATGCAGGGCTTTTAGGGTTATTTTTTGGGAAATCGTGCTTCTGTTTTCAGACTTGAGGAACTGTTCTTTTTAAACTCTTTTTTCTTTGTTCTGTGCTAACCACCTACTACGGACTTTCACACACTCTAATGTTTCAGTAGATACAATCCAACTGCTGATAATCAATAGTTATTCATTTTATCTTGTGAAGGCGTATTGTGGAAAAAGAACTGTGGTAAATATGGTGGGAGATTCAGAGGAATCTACTACAGCCTTTGTTATCAAGGACTTTAAAATCTGGACTGATAGTATCATTAACAATATAAGGAAGGTCCTAAGAGGCTGGGAAATATGCCCTAGGAGAGGGCTGCTACTGCGACATCAAAGGAAGGGGAGTTCTCTTTTGATTTGAATGGACTTCAGGAAGGTCCCATGGGAGCATAGGGATTTGTGCTGTGCTTTGAGGGGAAGCCATTGCGGTAGATGAAATTAGGATTTCTAAAGCTCAGAAATGGCCAGTTTGGCAAAAGTAGTGGGACATGAGGCTCTGATTCATTTCCCTTATAGATGCCAAAGTGGTATTTGTAAAATGAAAAACCAGCTCTATAACTCTCCATCTGAGAACCAATCTTGAGATTGTACCTAAGAGCCTGAAACTTGAGAGTTTTTAAAAAATTTTTACTGGCTGTATCTCTGCCAGATGCTTCTGAACACTTCTTCACTAGGTTGTGAACTCTTTAATGGAAAGGTCCATTTGTTGTTTATCTTTTTATGCTTAGTACCTGCCAGCTTCAAAGAAGAAAGTCAGTACATTCTTGTTGAATAAATAGGGGCCTGCAATCCAGGCTAAGGAATTTGAACTTTATTCTAAAGATAGTGGAGAACAATTTGAGATTTTTAAACCAAGGGATGATACAGTGGAAGATATAGTGACAGGTATTCTAAGATAATTGCTTTAATTGCAGTGAATTGATGATTTTGCATGCTAGCCTTATAAACATTTTACTCTGAAGTACTTCTGACTTACAGCAAATAAACACTTACAGTTAATGATGTCCAAAACGTGTGTAATAATCAGTTCATGAAACAATTCCAAATTCCTGATTTTTTTTGCTTTTTTCTCTGAATTAGCAATAAGAGTCAGTTTTTAGGGCACCTGAGTGGCTCAGTTGCTTAAGCGTTGACCTGCTTTTGGCTCAGGTCATTATCCCAGGATCCTGGGATTGAGTCCCTCATCTGGTGCCCTGCTCAGCAGGAATCCTACTTCTCTCTCAGCCCACCACCCCCTATTCTCCCTCACACCCGCCCCCTCACAAAAATAAATGAATAAAATCTTAAAAAAAAAAAGTTTTTAACCACTAGCTTTTTAAGTTCTCTAAGACAAAGTGGGATTAGGTAGACCTTATGTTTTTCATTCATTCAGCAAATACTTGGGTGCCTACTGTGTGTCTAACATGTTCTAAGCATTGGGGACACAATGTTAACGAGATTAACATAGCAAATGACTTCAGAAGGCATTTTAAATGTCTTTTGTCATCAGGAACCCTTAAGTAGTTCAAAAATCATGTGAAGAAAATATAAAAAAATTTTTTTTCCTCTCTTGTATTCTGGTTTCTTTTTTATATGTTTGTTTTTGTTTTTGTTTTTTTGTAAGAGGACATCACACATAGAAATCTGGGAGTTTAGAGGCCTCTCTTGGACTTATTTGGACGTTGTGTGGATTGGTAGTACCTGTTCCATTGAACAGTTTGATGCTTAATTAACAATCACTCTTTAAATTGATTTTTTTAATGAGATATGCATATGCCAGATTGTTGTTTTTAAAAAATGTGTTGATGTTGCTTAATATTCCTTGATTATCCATGATATAGTAAGTTCTCTAGTAGTATGCAAGGCTTTGACATTATTCATTGGACTGTTTTCACAAATGGTAGATACATTATAAATAAATGTGCATAATATTTTACTTAATTAGGCATCAGGATTCTTTATGATAATTAGTTTATGACTTTATAACCAAGTGGTATTTTTTTGAATGAGTGGATAAAAGCACTGTGCAATTCTGAACTTTATTTCACCAATTGTTAGGCTTGGCTGACTTCCTGTCAGCCTGTTTGAGAGACCAATTTTACATGGTTATTTTTGGAAAATTCAGAATATATTTTCCATTTTAAATAGTGATACTGCTTGGATATTTATAGAGCTCTTGCATTGTTTTTCTAGATCGTTCAGAAATCTTGAAGATTTGGGACTAATGGTGGACTTAAGGATTCTTAATTTGGTTTGTGTTTAAAGTAGCTTTACCAACTTTAAATCATGTGTGCACATAATGCAACACAACAGTGATGGAAGCAGTGATTACAGGATTATCCTTATCGTCATTAATGCAGTGACAAAATATTCTAAGCCAAAATAGAATACTGCTGGTGGTTCTGGGAGAGTCTGGGGACAAGACACTTCAGAAAGGTACTAAGAACATTTGTATTAAAAAGAATGTCTTCACTCTTCTGTTCCCAGAATACAAACAAGCAAGACACTGGGTACATTAGTATAGATTTCCATCTTCCCCCTCTGAGGTGTTTCTTTTACCCAGCAGTTACTGCCCATGTTCTGTATTTTTCTTTTCTCAAAAGGGAAGCTTTTTTGCTTAGTCTGTGTTTCAACTTTGCTTGTTATGATTGGGAATTTGCATCCATCAGTTGAGATAAGCCAGGTTTTCTGGCAGATATTTTGTTTTAAAGAAGTGTTATCAATGATTGCCTCCTTTTGTGTGTGATCCAGATTTGTGAAACTACTTTAGACGTACATGTTTCACTTTATACCTCCCTGGGAGGGAGGGAGTGAATTTCTCTCCATTCAGAATGTGCCTCAGTAAAACTTTTTTGATAGATCTATTAAAATCTTATTCAAGTCTTGTTCTGACTTGAACTAAGAATGTCATTTCTTGAATTATAGTGGTCTAATATAAAACGTAAGAAATTCAAGAAATACCAAGTTTTGACATATTGAAAGTTAACAGCCACCTCTGACCGTCCGTGAAATGTAACCTTTCTGTATATAAATGAGTACTTGGAAGAGACAGACTACCTCCTATCCGGAGACAGTGCTGCCCGCAGTGCCTTCTCTGCGCCAGTCCTTCCCCTTCCGGTACCCCTTACTGAATGAAATCCTACTTACCTGCTTATACTCTGCAGTGGAAGAGTTCATTGACAGTCCCCTACCCCACACTCTATTATATGCTCCCTTATCACCTTGCATTTTTCACTTGTCAAACTTCTCACACTACCCCTCAAAGTCAGTCTTTTTAACTAGATCACAAGGTCCTTGGGGGCAGAGCCCGTGTCAGTTTTGTGCAGGTGGTTTTGTGCAGAGTCTAGAATAGTCCCTGGCATATAATAGGCCCTTAAATAATGTGGTAAGGGTGTAAACATAAAAATATTCAAATGGATTAAGTTAAAGGTTTTTAATTAGATCTGTGTCATTGACGATGTCATGACAATGTCAATGTCATGACAATGTCATGTACACATGACATTGAGTAAAACACAAATTGAATGGGTCTGAAGAAAATAGAAGAAAAAGGCAGTGTGATTTGTGAAATGCCAATAATTGGAAAAGACATACTGGATTAGAGATTTGATCTATAATTATACTGACTTGCTTCCCATTGTGCATTTTGACCTAAAAATAAATTTACCAGGGCCTTCCCCCAAATCAGCTATGATTGTTTTATTTTTATCTCCCCTAATTTTGTGGCTATCTATGCATTAAATGTGTTAAGGTGACAGCTATATTGCCTTCCTAACGACTGAATCTGGGTTTTTAGCATGTATGATTTTCGCTTTGCCTAACTGACCAGGTTCTCCTCAGAACTTTAATGTTGTGGCTGATGTTTATGTTTCCTTTCTTGGAAAACATTGATCTCCCTATTCCCCCGGGTATGATGGATTTGGAAGCTATTTTTGTTACTGTTTATTGCCTTCTGTAGTGACCTTTTGATGTCTCCCGAGTGGTGGGAATAAGTTTGATACTACAGATATAAAAGGAGCATACATCAAAGAGTGTAGCTTTTCTTTTTCTTAATTCTTTTCTTTTTCTTAATTGTGCCCAAACCGATTTAAACATTAAAGACTATTACTCTGAAATTTTTCCTCACACAAATGAGTGTTGTACTGAGTACAGAACATACCTGTGAACAACAATTATGAAGTGTAGGTTAATTTATGAGTGTGTTTTTTCTTGTATTCTTAAAAACTGAGAGCACCGCATTCATGCTAACTCAAGTGTCACCCGGCGAAACAGCCTTAGAGAGCTGAAAATTGTTGATTTTGATAAGAAAACAGACACTTTCCTCAGATAGCCTGAACTGCAGTTTTTTTTCTGCACATTGTATGGTCGGTGTTTAAG
Source organism: Mustela nivalis (assembly GCF_964662115.1). Classification (NCBI taxonomy): domain Eukaryota; kingdom Metazoa; phylum Chordata; class Mammalia; order Carnivora; family Mustelidae; genus Mustela; species Mustela nivalis. Next base: position 38,528,989 of record NC_139035.1, read on the forward strand.
CCTTAACTACAAATTGGTGAGGGAATAACAATGGATGAAAAGGGCCAGAGAGAGGAGAAAGATAGTAACTGTTACTTGTTTCAACAGAGTTTGCATAAGAAAATTATATGTAACTATATAAAGCTGGGTTTTGTTTAGAGAAGGACTCACTCAGTTCGGTGATTGGTTGCTGGTCGTCTTCCAGATGTCATTTCGATTTCAGTTTCCTGAGGATGTACCAGAGGGTGCATACTGAAATATTGAAAGTGAAAATAAAAATCTATAAAATCATTTTCTTTTTAAAAGCATATACACAGTATCTTGGACCTGGAAGATGGCCTTGTCTCAAGGGAGCTGTGCAGTGCAGGAAAGAGATAATTTATGCCACCATTTTTTTAACTAGTTGCAAGATTTATGGTGCTTGATCACCTTTTAATGGTCATTTTATTTAGACTTGTGATAAATGTGTTTAGAACAGTAAAATGATTAGTAGAGATTTTTTTGTTTGTTTGTGAAAGGATAGAATTGATATGATTTCTATAGCTGTTGACCCGTTATCTTTCTGCTTACTTAATTTTCTGTTTGGAGATGCATTCAGGTGATATTAAGGCATTATCAGTTGTGATGTTTGGTGAAATCAGAAGTTAAATTCATCAAAGTAAATATCCTGATTTGTGGAACTTTCTCTTCTACAATTTCTTTTAAAGGTTTACTTGCTGGCTTGTTGTGTATGGAACAAGTTGTTACTGTGTTGTTGGTTAGTACTGTGACTTGCTGGCCATTGGTGCAGGTTGGCTAGGAGTACCAAGGCTCTAAAGTAAGTGACGAAGCAAGCAAGTAGGATGTCTTGCCACAGCTCTGTAGGTCTGAAAGTAGATGGTGAGACTCAGAGACAAGAGCAAGAACCGTTCATTGTAGCAGAGCAAGCAGCAGGAGCCTCCGCATCACCACATGAATTCTCTTGCTTGCAAGTCCCGAGGAACAGTGAGATGGACCTGGATGGTTGCTGTGCTTTCGTTGAGCTGGTTCAGTGTCAGAGCCCAGGGCTACAGGTGTAACACTGATGGAAGCAAGCCATAAGCAGGCCTGTCCCCCTGGCTGGGGATCCAGCAGAGAGCAAGTAGACTCCCTCAGTCATCCTGTGGTTGCCTTGACCTACATCACTAGCTACAGCTGGCTGGCAGACAGGGGATCGGTTGGTGTACTTGCAGTTTGGTGCAAGTGGTGAGGAGGATATATAGGGGCTCTTGGGACCCATGATGGGTAGCCTTTTCTAATAGTTACCTTTGGCCCTAATTGTTCCACCATCTAGTGGTATTAATTCGTACATATTCTGCTCTGCCAGGGTGTAGTTTAAGGCTAGAGCGTTATCCATTGTGGCTTGTGCAAGAGAGTTTAAACTGACCTACTGATCTCCTTGAGCTTGCATGGTCCCACGGCTAAAATTAAGGATCAGGGGGCACCTGGGTGGCTCAGTGGGTTAAGCCGCTGCCTTTCGCTCATGTCATGATCTCAGGGTCTTGGGATCAAGTCCTGCATCGGGCTCTCTGCTCAGCAGGGAGCCTGCTTCCCTCTCTCTCTCTCTCTGCCTGCCTCTCTGTCTGCTTGTGATCTCTGTCAAATAAATAAAATCTTTAAAAAAAATAAAAATAAATAAAAATAAATAAAATTAAGGATCAGTTCCTGACCATTTGCTCTAGGGCATGAATTCTCCTGCCAGGGAATAGTACTTGAATTGCTTTATGGAACCAGGAGTCTGTGTAACCCTAGTAGGATCGCCTAGTTGGGGTGCATGTTGTCTCCAGTCCCCAAACAGTCCAACTTACTGCCCGGCCTCCTTTTTAGTAGCTGGAGGCCAGAGGATGAGTAATTTTTCCTTTACTGACTCAGGGTAGCTCACATTGCCGCAAGTATTTGCCTTGGAATTTGCAAGTCCCCGTGTCTTATCAGGATTAATGAACCACCCCTGGGCTTTTGTGTGAGTCAGTTTCTGTTCCAAAGCCCTTGCTACCTGCTCTTTTTTGATTGAGCCTAACAGTCAGCAGGATATCACGAACATATAGTGGAACCAAGTCCTTCCTGAAGGGAAAGGCCTTCTTCCACATTGCGTTTGTGGAAATGCCAGGAGAATTCTAGTGCCCCTGAGGCTATTTAGTAAAAACCTGTCTTAGAACCTGCAGGTGAAGGTAAACTGATACTGATCTTACCGTGCCAAAGGGATTAGGAAAGAGGCATTGGGGGGAGCGGGAGGAAGATGTTAGCAATGGCGGAGAAGGCGGCATACCCAGTGTGGTCAGTTCGCGCCGTTGGTTCAGTCACAGTCACGGTACTGGGAGTAGCCAGAGCCAACAGGGGCGACAACTGAATTCAGGGGGTGGCAGTCCACTGTAGGCCTCCAGCTCCCAGTAGTCTTTTTCACAAGGCCACACAAGCTGATTTTATTGAAATATCACATCTCAGTATTCTTGCTGCCTTGGGGTTTTTAACCAAAATCGTGATTTCTTTTTTTTTCCATTTGGAATTCTGTATTGTTTTTGTTGTGTAACATAAGGAGAGAACTGCCAGACTAGGCAATCTGTTATGCACTTGTTCTGTGATCCCCTCCAACAAGCGTATCTTCTGCATTGAGAAAAGACCCCTTGGATTAAATGAGCATCTACAGTACAACTACAGTATGTCAGACATCGATACCATGTGTACCTTCAGCAGTGAGAGGAACTGCAGGTGGCAGCGCACAGCAGGGATCCAAATGTCCCCACCTGGAGATATGGGACTTCAACCAGTTGAATGTGTGGCTTCCGTCTTTCCTTCAAGAGAAGCTGATGAGATAGCTATTTAGTATCAGTACCAAAAAAGCCAGAAAAGCTTCTGTCTCTCACCTGTCTTTTATTCCCCTGCGGTCCTCCCTTGGGACTGGAGAGATCTTGGCTCCCTCTCTCCATCTTCTTTAAATGCTGGTAAGTCAGGGCGCAAGGGCACAAAATTAGGTAGTGGAGGTACTGAAGGAGTATTGTGTTTAATGGTTGCCACTCAGCTCTGTAGTTCTTCCAGTAGTTGGGGATTGATTTCCAGGGAGAAGTCTGGATCTGTAGAGGCATTTTTGGTTTCAACCAGACTGCTTTGGTTTCAGCCTGTTGTATGCTTTGGGTCTCCCATAGTTCAGTACCAAATTTCTTTGGTGCTGATTCCATCCATCTCTTTTCAGGGGACTCGTATTTTAACAGTTGTCTCCACATTCTTCTAGCTGGGCCCTTTTGGAGGAGTTCCAAAAAATCACTGTCTGTTTCGTATCTTAGCATATACTTGGACCAAGATATTTCCAAACCTCATAGAGAATGCATGAAGTAACAAGATCCCAAAGGAAATCACTAAGAAAGCAAGCAGGTTGGTTTGCCACAGCTTCATAGGTGCGAAAGTAGGCAATGAGACTTAGCTATCAGAGCAAGACAGTGTTTAACATACACCAACAGCAAGAGCATCAGTATGGGTCGCCGCTGGCTTTCCTGCTCACAAGTACTGTGGTGAGACGTGACATCTGGGTGGTGGCTCTGGTTGCAGGGAGATGGCTTACAGCTGAGAAATGTAGGACTAAGGGCTCAACACCTTTTGTGGCAAGTAGCAAGAAAACCTGTCAACGTTCACCTAGGAAAGGAGCAATTGTGCTGAAGTTACACTGTGCTTACCTTGGTCACTAGATACAGAAAGGGCTCAAGGTCAGCGCACCTTGTAGATTGGTGTACTCAGTGAGCCCATTCGGGGCACGTGGGACCCATGACAGACTGGCTTTCTTGATAGTACTTTCTAGGTAAGATGAAAAAGATTATAAGAGTAGTTATTTTTCAAATAACATATGTGTCATAGTATAGTAACCTATTGCATTTGAGGTCTGCTTTCAGAGTTCATAAAACATATTCATAATTTATGTCATCAAGTCATCTGTGAAGTAGTCACCATCCCCATTTTGCACAAAGAAGAAAACTGATGCTCACTGAGATTCAGTAACATGTGGCAGGTTATATGTGTAAGAAGTAGAACCTGATCTTGGATCCATGTTTGTTGACTCTCATGTTTTCTTTTTACTACCCTGAACCAATTTGAATGAGTAGAAAATAATCATTTGTAGCTTATAAATAAGATTTTTATGCCAGTGATAGTTCAGTAAAATTACTACTCTCAAGTATCTTTTTCAAAGTCCTCAATTAATGATTTGCTTAGGAAATATGTCAGGGTTAAAATTTAGTTTAAATGTGGCTTATTATGTATTTTGAATTATGATTTAACTGGTTCTAGTATGGCATTGAAAAAGAAAATGAAAAATGTTACAGACACTTAAAAATTTTGTTATTTTTGTTTATTATGATGTAGTAAGTCCCTGATTGTATGAACCAGCTTCTTATAATTTGATTAGTTATACATAAAGCACAATTGAGAGAAAAAGTAGATTATTGGTATTTTCAAGTTGAGAGAACTAAGGATCATTCAAACTCTGAGTAGAATGAACATTCATAGGACACTGCTGAGTAGAATACCATCATAGCAGTCAGGCTGATGTTAGGTCAGACTTTCCATTATTAATTCTTCTTTTGGTTTTTATAACTTTTGGTTGAAAATTCTTTCCAGGGAACAACTTGTATACAGATTTTCAGCCTGGGAGCAAATATCTCATGACCCACTTACAGATCTCTTTAAACATTCAGATTGATGTTAAGAACTTTTAAGATGAAGGCTAATTGTATGTTTCAAAATATTTTAAAAAATTTATTCTTTTAGAATCAACAACTTAAAATTATTTTATTCATTCCTTGTGCAGCTGCATTGTATTTTTAGAACTATGCTCAAAAGAGCCCCGATGATAGGCTTTTAAAAATAAATGTAACAGGGGCACCTGGGTGGCTCAGTGGGTTAAGCCGCTGCCTTCGGCTCAGGTCATGATCTCAGGGTCCTGGGATCGAGTCCCGCATCGGGCTCTCTGCTCAGCTGGGAGCCTGCTTCTCTCTCTCTCTCTCTCTCTCTCTCTGCCTGCCTCTCTGCCTACTTGTGATCTCTGTCAAATAAATAAATAAAAAATTAAAAAAAAATAAATGTAACAACTCAATTGAATAGCATTTTTAAGAATTTAAGATTTTAAGAAGTTGTCAGAATGAATAAAGATTTGTATACTAATTGATTTAAAAGTTAAAACTTAACTTTAGGTTTCAGTAATTTAGAAAAAGGGGGATCATTCTTTTGTGTTTATGTAATTATTTGATTTGTATTGCTCTACAAACAAATGTTAATTTAAGAGTACAATATTGTTTTAGGGTTCTCCAGAGGAACAGAACCAATAGGATACACCTACCCAAACATACATCTTTCTCTGTATATGTGCTTACCTCAGCCTATGCCACATGCTATATTTCTAGCTCTGTACACACACACACGCACACATGCACACACGCATACACACACACATACACACACAAAAGATTTATTGTAAGAAATTGGTTCACATGATTATGGAGACTGGGAAGTCCTGAAATCTGCCATCTGTAGGCTGGAGGCCCAGGAAAGCTGGTGGTGTAGTTCTGGTCAGAATCCAAAGGCCCTGGAACCAGAACCTATTTTGTATGTTCTAGTATCAGTGTAAGGGTCTGAGAACCAGGAGAGCCAGTGGGATAACTTTTAAGTCTGAAGGCTTGAGAACTAGTAGAGCCGGTGGTGTAATCCCCAGTCCAAGAGCAGGAGAAAACCAATGTTCCAGTTCGGTAGTCAGTTGGAAGGGTTGAATTCTTTCTTGCTCAGTCTTTTTTTTTGTTCAGGTCCTCAAAGGATTGGATGAGGTCCACCCATGTTGGGGAGGACAGTCTACATAACTCAGGTCTACCAATTCAAATCTTAATCTCATCCAGAAACACCCTCACAGACACACTTTGGAAACAATGCTTAACCAATATCTGGTCACCCCATGGCCCAGTCAACTTGACACACGAAATTAACTGTTCCAAATACCATGGATAATTCTTTCCTATACTCTTAGTCATATTATTTCCAAAAGTGCTGGTATTATACTTGAAACAAATGAAACAGATGAAAATGTTCTGATGAAAATATTCCTTGAGCAGTTTTTTTCTCTTGAAAATGTGTAAAAAATATCCAAAATCCCTAATATGATCAGAATTGCCATCAAAATCCACTGTGAAAAACTGTAATTTAGTTTATTTTACGGCAGTCATATGGGAACATGTTAACAGTTTTCAGTTAGTTGTAACAAATGTAATAGACTTTTAGAGACTCCTCAAAATTTTAGCATGCCTCCACTTTCCTAAATCTAAATCCTGATATTTTCTCATGAAACAGGCAAACCAAATCAAACTGTCTGGTGGAGTTTTTATGCCATTAGTTTTCTTTAATGCTTTTAGATGGCTTAAGATTTAACAAAATTCATACTTAATTGAATATGCTGTTTTATGAAATGCTCGAATTAAAATATAGTTTTTCCAAATGAATAATCATTATCATAATTATAAATTTAGAAATTTAGTCCTTTTTTTTTCCTGGACGTATTTTATTTTGTTCTTTAATTTCAGCATGTATTAGGAGGTTGGCCCAAGAAGAGAAGGATGATAATTTTTATTTTATTGGCAACAGCTGGAACTTACTAGAGTGATAACTTTACTAAGTCCACAGAAGGATTTTGCTATGTTTTCTATTAGATAAATAGAAAAGGGGTAGTCATAGATTTTATATAGTATTTTCTTTGGTGCATTGGCTGTTACTTTATTTGCTGTATTTCCGAATATCACTTTTACTTGTTTAAAGTGTCTTAAAACACTAACAGATCAGCATTCAAGTTTCCAAGTCACTTTTATTTTCACTTAGTGGATTAGGAGCTCTCAAACTGGAACCCTGAAAGGTGAAGCTGTCCCAGACAGTTACTCTCCTCTGGGGTTGGGGAAGGGGGCAGGTGGGGGTTGGCAAAAGCCAGTGCTCTTTCCAACAGTTGCTGTTATAAACATTGTTTCCCTAAACATTCTTGTGTATGTCTTTTGTGCACATTTGGGAATTTCTTTGGAATATATTACCCAGAAGGGGAATTGGGAGGTCATGGGGACACTGCCCTCCATTTAATAGTATATGAGAGTTCCAGGTGCTCCATGGCTTGGTTTTATTTTGCCAGAATGTTAAGTTTTTAGCTTGATGATGGATAGGATAGAAATGGCATTCTACTGTTAATTTAATTTGCATGTCCTTGATTTGTACTGAGATTGAATATTTTTTCAAATGCTCTTTTGAAAATTACCTGTCCATGTCTTTGGCCAGTCTTGAAAAAATTGGAATATCTTTTGTTTATTGAATTCTTTACAAATCCTAGATGCTAATATAAGTTGGTTTTATGTATTACGAGTATTTTCAAGTTGGTTCTATATATTTCAAGTAATTTTTTTTTTTTCTGGTCTGTAACTTCTTTTTGCACTTTTCAGTTGTCTTTCTTGATGAATAAACTAGATTTGTTAGTGTCTAATGGCCATACCTTTTAAAGAAATAAGAATATTTTTTTCTACTTTGATGCCATGAAGATACTTGTCTGTTTTCTTCCAAACATTTTAAAGTTTTACCTTTCACCTTTAGGTCTTTATGCTTGTGTACAGTCCAAGGTGGTTATTCTTATGTATGTAGGCATGTAAGTGTATTTTTTTCTTATTTAAAATAATTGACAGCCAGTTGCTTCCATACCACATACTGAATGGTCTGTACTTCTTTCTTTCTTTCTTTTCTTTTTTTTTTTTTTTTAAAGATTTTATTTATTTGACAGATAGATCACAAGTAGGCAGAGAGGCAGGCAGAGAGAGGAAGGGAAGCAGGCTCCCCGCTGAGCAGAGAGCCTGATGCGGGCCTGATCCCAAGATCTTGGGATCAAGACCTGAGCAGAAGGCAGAGGCTTTAACCCACTGAGCCACCCAGGTACCCCTGGTCTGTACTTCTTTTACTTAAAGTGTAATGACTCTTCGATCAGGCATGAAGTTTTCATACATGAGCAGTTCTGGTTCTGGGCTGTTTGGCTGTTCCGTTGGTCTTATTTTTTCCTGCTTCAGTTGTACTTTCGATAGCTCTTGATATGTGTTTGGAAAAAGCCCTTTACCTTGGTAATGTTTTTCAAAAATCTCTTGGCTATTTTTTGATTTCTTTTAATTTCATATTTGAGAATTAGTTTTGTACACATACAAACACATGTTTTTTAGGAAACTGTCCATTTCATCTTGAGGTTTTTAGACTTACTGACATAAATAATTCTTACTATTACTTGTATTCTTTTCTCCTTCTCCCCACATTTCTTATTCTGCTGATTTATAGTTATGCCCCCTGAGATTCTTATTTACCCTTGCGTTCTTTTCTCTTGATCAATCTTGCTGTAAGAATGTTTGTCTTAACTTTTTTTTTTTTTTAATTTTATTTGTTTATTTGACAGACAGAGATCACAAGTAGGCAGAGAGGCAGGCAGAGAGAGGAGGAAGCAGGCTCCCCACTGAGCAGAGAACCCGATGCGGGGCTCAATCCCAGGACCCTGGGATCATGACCTGCGCTGAAGGCAGAGGCTTTCACCCACTGAGCCACCCAGGCGCCCCTATCTTAATTTTTTTATTATTTATTTATTTGTTTAAATATCAGCTATTGGTTTTGTGGCATTTTATGGTCTTTATTTTCTGTTTATTTTCACTCTTTTTTATTGTTGTAATTTGGTAATTAATAATAATAATTTGTATATGGATGTGAGAGAGACAGGGTTGAGCGAAAGATATTCCAGTGTCTATCATAGTGACCAAGTGGATGGCAGTGCTTACTGGTTGAAGTAGAAAATGGCTGGAGGCAGTTTGTGGGGGAAAATGGTTAGTTCACTTTTGGATATCGAGTTTGTGGTATCTATAGGAAATCCAGGTGGAGCTGTATTTAGGAGAGGCTGGGCCTGAAATAGTGATTTGCTATTTGTTATTGGTAAAGATAGTGCAGAATAGTGGGAAGAAGGAAAGACACAGTGATTGGACGTCAATGGGAAGCCTTTCTGGCTCTGGTCATACTGTCCCCATCCCTATTTCTATTCAACTTAAAGGCTTTTGTGCTTCCAGGAGCACTTGTGCCTATGTTTGCAATATTTGACATGTTTGTATCCGTCACTAGACAGAAAAGACAGGGAACCTTGACCTTCTCATAGGACCTAGGGCAGCCAAAGCATTGGGTGTGTATTTCTGGAATCAATCCTATTGACTCTCCTTGAGTTTGGTTGTGTATACATGGTTTCACAGGAATGTGTTACAGATGCTCTAGAGGATTCAAGACAATTACCAACTTTAACCACTAAAAATATTGCCCCTGTTACTATAAACTGAAAGAGGTAAGGATCGACTTTTTTAAAATCAAATTTTAATTTGATTTTTAAATTTAACCTGAATATGAGAATTTTTTGTTTGAAGAAAACATTAATCTCCCATATTTAAGGAGGAACAAGTTACTTCTTTTAATGAAAAGATATCTGCAGATGTATCTTCTGTTACTGCTTCTGTTTCTAGAAGGCATTTATCTTCTTGGATTTAGGTCTTAATGTGAAGATTAAAAGTTGCCAACTAAAAATACTGCAGACTCTATGCACCCCTGTATTCTAGGAAAATTGGAAAAAGTTTAATATTATTAATTCTGTAGCTTAATGCTTCTGAAACAGCAGAAGGACATTATTGTTTGCAAGGTAGTGTATAAAAAGCTATATACTTCAAGATCATGAAGGGGTCATACAAGTACAGCAATCAAGTTAAAAACAATGACAAGAGAACAGAATTCTTGAATGATTTATCTACTTGATTTTTTTTTTTTTTTACAGATTCCAGCTGTCTGGCTTTGAAACAAGCATTGATATGTGGAAAATACATGTATTTACAGTTTGGAATAAGCTTTCCTAGAAAAATTATCCCGTTTGAGGCTTTTGGAGTTTTGAGTCTCTGTTCTGTATTCACTAGCTCTGTGACAGATCTGTTAGGAATGCATTTAGCTTCAAGTAACAACAATGGCATAAACAAAAAGGGGGTTTATTTTCCTTAGGTAATGAGAACTCGGGAAGTGTAGATAGCTGCTGGCTTTGGTGTAATGTTCAGTGAGGTCAGGACTGGTATCTCCGATTCTTTGTTCTTTTTCCTGGAGCAACATGGCTGCTTCAGCATGAGGCGTCACATCCACATTGCAGGCAGGGAGAAAGGAAGGACAGAAACAGCACGCCTGTGTGTCTCTATCTCTGTATCTATATAGTAAGGCGGATACTGTATTAATTAAAACTATTCTTTCAGAAATGTCAAGAAGACAATCTTCAATTACCCATTAAGTGACAAAATATGACAAGTGTAATCAAATTGTGAACATTTATGTTAATGTTGTTTAATAAATTGATATGCTTAATCACCGCACATACTGAAAACAAAAATAGGTATCATTTAGAGGTTAATAAATGTCAAGCACTGGCTAAGTGCCTTAAATTCATTATTCATGTAATTCTCATAATCTTCATTTGTGGAATTCTGAATAAATACACTTATAAGATATTGTTCTAAGATCTGAGCGATTTAATAGTACACGAAAAGTCCCAAGTCCCACCTAGTGGTGCTACTGCTATCCCCAAGAGGACATTGAGGCTTACTCAGGTCAGCACGGAGGCAGAGACTGTAGACTGACCAGCCTCACCTTTGTTGCCACCTTCTCCCTTGCATATATCTGCCACAGATGCTAAAAAGCAAATTAGTCACCTCCCCGCCTATATTTCAGCGAAGATTGATCATGTGACCTCGTTTTCCAAACATAAACAGAAAGTTTCTTCGTCCCGCCCACCCCAAATATCAGCATCAGTCTTTTGTCCCATTGAAAGCTTGGGAAGGACACAAGACTGAGCAGAAGGAGGTGAATTGCAGTGTAGTTTGCAACAAAGGCTTCAGCCAATCCCATGGGACCATTCAGGAGCTAGTATAGCCCTTCAGGATTGTCACAGATTGATGCAAGAGGTCTGGACCTTTGTACCCTCACACTGACCAGTCACTGGGTGCAGCTGCCTGGAGCAGGACTCAGCGGAAAGCCCCGAGCTGCTATTTTTCCCTGCACCATGGAGGACGAATGCCTCAGCCCTAAAAAGCTATCTGGGGGGCCCACCACAGCATCCCCTGCAGATGCTGGCTTTTGATTTTCAGACTTTGTTCTTTTCCAGGGCTTGCACTTAATGCCATTCGTTAGTTATTGGGCAATTTAACTCTTTCCAGCATATACTATTTAGTTTTTTGGTCTGCTTGGTCTGTTTGTTGCTGAGAGAGGTATTTTTAAAACCTGCAACTCTCGATTATAGAATTGTCTTTTTTCCTTTGAGTTCTATCACCTGCAACTCTCGATTATAGAATTGTCTTTTTTCCTTTGAGTTCTATCGGTTTCTGCTTAGGGTTTTTGGTGGTGTATTCAAATGTAGAATTGTTGTGTCTTATTGTCTTGTTGCGTCTTTTATTTTTATGAAATATTCTTCCTTATTTGTAATAATGCCTTTTGTCATAACAACTACTTTGTCTAATATAAATTTAGTTACACTAGCTATTTTGGGCCAGTGTTCACATAGTATTTCTTTTACATTCTTTTAAAATATCTTCCTGCATTCCACTATGTAAGACCTATCTCACAGGCATTTAGAATTTTAAAAAATCTGATCATTTTTGTCTTATAATTGGAATTCATAGTTCATTTATATTTAATGTCATTATTGATGGATTTGGACTTGAGCCTGTTATTTATTTTCTGCTGTTCCAGTTGTTCTTTGTTCCTATTTTGCCCTCCCTTTTGGCTTTCCTTTTTTAACTGTTCCGTTTATGTCGTTGTTATTCTACCCCCTGCCCTGTCACCTTGCTAGTTATACATTCTCTCACTATTCTATTAGTGCACACCCTGGGGATTGCCGCGCGTCTTTGATCTGTTTGAGCCAGCGTTCAGTTAGGACTTTTGTTTGTTTCTGTTGGGGATTAGTACATTTGTCTCTTTCTGTAAATTTTGGTTTTTGGATGAAATTCTCCTTATTTTCAACTGACTTACAGAACATATTAATCATAATTATTTTAAGGTTCAGCTCTGATGGTTCTCAGATCTGGTTCACTTTGTAGACTGTTTCTGTTGTCTGACTCCCATCCGACCCTTCTGTTAGGTTCTGTGTATGATTTCTTGGCTAGCCTGGTGATTTTTTTTTTATTGCGTGGCAGGTGTGTCTGAAAAGTTGTAGAGACTCTGAATGGTGTCACCATCTCCAGAAAGGATTCAGTTTTTTTCCTGGTGGGCATATGACCTTTCATCTTGATTAAGGGGAGCCTGGTCTATCTTAAGGGTCTTGGCTGAATGTCTGGGCTGTTTACCCAGACCTCTGCTCCTTCGTGCTTTCTGTACCCACTTTTCTCTCCCCAGCACCATGAGTCTGCCAGAATCTCTGCTTTGCTTTTTATCCTCTCAACTGCTTTCTCTTTGGTTTCTTGGATTATTTATAATAATAGTCTTACTGGGTGCCTTCCCTCGATTTTGTACTTAATCATATTGAGTTGTTGGGATCCATAGGGTTTTTGATAGTGATACTTATGGTCGGAGGCAGTACAAACTGGTTAAAATGGAAAAATGGTTAGTTCACTTTTGGATATTGAGTTTGTGGTGTCTATAGGAAATCCTGGTGGAGCTGTATATGGGAGGGGCTGGGCCTGAGATAATGATTTGCTATTTGTTATTGGTAAAGATAGTGGAGAATAGTGGGGAAAAGAAAAGACACCATGATTGGAGGTCAGTAGGAAGCCTTCCTGGTTCCTTACTTACAACCCACCTTATGTTATATGATCATGGGGTTTGTTCCATGTATAATTTTATTTATTTGTGGACTTTTTAGTGGGAGAAGGTTATATTTGTGTGCATGATGGTAAGGAGGGAAAAAAGAAGTGTAAATTGGGTAAAGTGTAAATATGGGTTAAAGCCTCTGCCTTCGGCTCAGGTCATGATCCCAGGGACCTGGGATCGAGCCCTGCATCCGGCTTTCTGCTCAACGGGGGAGCCTGCTTCCCCCTCTCTCTCTACCTGCCTCTCTGCCTTTGTGATCTTTGTCTGTCAAATAAATAAATAAAATCTTAAAAAAAATAAAAAGAAGTGTAAATTGATGAGCTCCTCTAGAAATCTTTCCATAGGGCCTGTCTAAATTCATGAAGTATTTAGGATAACCACAAAATATTTTAGTCTTATTTCAGTATGAATTTAAGAGGTCTGTTTTTTGTTTTATCTTATTGACTCATTTTATTAGTTCCATTTGAAAAACCAGGAGTTTGTGGGAGAAAAGGGCAAGCCCCAAGTTCACTACAGAGGGTGTCAGATAACAAGGGCTGACAGTACTTTTGAGGTTCCAGATTTTCACTGGGCCAAAGAGTAACAAATGTTACTTCAGATCAAAGGTTGGCAAACTGTGGCCCCTGGGCCAAATGTGGCCAGTACCTTTGTTTTGTAAATAGAATTGTGCTGGAACACAGCCAGTCGTCTTCCTTTATATATGCTCTGTGGCTGCTTTGCTGTTCCAGAGTTGAGTGAGTTCAGTAGAGGTTGGCCTGTGGAGCCCAAGATGTTTACCATCTGGCCCTTTATAGAAAAAGTTTGTTGATCTCTGTTTTAGATGATCAAACTTAAGAGATTCAGTTCTTTTTATAGAATCCATCATTAATATTCTGAGGAATTGGCTGTAGCTTTAAAAGTGCATTTTTCTGTCTTCTCTCTTATTGTCCTCACTTGATTTTTAAAATTGCTTTTTCTGTTCCCATTTCCTCTCTCTCTGGAACCTCACTCCGTTGATCGTCTATCAGGAGAGTACAGGTAACACTGAGAGACACTTAGGGTTTCTGTACTGGAGCTGTGTTAAGTGTCGAGGAAGCAGTAAGGGTGGGAGGTGTGGCCTTTGCCACACAGTGGCCATTAACAAGAAGCACTTGAAAAGTCACATTTAAACTTTATTTCAAAATAGGTGATATATTGCCACTGGCTGGAGACAAACTCTGGTTCAAAGCCATCAGAATCGGGAGGCCCTTTGTTCAGCAGAAGGCTTTTTATAAACTCTGCAGCAGTCACAAAGAACACTGTAGTTTGGACTTAGCACCAAGCTAAAATTTCATGTCTGAGGACAGTTTATTACAATCATTCATCTTGGGCATCCAGTCTGCTGACTCTTTTTGGCCGAACCTAAAAAGTCAGAGGTACTTCAGCCACGTCTGTTTCCAAACCAGAAATAACTCAGATGTGGCCTGAGCAGCACTGGAGTTCCACATTAGTTCCACCGGCCGAGGATTCCAGGGCTCGAAGGCATCAATCATTGTATTAGCGTTTTAGGGCCCTTGTCGGTGTTGTCAGGAATATGAAAAAAATGTGACCTAGTCTTTGTTCACAAGGATGACTGGAAAGGGCTGGTCTGGGGCCCTCCTCTCTAGTGATCCCCTGTCAGTCATTGAGCCACTCGCCTCAGCCCTCAGTGTGGAAACTTACTACTCTGGAAGGTGTTATTTTTGGGTTGGAGGCAGATGGCTGTAGCACCTCAGTAGTGCTGTGCGCACAGCCCCAGAGGCAGGCGGTGCTCGGCTTCCATGTTCTTCCTTCCATTCGCACCCCCACGGTCTCCCCAGGAGTCAGGGCAGGGGCAGCCTTCCTGCTGTGCTCTCTGGTCTCCCCCTTCTCTGGACAGACTCTCGGGTTAGGGATGAGGAGGCGCAAGAAAAAAAAAAAAAAAGCAAACAAAACTTTGTTGGCAAAAAAGCTTTCCTGATACTTTTTTTTAAAGCTAGACTTGACAATTGGAATTATAAGTGTTTTTATTTATATTTTTTTATTTTTTAAAGATTTTATTTATTTATTTGACGGAGAGAGATCACAAGTAGGCAGAGAGGCAGGCAGAGAGAGAGAGCGGGAAGCAGGCTCCCCACCAAGCAGAGAGCCTGATGCGGGGCTCGATCCCAGGACCCTGGGATCATGACCCGAGCCGAAGGCAGAGGCTTTAACCCACTGAGCCACCCAGGCGTCCCTGTAAGTGCTTTTAAAATAAAATACTTAATATGAAATTTTTATGAACTCTCACACGGCATTTGTAATCCTTTCCCCTTCCTGCCAGTCATTTCTGAAGTCTGTTAATTTTTGTGATTAGAATTATTATATAAAATTCAAGGGGGTTAAAGATACAGATGTAGTGAAAAGAAGGGCTATCTGTACCCCAGTGTTCATAGCAGCAATGGCCACGCTTGCCAAACTGTGCAAAGAACCAAGATACCCTTCAACAGACGAATGGATAAGGAAGATGTGGTTCATATACACTATGGAGTATTATGCCTCCATCAGAAAGGACGAATACCCAACTTTTGTAGCAACATGGACAGGACTGGAGGAGATTATGCTGAGTGAAATAAGTCAAGCAGAGAAAGTCAATTATCATATGGTTTTGCTTATTTGTGGAGCATAAGAAATAACATGGAGGACATGGGGAGAGGGAGAGGAGAAGTGAGTTGAGGGCACTTGGAGGGGGAGTTGAACCATGAGAGACTGTGGACTCTGAAAAACAACCTGAGGGTTTTGAAGGTGCGGGGAGGGGGGAGGTTGTGTGAACCTGCTAGTGGGTATTATGGAGGGCATGGAGCACTGGGTGTGGTGCATAAACAATGAATTCTGGTACACTGAAAAGAAATTTAAAAAATTAAAAATTAAAAAAAAAAAGCAAAGGCTGAATAATATTCCACAAAAAAAAAAAAAAATTCAAGGGGTTTGAAATAGATGATGTATTACATCCCTTTAGATTCCGCAACAGTGAGATTCGGGATGGAGTGTCCAATTATTACCGGTCATACTCAGGAATGCACCTTGTGAGCCTGGTGCCTGAAACCATCTTCCTGGGCCATCAGTTATACTTGCAGATTTTTTGGGGGAAAATGTTTTATATAATGAAGAGGAGAATGAAAACGTTTCCTCATCTTTCCAAAAGAGAAAGGAGACTCTGAAGGGATTTCTCCTTTACGTGGACTTCTAGCCACACTCCTTAGCTTCCATGAGTAGGCTTTCTCCTCAAGCTCATGGAAAAGTTTGAGAAGCAGTGTTTCAGACCAACACTTAAGAACTCTGTTTCTTTAACAGCCAAGAGAAGCAAGGATTTTTGTGGGGCATCCCTAACTCTACAAAAGAAGGGAGAACATGATCCTATAGTGGACTCAGTTTTACTGGATTTTGCAGGGCAAAACCCATTTTGGGGGGGGAAGGATTGAGAGGAGTAGGTAAGTAAAATTACGTATATGAAAACTCTTCCTATGCAGTAGCAGGAATAGTGGCAGAAATAAGAGAAGAATCAACCCCACTCCCATGCCTAAAGCGGGGACTGCTAATAAAAGCCTAGAAAAATAAGCATTAGTTTAATCCATGGGTTAGAAAGTGACAGAGGTTGAATTCCATGGGCTTACTTTGGTTTTCCTCCCTCCTTTCCTTCCTTCCTGTTTTCTTTTATAATTTGTTTTTCGTAGATCCTTTTCAGAAGAGTAGTAGTCTTCATATTTTGATGGTAAAATAGAGAACTCTAGAGATGAGAGCATGTCTCAACATTTATTTTTCGCTGTGCTGTAGTGTACTTTGGCTCATGTCTTAAACTGGCAAGTATTAAGATGGTTACTTTTTTTTTTTTAAGTTCAGTAGCTTAGGCCTGTATCTTTATTATTTAAAAAAATAAACTCATTTATAGGTATTGTCTGAAATAACTATTCCAAATAGTATAATTTGGGGAGTAAATCAGTTTATATATGAATTTGAAACTAGTAAAGGACTTCAGATGGTCTTTAAACAAGGGGATATTCACAAGAGACTTCTGTATGAGATCTTTGCATTCTGCCTCAGTTTTCCTTTTTTAAAAAAGATACTTCATAACATAAAAGAATGACAGTATTGACAATGGCAGGAATCCATTGGGATCGTCCAGAGCTCCTGCTGCTACTACAGCCCCCCTTTCTCCTCCTTCCATGAAGTTACTAATCAGTGTCCCTGAGTAAAAACACATTGCTTGTTTCTGTTTGGATCTAGTTTAGACTCAGAAGGAAGTGGAGCCTGAGCTGCTTCCTCCATGTTCTTTGCCTGAGTCTAAAACAGCCTTATTATGGGGCCAATGCATGTGACAGTTTGGGCAGCCCTTGGTCATCATTTTCAGCCATAGTGACGCTCCTGGATGCAAAGAGCTAAATTGCATATTGACTGAAATCACTACCTGTTAAATTCAAATACTGTGTAGTTCTCAAATCTAGTTGTGCATCATTATTACCTGTCTTTTTACTTATTTGTTTTTTAATGGAGAAATACAGGTTCTGCTCACGGATCTGTCCAATCAGAATCAGAGAATGGAAATGGGTTGGGGTGGTGGGGTGGTGGGGCGGTGGTGAAAGCAACCAAATAAAAAGCCCCGTAAACCTCCACACATGATCCTGCTGGCCAGCCAGGGTTGGCTGATTCATAGGATGTACTCAAGGTTAATTTTATTTAAAATCCTATATTAGAGGGACGCCTGGGTGGCTCAGTTGGTTAAGCGGCTGCCTTCGGCTCAGGTCATGATCCCAGTGTCCTGGGATCGAGTCCCGCATCGGGCTCCTTGCTCCACAGGGAGCCTGCTTCTCCCTCTGACTCTGCCTTCCACTCTGTCTGCCTGTGCTCACTTTCGCTCGCGCTCTCTCTCTGACAAATAAATAAAAAATCTTAAAAAAAAAAAAAACTTTAAAATCCTATATTAGAAAATAACTAATATTTAGATTTAAAAAATTATTTACTATGAGAGAAATATATTAATGCATAATTAAGAAATGAAGGAAAAGTATTTACTCAGCCTACCCTGCACACTTTGTTTTTGGCCTGCTCCTACATTACATTACATTACATTAGGTACATTCTTGCATTGGAGTTAATCCTTTCCCCTATCTAATAGAAATATTAATTTTATAGAATTAATAGAAATTTAATAAAAGCAATAATTTTAAATGAAATAACCATCTTAATTAGATTAATAAATATAAAATTTATATTAATAAAAATGTGGAGTCTGTTTCTTATTAGGTTTGCTGAACTAGAGAAACAGTAGTAAAAAGATAAGTAAAAAGGTGGCTTACTATTATATAGTAGTTCTTTTTCTTAAGGAGGTATTTAAATTTATCTATTTGTTTTTGTTAAGAATGTGAAACACTGAAGTTTCACAGAGGAAGAAAGTGCCACTTCTTTTCCATATTGTTTTATAATGAGTTTAGGGCAAAGGAGGGTGGTGAAGAGACAATAAAATTTTGAGGTCTTAGTAAGTCCCATGTATAAGTGTTTTACAAGTACAGGATTTTGGATTTGCTAAAGCAAACCAAAAATTACTGGTATATTTTTAAAGACATCTACTTTTTGGCATTTTTGAGTTCTAATAATGTGATCCACTTAGCTTTTGCAGGTTAAGTAAAGAATGTAACTTTAAGTAAAGAAGGCAGAATCAAAATATTAGGTAATAATTTAATTAATTAAAGTAATTGGGAAGTGAGTTACAGTAAAGCCAAACACTGATTTCAATAAGTCAATGGATATGGGAGGCGATTATTTGAGTGATGTGTGCTCATTTAGTTTTTGAGTCAGTGGTCCATGGATTCATCTAAGGATTCTGTTTTTTGTGGTACAAAGCTTCATATCTGAGACTTTTAACAAATCAATATATATCAAGGAGGAAGATAAAATTGAACCAGCAGGTGTCAGCAAGAACCGTAATAAAAACATTAGTCTGGTTAACTCAACCTTTATTTTGTTCCTCAGGGATGCTTCAGTCAACCTTCAAATGATATTTCATTGGATACTTATTTGCATTTTAATGTAGAATCCTATTTTTAGCAGTTTTAGGGAACATGCCTAAAGTTTAGCACTAGCTCCAAAAAGGTTTAGTTCGAAGAAAAAGATGTCCGCCAAGTGCTATGAACTTTTCCTCATTTCATTGTCTTGAAAAAACATTACCCACAAATTATCCTAAATCAAAAAAGCTTATATTTAACAGTTTACACATTTCTCTGGTTATCTGCATCATATTTTTTTTCAATATGCCATTCCTACAAACACGTTAACCATATACATTTTATAGGAATAGGGGTAGGAATACATAAACAATGGCCTTAATTTTGCAATGAAAATACAGCATTTTTGTTCTTTCAGCATACAATTAGCTATTTTATTTTAGACCTATTCTAATTGAGTCAGGGGAAATAATGTCTATTTTTTTTTTTTACAAAATTGGAAGATTTATTACTCTTCTTGTTTTCCTATAATTTTTATTAGAAATCCTGTCTCTTTTTTCCTTCCTCTTCACTTGATGATTTGACAAAAATACAAATCCAGTAGGCAAACATTATATCCAGTATTTTGTGATAATCTTACTAGGGCCCTGTAGCTTTGGCGAGGGGCTGGGATTTTAGTCTAAGTACAGTGAGAGTGTTATGAGGTGATTTATGCTTTCAAAATATCACTGTGAAAATGCGGAAAAGAGGGCCTATTAGTCGGGTATTGTAGTATTTCCTGGTGGAGATATAATGATGTCTTCAGGGTCTTATTGTGGTGATAGAAGACCGTGGACAAATCTGAGATATATTTTGGAAATAGAACAAATGGCATTTACTGATGTGTTAGATACGGGGAACTGGGAAGTGAAGGGGGAAAAAAGAATAAAGAATGAATTTTGGGTTTTTAATTAGACCACCTTTTCCTGAAAGTGTGATCTGCAGACTTCTGGGGATGGTGGAGGTGGAAGGTTGGGTAGGACCCTTGAGTCTGTTTCAAGTGGTCAGCAAGATCAGACAATTTTTATAACACTAAGACATTATTTTTTTAAAAAATTTGTTATTTATTTATTTGACAGAGAGAAGATCACAAGTACAGGGAGCAGCAGGCAGAGAGAGAGGGGGAAGCAGACTCCCCACTGAGCAGAGAGCCTGATGTAGGGCTCAATCCCAGGACCCTGGCATAATGACCTGAGCTGAAGGCAGAGGCTTAACCCACTGAGCCACCCAGGCTTATTTTTAAGCCATTGATGTCTTAGCTTGAGTCAGTGTACACTCTAGACTGTACTAGTCTTTGTGTTGTTTAAATGTTCTGAATTTTAATAAAAAAGTGACTTTCATTTTTAGATGTCTTTGTTGAAGCACAGAGTATTATTATTTTTTTTTAAATCAGATCTTAACCTTTGAGTACATGTCTTTTAATATGTGTGATGAAGTGGGAAGTATACTTAACTTAGTACTACTGCACCAAATCAAAGTTGTATCAAGGGGAAGCATTTATGCAGTTGTTTGAAGAGCAAGCCAAGAGCTGCTATTTCCACAGAGCACTGTTTTTACTTGAAAGAATGACTGAAAGACAAACTTTGGTTCTTCAGACTTGGGTGCTTTTTAGTGATTTTTAAGATTTTATTTATTTATTTGACAGAGATCACAAGTAGGCAGAGAGGCAGGCAGAGAGAGGGGGGGAAGCAAGCTACCTGCTGAGCAGAGAGCCTGATACGGGGCTTAATCCCAGGACTCTGAGATCGTGACATGAGCTAAAGGCAGAGGCTTTAACCCACTGAGCCACCCAGGTGCTCCCTGTAGATATTTTCTTGAAAATTAAGTGCCTGTCATTTAAAGAAAGATAACTGACACTATTCGTCACTAATGACAAGATTCGAACTTTCGAAAGAAAAATTGGAATTTTGGAAAAGTTATATGCATCACTATGACCTTGACATTTTCCTGGTATATAAAGACTTTTCTGATGAGATTAATTGTAGTAGTAAGGAAATTTTTTTTTATTTGTATAAGGAAATGGTCAACATTTAGATGATCTGAGTAACCCAGTGAACTAAAATTTTCCAGATGACCAATGTGTGGTGTTACAAAATCAAGCATGAGTAAAAGGTCTATTCAAAGGGCAAGAGAGACCATTGGATTTTAACATAACAGAGTATAAAAAGTTCATTGATTTGAGCATCTACATGGCAGTTAACCTTTAAGAATTTGCCACCTGTCAAGTTTGGTGTATTATCAAAGGAGACTATCCACAGTGATATCCATATTGGTTATCAAAATACTCTTCTGTTTTCCAGCTATACATTTGTATAAGACCAGATTTTTAAAAATATATTTCTGCCAAAACAACATATTTGAACAGATTGATGTAGAAGCTGCATCTCTGAAGACAGACATTAAAGAAACTTGCAAAATATAAGATAGTGCCTCTTCTGATTTTTTAAAAATGTAGCTATTTTTCATAAAAATATGCATAAACATATAATAGTGTTATTGCTGTTATTTGTAAATGAATTAGTATGTATTTTAATCATTTTTCAGTTTTAATTTCAATTATGCAAGATACTGATAGAGACATGACCCACATGAACAAAAGATCTTCGGGGTCCTCAGATAAAGAGGTCCAGAGCCCCCCCCCCCCCCGAAGCTTGAGAATTTGGGGGCCAGACCAGCTGAGTAGATGATGATACATATAAAGAGAAAAAATATTAAAGGAAGAGCATTATTTTATTTTATTTTTTTGGAAGGATGGGAGATGGAATCCTCAATTCAAGGCGGTATCAGACAAACAGTTGGATATTGGTGTTGATAGCCCAGAGCTTAGACCATACACCTGTGGTAGAGATAGAGATTTCAGAGTAATTCTGTAGAGACCATATTCAAAGTCATGGGACTAGATGGTATGACTTCAGCAGAGATAACAGGTTTTTATAAAAAAGATTTTTTGTAGATTAATTATTTTGGGAGGGGTGGCGAGTGCATGCACACATGAGTTGGGGGAGCAGTAGAGGGAGAGAATCTTCAAGCAGACTCTGCACTGAGCACAGAGTGTGAGGCGGGGCTCACTCAGTACACTGTCCCATGAGAGCATGAGCTGAGCTGAAACCAAGAGTCAGATGCTCAACTGACTGAGCTACCCAGGTGCCCCTTAAAAAAGATTTAGGTCTTAGAGCACTCCAATATAAATGTTAGATAGAAAAAGGAACTTAGAATAGGTCTAGTGTGGGAGAAAAGTGAGAACAATAAGAGATCACAGAACATTTTGGGAAAGTGAGATAGTTGTGTTGAAAGCAGGGTGAGGTCAAGAGGACCACAGGGGCAGCTGGGTGGCTCAGTCCATCAAGCATCTGCCTTCAGATCAGGTCATGATCTCTGGGATCAAGTCCCATGTCAGGCTTCCTGCTCAGGAGGGAGTCTGCCTCTCTCTCTCTCTCTCCCCTCTGCCCCGCCCCACCGCTCATTCTCTCTTTTTTTCCCAAATAAATCAAATCTTAAAAAAAAAAAATGAAGATCTTGATGAGGGGCTTTTTCATCCCTTGACTGTTGTCATAGCTTCTTAACTGATCTTGTTTATGGTTGTGAATTCCTCTACTCTGTTCACATGGCAAGAAAGACTGCTTTCCCAAATAGTGAAATCCTCTCTCTTAGCTGCTTGAAACTCAACATTAACTCTCTGGTACCAACTGAACAAAGTAAATACCATAATTTTTTTTCATGAACTGACACCTCTCTGTGTTGTTAAAATAACCCACTACTAACTCCACCCCCTATCTCCTACTACCTGCCAACTTATATTTGAAGCTACTTAGAAGGTGTTGTGCTCTGCTTTTGAGGATTTTGATGTGTTTTTTGTTCTTCCCAGAATTCCTCTCTTCCTTGGCTCATCTAAACTTCTTTTTAGTTAAACTTTGTTAACTTTTCCTCTTCATTATTTAAAACCCAATTTAGGCAACACCTTGAAGTTTGCCAGATTGGTTGAATGTGATCATGATTTTTCTCATCATTCACTTTAGACTTGTTAAACTGTAACAAGAATTATTTGATCGTTTTATGGCAGACATACATGCATCTGTTAATTAAATAAATGTTGATTCAGCATCTATTTTCTGCCAAACATTGACCTAAGCCCTAGGGACACAGCTATGGATGGCACATATAGGTCCCTGCAACATGGAATTTATAATCTAGAAGACTGAATACATAATTAACGTATTTTATATCTTACGATGTGTTTTTATTTTATTTAGGAGATTAGCAGAAAGATATAATATGAATATTTTTAACCTTTGAAAATATGATAGTGGTATGAAATCAATATATAATCATTGACATATTATTTTGTAATAGCATGAGAATCTAGTGACACATGGAATCATGTTAGATACTATGTGAAGAAAACGCTGTTGCTTTTTATTCATCGTACTTATTAAGCTTACGTGAAATATGAGGACTTTGTACAGACGTTAATTTTCCAAGCAGAGGCCTTTTGACATTTGTCAGAAATACAATAGAAGTGAGTTCCCTGTTATGCAGATGTTAAGTTAAATTACTCATATGAGTTTATTGGTTTGGTGTTTTTTTGTTTTGTTTTGTTTTGTTTTTTTACGTTGGCTTCCTTCATAATTTTATTAACTTACACATTGTCATTCAATAGTATGATAATGCCCACTTTATTATAAACTAGCACAATCTTCTTAGGTGTATTCTTGGTATTAGTCAAGCTGTGGGATATTAGAAAATATTACACAAAGAAAACATTTTATGATTAAATAAGTTAAATATAAATGAGACTTTCAGTGAATTTGTTATTTATCAGTTTCAGGCCTGCTTGGATCCTTTAGTGTGCTGGCATTTATTATGATGTTCTAAGAACAATATACATAGCAAATAGTATTTCACAGAGGTCTTTGACCTGGAAGCCCTTTTTTTCATGACTGTTTTTGAAAGTACCTATGGGACACTAGATGTGAAATGCTGATTTTAGTGGTTTATATTTCACAGTAAAAGATTCTCTAATTCATTATTAGAGTTCCCTTTCTCCTTCCCTCTCCTCCTCTCCTTGGATTGAACACTCTATAAAATCCAGTCCAGAAATAGAAAATATGGTTATATGTCATACTAAATGATGTTCATCCCAGAAGTGAATACCAGCTTAACATCAAAAATGAATCACCATACTTGAACATTTTAACAAAAAAAAAAAAACCTGTATAATCATCTCAGATACATAAAAAGCATTTGACAAAAATTTAACATTATTCTTTATAAAATCTCTTAGCAAAGTAAGAATAGAAAGGCACTATCTCAGCCTGATAAATTAAGACATCTATGAAGAATGTATATCTTTTATTCATATGAAAAATGCTTTTGTAAGGGAGCATATTTTTCTAATATATATCTTTTTAATAAATATCATTTTGATTATTTTAAGCTGGTTATTTACTTATTTTCTAAAAATTTTATTTATTTATTTGACAGAGATCACAAGTAGCCAGAGAAGCAGGCAGAGAGAGGGGGAAGCAGGCTCCCCGCTGAGCAGAGAACCCAATGCGGGGATTATGATCTGAGCTGAAGGCAGGGACTTAACCCACTGAGCCACCCAGGCGTCCCAAGCTAGTTATTTTTAAGATGCTGCAAACATAGAAGTTCTAAAACTGAGTATAAGTTACCTTCTGTTATGAGACATTGATATTTATAAGAAAAATCTCCATTAGTAAGGTGTCTCCCTTGCTGTACCAGGAACAGGGTTTGACTCAATTTCTAGAAACTATTACTGATAGAGATGGCAATGAGTTGATCTGCATAACAACCTTACTCTTGTTTGTTGTGCTTTTCCTGGTAACCTCCCATAACTGAGTCTCAACATCTTTTGTCTTTAGCTAAAGATGGTATTTAAGTTGATGGCTTTGACTGTTAGGGGGAGTTGCTCTATTTTCCTGAGTTGCTTCTATGATCAGACTTTTCTCCTGTTACTCTGTCTCATGCCAATTTGATTCTTACAGCAGCTAGAAGAATCTTGAAAATTTTTCCTTTCCAACACTTTCTTCCTGCTAGGAGCAATAAAAGAATGTCTACTCTCTACTTAGGTTCATTGCACTGGAAGTTCTAGTCATTAAAATAAGGCAAGAATCCCCCCCAAATCTACCTGGACTAATAAGTGAGTTCAGCAAGTTTGCAGTATGTGTGGGGTTGCATGTGTGTTTATGTAAATATATGTTGTCATTTGATATATGGCAAGAATGACATAGTAGTAGTAGTGTTGTGGGGGCTGATCATTTCAATATATGATTTGAACTCAATTGGATATCCATATAGAAAAAAGCCTAATATTGACTTCACCTTGTATCATACAAAAGTTTAATTCCAGGTCAATTATAGATCTAAACTTGAAAGGTAAAACAATAAAGCTTATGTTAGAAGATAATATATGAGAAATTGAACTATAGGAATAATTCGTAAATAGTACACACAGATATTATAAAGGAATGATTGATTAGACCATATTAAATTTATGAATTTCTGTTCATTAGTTAATTGAAAGATGCCATTAGGAAGGTTTTAAAAAAGAGAAGTTACAGAATGGAAGGAAATATTTACAAATAGTCGTTTTTATTTTTTTAAAGATTTTATTTATTTGACAGACAGAGATCACAAGTACCAGAAAGGCAGGCAGAGAGAGAGAGAGGGAAGCAGGCTCCCTGCTGAGCAGAGAGCCCGATGGGCGACTCGATCCCAGGACCCGGAGGCCACGACCCGAGCTGAAGGCAGAGGCCCAACCCACTGAGCCACCCAGGCACCCCAAATAGTCATTTTTAAACTTTTTTTTTTTTTTTAAAGAGTATAGTGAGGGACGCCTGGGTGGCTCAGTTGGTTAAGCAGCTGCCTTCGGCTCAGGTCATGATCCCAGCGTCCTGGGATCGAGTCCCACATCGGGCTCCTTGCTCCGCAGGGAGCCTGCTTCTCCCTCTGACTCTGCCTTCCACTCTGTCTGCCTGTGCTCGCTCTCGCTCGCTCTCTCTCTGACAAATAAATAAATCTTAAAAAAAAAAAAAAGAGTATAGTGAAGTGAGGATGTGTTTTAATATCTCTGTTAATCCCATTTAAATGGATCCTAGTTTTTCAATCCTTACATTATATTTTAGTTATAAAATAACACTTATAAGGAACCTAGAAATAATTGATGTTGTATAGAAAAAGTGTTGGGTGGAGCAGTAGCTGTGTCTTATTTGTAGTTCAGTTCTTGAACTACACTAGGTGCAGTAGGTGACAGAATTAGTAGTAGAGGGGCACTGGGTGGCTCAGCGGGTTAAGCCTCTGCTCAGGTCATGATCTCAGGGTCCTGGGATCGAGCCCCTCATCAGGCTCTCTGGTCTGGCGGGGAGTCTGCTTCCCCCTCTCTCTCTGCCTGCCTCTCTGCCTACTTGTGATCTCTCTTTCTGTCAAATAAATAAATAAAATGTTAAAAAAAAAAGATTTAGTAATAAACATAGAATTAGTGACATAGAATTAGTCTTCATTTTATGTTAACTGAGTTATGGCTGAGTGTATGCATACTTTACAAAGTATGCATAAAAAAGGAAACCCCCTCATAGGAGGACTGGCCTTTTAAGTTTAAATCTAAAAATTACGGTAAGAAGTACGGTTGGACATACATAACAAAAGTACTAACATTTTTAGAATATGAAGATGAGGTGCATTTTAGAATTGTAGAACATTTACCACATTTATGGGAAGCTTATGGTAATTATCTTTGCATAGTGCATGGGGAAGGGAAGCCTGGTATGTGAGGTTTAATGGAGAAGAGAGAATTTCATCTCATAAAATAGGATTTTTCTAAGCACATGATACTACTTTGGAGAATTGGACTTAGTTGAGACGGTGAATACCTTTTGTTTTAGCTAAACAGAGCTTGGATTTAGCAAATGACAGTTATAAGAGTATGGGATATCTTAATGGATGCTTTTTGAAACATTAGGTAAATCCAGTATTTGAATGCAAGCCTTAGGCATATGATGAGCAACATGACTTGGTAATGATTATGTCATCTAAATTACAACTTTATATTTTTGCAGAGTTCTAAAGTTCCTGTTGCTTCAGACAATGGATGAGCAATCACAAGGAATGCAAGGGCCACCTGTTCCCCAGTTCCAACCACAGGTAATTTCTTTTAATGAAGGCTGGCGCGCACGCGCGCTTGTGTGTGTGTGTGTGTGTGTGTGTGTGTGTGTGTGTAAAAGTTCCTTTAAGAAATAAAATAGCCCCCAAAATGCTAATTATGAATTCCAAGTTTTAGTCAGAATTGTGTATATTTCTTTTCTTTTCTTTTTTTAAAAAAATATTTTATTTATTTGACAGACAAATCACAAATAGGCAGAGAGGCAGGCAGAGAGAGAGAGGAAAGGAAGCAGGCTTTCCGCCGAGCAGAGAGCCCAACACGGGGCTCGATTCCAGGACTCTGGGATCATGACCTGAGGCGAAGGCAGAGGCTTTAACCCACTGAGCCACCCAGGTGTTCCAGAATTGTGTATATTTTTAAATATTGTTTTAGAATACTTAATTCTTATGTACAAACATTAAAAAGCTGGCAGCTTTAGATTTTGACTTAATTGAATGACCTGTAGGCTTTGAGAGTTAATATTAGACTTACAGAAAAAAGAACACACATGCGGCTGTGCCCACCTTGTGGGGATGCCTGTGTATTTGGTCCCGTCTTCGCTTTGGCTGGCTTGATTTGCCTCATCCACAACTGCCTTCCATTATTGCTACTTTTCTCTTGTTCTCTGACGTGGAGTATGTTTCTCCTGTTAGGTGGTTGCTTGCTTTTTTGTAAAATGAAATGAAGTAAAAGGAACACGTCCCATGACACAAAGCTTCCCATTAAGCTCAGGGTGTAATGATATGGTTGCAGTCACAAACACCCCCATATGGGGCAAAACCTCATTTTTATTGTCGTTCATAAAAGCCATATTTCTCCGTTTTGTGTATGAGGCATTCGGTAATATGTCTCAAGTTTACTCTGCTTATCTTATGTCAGTTTTGCTTAGATAGTAATTCTGAAATTGTTGGAAGAATTGATGGATGTTCTTTCAAATGAGTTCTGTAGTCATAGGTTGGGGGGACTTGGGCTGAGAGTCACTTTATGACTATCCTTGCTCAGAGCCTTTCTTATTCTAAGGTGCATTTTAAATTTCCAAGAGGACATAGCCTGTAGTGTATTTTACCTTTATTTGACTGTGGGACCCCAGTGAGACTTTTTTAAAAGTGTCTGTCGACTTCTTCCAGGGTTGGTGTCTAAAACACAGTCCCGAAAATACTGCCCACATGTCCACCACCTTTTCTGCCTCTGTGATTTTGTTCACTTGGCACCTTCATTTGTCTCTCCAACTTTTGAACTCCTGCCCATCTTTCAGGCACTACCTAAAACACCATTTCTATTGTGAAGTTTTTTCTGATTTTCTGAATGTAATATTTTTTCTTGGAAACCTGATGATACACATTCTTTGTATGTCTTACGGTATTTCTGACACCTTTGTGTTATTTTATGTGGACATTTTCTTGTCTCTAACAGGTTAAACTCTCTTTGAGGAAGAGGACTTTCTCTTACTTGGTACTGTACTTCCTTACATGGAGCAGGGTCTCCACAAGAATGTGTAATTGAAGCCAACCAGGGAATTGCTCAAATGAAGATGTTTAAATTAGCCCTTTACCTAATTGAATTTTACATTGCTTTTCTTTGTGATACTCAGCTGTATTCTCTGTATTCAGAAAAGAGACCCTTCACCTTAATGTAAGGGCAATATTTTAATTTCTTTATTTTTGTTTTGAATTAAATTCCAGATCGTTAATATATAGTGTCCGATTTTTTTTTTTTAAGATTTTGTTTATTTATTTGACAGACAGAGATCACAAGCAGGCAGTGTGGCAGGCAGAGAGAGAGGAGGAAGCAGGCTCCCTGCTGAGCAGAGAGCCTGATGTGGATGGAGCTCTGTCCCAGGACCCTGGGATCCTGACCTGAGCCGAAGGCAGAGGCTTAACCCACTGCGCCACCCAGGCGCCCCCTACAGTGTCCAGTATTTTAATTTCAAGATGGTTGTTTTGTGAGATCTACTGCCTGTATTTTGTGTTCTGGTCATAAATTACTGAGATTGTACTAAGCAACTTCTAACTATCAAAAAGATGTAAACACATCCTAGTGCCCATTTTACACATCTAGACAAACACTGTTGTTTCATAGTATGCTGTGTCTAGTGAAGACAGTAAAAGAAGCACTTCTGAAAATTTGATGGTTCGTATAATGATTTTGAAATCCACAGTTTGGAACAGCCTTTAGTTTCAAAGGGGGGGAAAAAGCACTTTCATTTTTGCCTCCTACTGAGTCACCAACCAGGAAAGGTCGGAGTGGCAGTAGGAGGCAAACATGAAAGTAATTGTTTTCCTATGAGACACAAGGCTGCCACACAGCATACATTTCAAGATTATATATGCGGTTCTGCATCTCTTTTCACACTGTTCCCTTTAGTTTTTGCGTCCTGCTGCTGCTCCTGTGTGGGTGGACCTCTCTCCCTGTTGGAAACAGGCAAGTGTCATCCCAGGTTCTAGCTGCCTGTGGCACGTGGAGGAAGGGAGGATTTTTCCCCCTTCTCTGCACTGATAGTGTGAGATAGTGAAGGAAAAATTACCTGACAAGAGCGTATAGGCGTTATTGCTTATTAGGTCTGTGAAAGATGTTACTGCTCTCAGTAGTGTTATTTAAAGGGCTGCGAAAGGACAGCGTCTGCCCGGGGTTGACAACCTTCTTTTGTCTTGTTCCACACCATTGGCCTGAATAACTGGCGTGATATGGCAACATATGGTTAGCCAAGTGACTTCTTTCACTTTTGTCATGCTAATATCAGTGTGGGCATAAACAGAAATCAAGGGAAGTCAGCTTTTTAAGTGTCAAATACCAATTATACCCTGTTATAATGATGAGTGATGTGTGTTCTTGGCATATCTCTTCTTTCCTTGTTCCAAGATGAATGCTCTAACCCCAAGATGCATAATATATGGTCTTATTTTTTAGTATAGGAGTTTTTCTTTTTTTCTTTTTTTCGTTTTTTTGAAGTTTTAGATTGTGAGATTTATTTATTTTTTCGAATGTGTTTTTCTATTATTGCCATTCTCTTGAACTTAGGGAAAATTTGTTCTCTCAGCTTCCATTTTTTTCCCTCTTCCTTATTTCCTCCTTTGATTCCCTCCATGAAAGCCCAGAAGGTATGGCAAGGATTTTGACTAAATTTTATTCTATATATTCTTACTGCTATAGAACTCCTATTTGTGGAATAATGGATTTGGCTTAATTTTTTTTTTTTAAATGACTGTGTACAATATAATGACAGATAAATAGTAAAATGTTTGCTTTCAACTATGAGACTAAACAAGGAACGTTTACAACTAACATTTTGTGAGAATTTTGATTTATGGGCATTGATTGAAGAATGCCACATTTTTATCATAAATGTAAATATGGAACAATTATTAATCAGTACAGTTCTAATGATTTCTGGAGGTGATTAGAAGGGGAATAGTTTTTTTTAAAGATTTTATTCATTTATTTGACAGACAGAGATCACAAGTAGTCAGAGAGGCAGGCAGAGAGAGAGGAGGAAGCAGGCTCCCTGAAGAGCAGAGAGCCCTATGCAGGGCTTGATCCCAAGACCCTGGGATCATAACCTGAGCCGAAGGCAGAGGCTTTAACCCACTGAGCCACCCAGGCACCCCGAAGGGGAATAAATTTTAATTGTAGTAATCTTCAGGGCTTAAATTATAATTATTACTTGTAAATTTGTAGATAACTAGTGTAACACTTTGGCTACCTTTGAAGGAGGGAGAGTACCCCACATTTACAGGTAGAAAAATAGACAGTCTTTGTTTTACAGCTTGGAAGGTATGAAAATCTTGTCTTGCTGTTTTCCAGTCCAGGCAGTAGGGTAGACTGACCATTCCTTAAAGCTTCATGGCAGCCCGAACTACAGTCCACTTGTGCTTTTTGCATCTCTGTGAAAGGAATGTGAAGAGTTGAGATGAGGTTTACCTCATAGCATATCAAGCTAGTAATCCGGGTGTACTGTGGGCCAGAGCGATGCAGCCCCCAGTAGACTTTGTTGAGTGGATAGGATTTTTGGACATGAGAACTGTATTACCTTCCTCTGTCTTGAGCTCATCTTAGAGAATTACTTTCTTTGTGAAATAAGGTGATCATTTAGCTTCTTTTGATAAATTGATTTTGCCAAGGCACCTTTCATATAGCATTAAGTAGAGCTTCTATTTTGGGGAGTCTTTATATGTAATATTCTCCTTTTAACAGTTTAGTTCATTGAATAACATTATTGATAAAGGTACAGGAGAAGGAGCAGCAGCTGTTTTGAGGAAAGAAGACTCATGCTATGGTTTAAAGTCATGACCGTGAACCTCCAGTAACCCTTAATTATATATGTCGGCAGCAATATCCTGAGTGCCTCGGCTCCCCCACTTCCTCAGTGACGACTTCATCTTTTTTCTCCTCAGCTCCCAATACTTTGTCCCCCACGCCCACTCTCAGCTAATGCTCTTGCTTCCTACTTCACTTAAAACAACCCTGAAGCAATCAGAAGAGATCGCCCACAGACTCCTGCCGTGGGTATCCTCCTCCCAGAACCTTGTATCCTCCTGTGATCTGCTTTTTCTGTTATCAGGTGAACTGAGACAGCTGTCCTCAAAGGCCAGCGCTCCCATGAGCCCCAGATCCCATGTCCATCTCCTGCTTATTTCAGCTTTCTCTACTGAGTCCGTCCCTTCACATACTATTGTGCTGTTATTTCTTCCATCAAACAACAAACCGAACCAAACAAACTCAAAAAACAGCTTTTGAAGTCCTTCTTCTCTCCAGCTGTTGACCTATTTCTCTGCTGCCTTTTATTGCAAAATTCCTAGAAAGATTTATTTGTAGTTTTGTCTCATTTTTCCTTTCACTCCCTGAAATGTACTCCAATTCAGCTTTCTCCCTGACAATGCCACTGAAACTGCTCTTGCCAGGATTGTACTTCCATGTTGTTCAGTCCAGCTGTCTGTTCTCAGGGCTCTCTCTTCCTGACTTACCAGCTACATTTGATAGCGTTGATCATCCTTTCTTCTTGGAAGCCTGTTCATTGCTTAGTTTTCGAGAACTTTGTTTTTCTCTTGTCTTAGTGGTCCCTCATTTGCTGATTTCTCCTCACCTGAACCTCTAAACAATTTGGGATTCTGAATATGATCTGTATGCTGGTGACTCTCAGATTTATATTTCAATGCAGACCTGTGTCCTGAATTTCAAACTCATGTGTCCACTTGGATACTTGACATCAGTTTTGCATGCCCCAAACCTAACATGCCTGAAACGGACCTCTAAATATTCCTCCTAAAACTGTTCTATCTACAGTCTTCTCTTTCTCTCTCTCAAGCTCTTTCCCTCTTTTTAAAAAAGATTTTATTTATTTGAGAGAGAGCATGAGCTGGGGGATAGGGAGAAACAGGCTCCTTGCTGATCAAGGAGCTGGACATGGGACTCAATCCCAAGACCCTAGGATCATGACCTGAGCCGAAGGCAGATGCTTAATCGACTGAGCCACCCAGGTACCCGGCTACAGTCTTTTCTATGACAGTTAGTGAGAGTTCCATTTTCTCATTTGCTAGGCTAAAATTTTTAGAGACATTCCTGACTCCCTCACATCCCTGTCATCTAATCTCTTATCTGTTAATAGATTCCATAGGCTCTATCTTTAAGATATATTTAGAATCAGAATACTTCTTACTCTCTTACACTCTGGTCAGAATTATTTTAACTTTTCACATACCTTATTGTGATAGCCTCCCACTTGGTCTCCACTTCCACCCTTGCCTCTCTTTACTCTCAACACAGAAGACATTATAAAATTATACAAAATTTAAATATAAAATATAACATTATAGTCAAGTGATGTCTGTTTAAAACCTTCTAGTAGTTTCTCATCAGCTTGCTCACTCATCTTCTTCAAGTATATATTTAAAGATCACATACTTTGATCGTTCAGTGAAAATTGAAATTTCATTCCAACACAGTATGCCTTTGCTGCCATATTTTTTCTCCATGGAATTTATCACCCTAGCACTCCTTCTTTTGTTCATTGTCATTGTTCTGCTAGAGTAGAAGCTTTATCCCTAGTGCCTAGAATAGTACCTAGGCACTTAGTAGACATTCAGTAAATATTTTTGAATGAATATAAACTTGGTGTGAAATCGATCAATTCTCTAAGCACCACCTTTTTGAATATGAATATTAAAATATGCAAGTATCTACAGATTTTCTCTTTTACTGTACAAGTAACTACCTACATCCCTCATTTCTTACTGAACTTTTTTTTTTTTTCCACTTCTTTGTTTTTAACTGGAATGTACCTCTTTCCCCCAAGGACACTGGTTTTCCCCCTTAACTGTCTCAAGTAGAGTCTTTTTGTTCTCTAATAGCCATAAACCGTAAGGATCAGGAGGAAGCAAGAGCTCTACTGAGGCTTCTGCTTCCCATCTAAAGGATTTTCACCTTTCTGACAGCTGTTATCTCCTACCCTCCTCATCACTCCTCACATTAGTTGAAAACTTGACCACACGGCTCACTGTCTTACCACCTTCATCCTGCTTTTGTCTGGGGCAGTGGTATGGCCGCTACTATTGGCACCTACTGATTATTGAATTCTTAAAATACACCTACCTTGTGCTAAGCATTTTGAATACATTGCCTCATTTATTTCTAACAGATAACATACAAAGCATTATTTTTCACACTTTACAAATAAGAGACTGAGGCTCAGACTAATTAACTAATTTGCTCATGGTAACATAGCTAGTTAGGGGTAGAGCTGGGATTTGACCCAGGGTTGTCTGACTCCAAGCCAGTGATTCTTTAACTTTTGCAGAGAAAGTTCCTCATATGTTTCCTGGCCAGTTTGATCTTAATCACCATGACCCTTAATATTTTTATAGGTACCTCAAGTTCTTAGTCTTCAAGATGAAATTCATTGTATTTTGCCCAATATTGCATTTTTGCTTGTGATTATTACCACCATCTATCTGGTTGACCAAGCTACAAACAAGGGAATCTCATATCTTATGTTTAGGTGGTTTCCATGTTCTCTTCATTTTATTTCTTAAAAAGCTATCAATTCTTCTGATTCTCTACATCCTGACTTGATTACTCAAGTTAAGATTATTGTCACCTTTTGCCTGGGTTATTGCAGTAACTTTATGTAACTGAGCTCTTTACCTTTCATTTAACCATTTCTAGTTCATTCTTTACATTGTAGCATGTCTTATCCTTTTAAAGTGTACATTTCATTATCTCATGCTTCTTAAAGGGCTGCCTTTTTTTTTTTTTTTTAAGATTTTATTATCCAACACAGAGACAGTGAGAGAGGGAACACAAGCAGGGGGAGTGGGAGAGGGAGAAGCAGGCCTCCTGCAGAGCAGGGAGCCCGACGTGGGACTCGATCCCAGGACCCTGGGAACACGACTTGAGCTGAAGGCAGATGCTCAATAATTGAAACACCCAGGTGCCCCTAAAGGGCTGCTTTTTTTATTGCTCTTAGGGTGAATTCTGCATTTCCTTATATGACTTAGAAGGTCTTGCATCATTTTGTCTCCTTTTACTTCTCCAATTACATTTTGTGTCATTTCTTTTCTTCTTCTTCTTTTTTAAAGATTTTATTTATTTATTTGACAGAGATCACAAGTAGGCAGAGAGGCAGAGAGAGACAGAGGAGGAAGTAGGCTCCCTGCTGAGCAGAGAGCCCAATGCGGGACTCGATCCCGGGACCCTGAGATCATGACCTGAGCTGAAGGCAGTGGCTTAACCCACTGAGCCACCCAGGCGCCCCTCATTTCTTATTTTGGACTCAGATTCAGTCATATCTTGCTTATACTATGCTATTTTTCATCTGCAAGTCTAAGGTAGCAAGGTAGTGGTATTCAAAGATATTTAGTCACTAATGGAACATAGTGAGCGTAAAAGCTCATTATAATATTACATAAACTACATTTCATGATAGAGATACTAGGAAAAATGTTATAGTTGTGGAAGTATATAATTTGGAGACAACAAAAAGATAACTCTAAGAAAAAATAATGGCTAATTATTGGCTAATTTATACTTATATGCTTCCATTAAATAAGATTATACTTTGAAAAGATATATGCATCTGCATGTTTATTACAGAATTATTTACAATAGCCAAGATATGAAAACAACCCAAGTGTTCATTGATAGGTGAATTGATAAAGAAGATATGGTATGATCTTGCCATTGATGACAATGTGAATGTACTTATAGGATATTATATTAATTAAGTCCAATAGAGGAAGAAAAAACCCATATGATTTCACTTTTAAGAACAAACAACTAAAAAAAAAAAAAAAACCAGACTCTTAAAAACAAAGAACAAAATGGTGGTTGCCGGAGGGGAAGTAGGTGAGGGGATGGACAAAATAGGAAGGGACTAAGAGGTAGAAATTTCTAGTTATATAAAATAAGTAAGTCACAGAGATGAAGAGTACAGAATAGGGAATATAGCCAATAATATTGTAGTAATGTATGGTGACAGATGGTGACTATACTTAATTGTGATGAACATTGAAAAACCTATAGAATTATTGAATTAATATGTTATAAACCTGAAACTAATATAACATTGTACATCAATTGTGCTTCAATTAAGAAAAATAATA
This sequence comes from Mustela nivalis, assembly GCF_964662115.1. Classification (NCBI taxonomy): domain Eukaryota; kingdom Metazoa; phylum Chordata; class Mammalia; order Carnivora; family Mustelidae; genus Mustela; species Mustela nivalis. The sequence continues at coordinate 38,564,565 of NC_139035.1, forward strand.
TACTGTGTCAGCAGTGCAGTATTCACTTTTGTGGATCATATCTTATGTCAGTTATAGTAGATAATGGCTATGCAGTAATGTTTGTTAAATAAATTAATCTCTAAAGGTCTACCTCAAGAAGCAAGAAAAATCTCAAACAGACCTAACCTTATACCTAATGGAGGTAGGAAAAGAAGAACAAACAAAACCCAAATCCAACAGAAGGAAGGAAATAATAAAGAAATGATACAAAAATGTAAAGAACAATAGAACACATCCGTGAAACCAGGAGCTGTTTCTTTGAAAAGATTGACAAAATTGATAAACCTCTAGCCAGACTCATTTAAAAATAAATAAATAAATAAAAGAAAGCAAAAGATAGAGGATTCAAACAAAATCAGGAACAAAAGAAGATAAATCACAACAAACAGCGCAGAAATACAGAGGGTTGTTAGAGAATATTATGAAAAATATGCCAATCTAAACTGGACAATCTAGAAGAAATGGATAAATTCCTAGAATGTATAACTTACCAAAACTTAACAAGAAGTAATAGAAAATTTAAACAGATCGATTACCAGCAAGGAAATTGAATTAGTAATCAAAAATTCCTAACAAACAAAAGTCCAGGACCAAACAGCTTTACCAGTGAATTCTACCAAACATTTAAAGAAGAGTTAATACCTGTTCTCCTCCAATTATTCCAGAAAATTAGAGAGAAAGGAAAACTTCCAAATTCATTCTATGAGGCCAGCCTTACCCTGATTTCAAAACCACATAAAGATACAGTAAAAAAGAGAGCTACAGGCCAATATTTCTGATGAACATAGATGCAGAATTCTTCAACAAAATATTTGCAAACCAAATTTAACAACACATTAATAAAATCATTCACCACGATCAAGTGGGATTTATTCCTGGGATGCAAGTTCAAGATTTGCAGATCAATCAATGTGATACATCACATCAATAAGAGAAAGGATAAAAACCATGTGATCATTTCAGTAGATACAGAGAAAGCATCATGCTCATTGGTGAAAAACAGCTTTCCCTTAAGGTCAGGAACAAGGCAAGTATATCCACTTGCACTATTTTTATTCAGAGTGGTACTGAAAGTCATAACCATAGCAATCAGACAAGAGAAAGAAAGTAAAGGCATCCAAATTGGTACGGAAGAAGTAAAACTTAGACTGTTTGCAGATGACATGATACCACATATAGAAAACCCTAAAGACTCCACCAAAAAAACTATTAGAACTGATAAATGAATTCAGTGAGGTCACGGGATACAAAATCTATATACAGAAATCTGTTGCATTTCATAAACTAATAACGAGGCAGCAGAGAGAGAAATTAAGGAAACAACGCTATTTACAGTTGTACCCAAAATAGTAAGATACCTAGGAATAATCTTAACCAAAGAGGTGAAAGACCTGTACTCTGAAAACTATTAAACATTGTTGAAAGAAATTGAAGACAACACAAAGATATGGAAAGACATTCGATGCTCATAGATCGGAAGAACAAATATTGTTAAAATGTTTATACTACATCTACAGATTTAATGCATCCCTATCAAAACACCAACAGCATTTTTCACAGAAGTAGAACAAATAATCCCCAAATTTGTATGAATCAAAAAAGACCTCGAATATCCAAAGGAATCTTGAAAAAGAACAAAACTGGAGGTATCATAATTCCAGACTTCAAATTACATTGTGAATCTGTAATAATCAAAACAGTATGGTACTGGCACAAAAATAGACACATAGATCAATGGAAAAGAATAGAAAACCCAGAGAAAGAACCCCCCATTTATCGACTAATCTTTGACAAAGGAGGTAAGAATATGCAATGGGAAAAAGACTGTCTCTTCAACAGATGGTGTTGGGAAAACTGTACAGCAACATGGAAAAGAATGAAACTGGACCACTTTCTTATACCATACCAAAAAATAAACTAAAAATGGATTAAGGGCCTTAATATGAGGCCTGAAGCTTTTACAAATCCTAGAAGAGAGTACAGGCAGTAATTTCTGTGACATTAGATATAGCAACATTTTTCTAGATATGTCTTCTGAGGAAAGGGAAACAAAAGCAAAAATAAACTGTTGGGACTACATCAAAATAAAAAGCTGCACAGCGAAGGAAACAACCAACAAAACCGAAAGACAGTCTACTTGAATAGAAACAGATATTTGCAAATGACATATCTGATAAAGAGTTAGTATTGAAAATAAAGAACTTACACAACTCACCCATACCTGAAAGATATGAAAAGACCCCCAAAACTAATAATTGAATTAAAAAATTGGCAGAAGACATGAAGAGACATTTCTCCAAAGAAGACATACAGATGACTAATAGGCACATGAAAAGATGCTCAACATCAGGGAAATGTGAATCAAAACCATAATGAGATATCACCTCATACGTCTCAGAATGGTGAAAATCAAAATTGTAAGAAACAACAAGAGTTGACAAGAGTGTGGAGAAATAGGAACCCTCTTGCACTGTCGGTGGGAAAGCAAACTGGTGTCGCTACTATGGAAGTCAGTATGGAAGTTCCTCAAAAAATTAAAAATAGAATTACCCCATGGTCCAGTAATCATATGGCTTACCCAGAAGATACAAAAACACTAATTTAAAGGGTCATGTTTATTGTGGCATTATTTACAATAACCAGATTGTGGAAGCAACCTGAGTGCCCACTGATGTATGAATGAATAAAGAAGAGGTAGTATATATGTACAATGGAATATTATTCGGCCATAAAAAAGGATGAAACCCTGCTGTTTGCAAGTACATGGATGGATTTAGAAAGTATAGTGCTTAGTGAAATAAGTCAGAGAAAGACAGACACCATAGGATTTCAATCATATGTGGTTTTTAAGAAACAAAACAAAACAAAGGGGGAAAAAAAGACAAACCAAGAAACAGACTATAACTATAGAGAACAAAAACAGATAGTTATCAGAGCAGAGGAGTGTGGGGGGATGGATGAAATAGATGAAGGGGGATTAAGAGTAATTTACCTTGATGAGCACTGACTAATATATGGAATTGTTGAATCACCGTTTTTTACATCTGAAATGAATACAACATTGTATGTTAAGTACACTGGAATCAGAATTTTAAAAAATTGTCAGTACATTTAGGATATCTTTATATTTTCCTTTATATCATTATTATGTGAATATTATGACTTTTTCATGGGACTGTGATTATGTTTCAGACAGCTTTCTCGTTAAGTATTCATAAAGCAAATATTTCTTATATTTAGAAATTTTGATAAGTACCCCTTTTATCAGCCACATTTATATAGAATAAATTTAATTATGCATCATTTCTTTTTCTTTCTTGACTGGATCTCATTAAGTATAGATCAAGGGGAGGTAGATCAAGGCAGAACAAAGAGATGGAGGAGGAGTTTCTAGGAGAGTTGTGATAGGGTGTCCAATAGAGGGTGTGGGGGATACCTGGAATCAATTAACACTCACTTCCAGAACCAATGAATGGGTGAGATTGAACAGTGAATTAGATTGCCCAGAGTGAATGAGTAAAGTGAGAAGAGAAGGCCAAGGATAGTACCCTGTGGAACATAGAAGCATTTATCTGTAGAGTTGCTAGAAGGAAACTGGGACTGGCTATGTAGTGTGGTGGTTGAGAACATGAACTCTGAAAACAGATTGTCTAGGATGAATTCTGAGATCTCTCATTTTCTTGCTATGTGATGGAGAGCAAGTTATTTAACATCTGTAAAACTTAGTTATCAAGAAATGAAAACAATAGTATTTTTCACTTCATAGAGTTGATAGGGAGCTTTTAGTGTGGTGCTTAGCACATAGCACTCATTAATTGATGGTGATGATGACCACGTCAACCGTGACTATGATAGTGACAACTTTCTGCCATTAATTATTTGGCCCAAAGATTTCTCTACCCACTGATTGCTTGTATATCATGTTATAATCTTACTAAATCTAAATGTAATCTAAAAATTACATTTTTATTGCCTATGTTCTGCCCAAACTGCCTCTCCTTTTGCTGTGTTTATCCTAGTAAATGGCATCAAGATTTGTCTGCATGCTCAAGCCAAAAATCTATGACTTATTCTTGATTTCTCTCTGCCCCTCACTTCTTATATTCAATTCATCAGCTGTTCCTTTGACTCTATCTCAAGATTATATCCTGATTCCAGCTGTTGTCGTATCTCACTATATTTCCCAGGTCAAGTCCGTTACCTATGTCTAGTCCCCCAGCTTCCACTCTAGCTTTACTCATCCTCCTCTCCAGTTCCTTTTCCACGCAGCACTGTGACTTACCTTTGTAAAAGATATAGTAGATCAGAGCACGTTGCTTCCTATGTAAACTTCAAACTCCTTACTCTAGCCATCAGAACGCTATGTAATTTTGTCAGTGCTTACTTACCTCTTGAGCCTCATTCCTTACCATTGTCCCCCTTGACAGCCACACTGTCCTTTTTACACCATTATTTTTGAGACATTTTCTCCAGCTGTTCTTTCTGCTGCTTCCTTTCCTTGGGGTCTTTTAATTACAATGTAAATGTCACCTCCTCAGGTCATCCCTGAATTACCCAATCTAAAATAACCATCTTCTCATTTTCCATATGTCACCCTATTATATTTCTCTGCGTAGTAGTAAAGAATGTGGAATAAGTATTAGATACTATTATGTATATGTTTACTTTCTTTTTTGTTGTTTTGTATTACGTATGCATTTGTTTATATCTCCTCCCCTGTTAATACTTGTGGCATAAATGAATAAACTTCAGAAAACCCCTTCCCTCTACTTCTCCCTGTCTCTATCTCTGTTCTCTTAGTAAGAGACTTTTTCTTGCCATATTTAATTTTTCCAGGTATAGCTGGTGGTGCTCATCGGTGGAGTGGGGGAAATGGGAGTATCTTTGTCATTAATCATCTATTCTGCTCATGATAAGGTGGCAAAGATAGTATTTTTGGTTACATAACTTTGATACAGTAATTATTATGCTAGGAAGTATAACTAATGATGATTAAATGATACAAATACTAGGGTCTTATACATGTTTAGCTAGATAATTAGTTATATATGGTCACTCATTTTCTTTTGCTACAATGAATTCCCTCCTTTGGTAAAAAGCCAGTAGTAATGATTAATGGCATATTGTTCAAACTGGTGCAAATCTCCAACACTTACTAATCTTTAGGAATTGGTTACCTTTGAAATAGTTCAAGAAATTCTAGGGAGGTAATTGTTCAAATGTGGAAAAAGCATGGATCATTAGACTTTGCTGGTGCATGTGGTGTTTTTTTGTGTTGTTGTTGTTGTTTTGGTTTC